>NC_135232.1:319407701-319710731 GCF_051348905.1 Ranitomeya variabilis | reverse complement strand
TTTATGTTTTTTTATTTTTTTCACATTTTTTTTAACATTTTTTTTTTTACTTTTGCCATGCTTCAATAGCCTCTAGAAACAGGCACAGCATGATCGCCTCTGCTACATAGCAGCGATCTGCTGTTCACTGCTATGTAGTAGAAAATCAGGTGTGCTGTGAGCGCCGACCACAGGGTGGCGCTCACAGCTACCGGCGATCAGTAACCATAGAGGTCTCAAGGACCTCTATAGTTACCATTCTGAATCATCGCCGATCTCCGATCATGTGACGGGGGTCGGCGATGACGTCATTTCCGGCCGCCCAGCCGGATGTGGTAGTTAAATGCCGCTGTCTGCTTTAACTAGTTAATAGGCGCGGGCAGATCGCGATTCTGCCTGCGCCTATTGCGGGCACCTGTCAGCTGTTCAAAACAGCTGACATGTCCCGGCTTTGATGCGGGCTCACCGCAGAGCCCTATATCAAAGCAGGGGAGCTGACCTCGGACGTACTATCCCGTCCGAGGTCAGTAAGGGGTTAATAAAACACACATTCTAACACTGCAGAGAGAATCCCCCCAACCTCCGTACAGAAAGGGCTCACCGCAGTCACACAGTGTTTACATTAATATGCCTTGGAGATCGCAGTCATACAGATAAACAGTTTGGACAGCTATTCATGCCGAGTTTGAGTAATGGCTGTCTACACTCAACCTGGAGCCAGGGAAGGTCATGTGCTATAATGGTGCAAACCTGGTGGTGGCCCTATGCCGGGCCAACATTACACAAGTGCGTTGCATGGCTCGCATCCTCATCTTGATGGCACTGCATTTCCTCCACCACTGTCCCAGCATGGATGCGCTGCTGCAGAGACCACTATCGTTGTGTGCTCACTTCCACCATTCCACTTCAGTTGGTCTAGAGATCTTTCAGACTACCAGTTAACTGGTTGATATGCGATGTGTCCACACTGTGGAATTCAACTATGTTGCAGTGAATCAGTCACTAGCACCAAGACCTGGTGCAGTATGACATTTTTCATAGCCTAGCACAGCACAGTACAGATCTAGTGCAATTCACACTTGCGTAGTGGACACAGATGAAAGACCTCTGCACTAGAGCTAGGTGGGTCGAACTAGCCACACACACCACCCATATATGGGAGTGGTTACAGGTATATAATGTGACCAGGGTGTGGGTCACATGGTTCCTGTGTATGGACCTGAATGGTGTTTGGCTGGAAGGTCCTGTGAGAGGAAAGGTCTGGGTGTTGGGAGGTCCTGTGTGTGGACTGGATCCCTGAAGAGCACGGGGTGAGCTCAGGGATCTGCAGAGCTGGTGATGGCTACTGTGTGGGGGAAGCTACCATCCTTCGGTGGGTCTGGAACTTACTAATATGTGCCTGCCAGGCAAGTTGGTGGTCCAGGTAGGCAGCTTTTCCAGAGGACAGGATCCGTGTTATGCCAGCCAGTGGAAACCTGCAATGCTGACAAGCAGGTAATTCAGACTGTGTGTGTTTGACTCCAGAGCGAGCCTGAATATTGGACTCTACCAAAAGTGTATGGTCACAGTCCTGATGGAGCAGAGCCATGCTATGAACAATGTTACGTTACTTTGTTTTTCCATGCTATGAAGGCTGTTACTTTGTGTTTTGTGCCACTGGGGTTTATGGAGTAATAAAACCCAGTTGATCTTTTTGAAGAAAATACAATAGCAAGGTGACATTAACCCTTTATTACCCCATATCCCACCGCTACTCGGGAGTGGGAAGAGAGAGACTAAGTGCCAGAATAGGCGCATCTTACAGATGTGCCTTTTCTGGGGTGGCTGGGGGCAGATGTTTTTAGCCAGGGGGGCCAATAAGCATGGTCCCTCTCTAGGCTATTAATATCTGCCCTCAGTCACTGGCTTTCCCACTCTGGCAGAGAAAATTGCCTGGGAGCCTACGCCAATTTTTTCCGTGATAAATATAAGGGATATGACATGTTTTACGGTATGTAAACCATGTCTCGTATCCTGTCGGGTTTGGGAAGGAGATAGCAAAAGCTGGCAATTGAATTACCGGCTTTTAAGCTATCTAGCGCTATATTAAATATATATATATACACTCACCGGCCACTTTATTAGGTACACCTGTCCAACTTCTTGTTAACACTTAATTTCTAATCAGCCAATCACATGGCGGCAACTCAGTGCATTTAGGCATGTAGACATGGTCAAGACAATCTCCTGCAGTTCAAACCGAGCATCAGTATGGGGAAGAAAGGTGATTTGAGTGCCTTTGAACGTGGCATGGTTGTTGGTGCCAGAAGGGCTGGTCTGAGTATTTCAGAAACTGCTGATCTACTGGGATTTTCACGCACAACCATCTCTAGGGTTTACAGAGAATGGTCCGAAAAAGAAAAAAAATCCAGTGAGCGGCAGTTCTGTGGGCGGAAATGCCTTGTTGATGCCAGAGGTCAGAGGAGAATGGGCAGACTGGTTCGAGCTGATAGAAAGGCAACAGTGACTCAAATCGCCACCCGTTACAACCAAGGTAGGCCTAAGAGCATCTCTGAACGCACAGTGCGTCGAACTTTGAGGCAGATGGGCTACAGCAGCAGAAGACCACACCGGGTACCACTCCTTTCAGCTAAGAACAGGAAACTGAGGCTACAATTTGTACAAGCTCATCGAAATTGGACAGTAGAAGATTGGAAAAACGTTGCTTGGTCTGATGAGTCTCGATTTCTGCTGCGACATTCGGATGGTAGGGTCAGAATTTGGCGTAAACAACATGAAAGCATGGATCCATCCTGCCTTGTATGGAGCATCTTTGGGATGTGCAGCCGACAAATCTGCGGCAACTGTGTGATGCCATCATGTCAATATGGACCAAAATCTCTGAGGAATGCTTCCAGCACCTTGTTGAATCTATGCCACAAAGAATTGAGGCAGTTCTGAAGGCAAAAGGGGGTCCAACCCGTTACTAGCATGGTGTACCTAATAAAGTGGCTGGTGAGTGTATATTATGGGACGCACTTGGGGACATAATTGTGTTGAAACAACGACTGGTCATGTGATTGATGGACGGTATGTATCGCAGAGGTGGGTGGCCCTGTGATGGAAGCCTGGGTATGTTTTGTTCAAGCAGATCTACTACTGAGGGATTTGTTTACATTGGGAAGGCTTCCAGGTGATTGGAGAGATGGGTGGGTTCAGTCACCTACAAACCCACCCAAAGAGGCATGTCTGAACACGTAAGGTGGTTTTGTGTGAAAGGACCTGTGGTGATGTCACGCTCACCTGACTAGCCATGTGACAGGTACCTGGGTGTGGTTACACCTATGTAAAGGAGGTGTGTGTAGCACATGGTGTGAGTGTTTGGTAGTCTGCAAGTGTAGACAGACTTTCCATGTGTCCTGGCTGGACACTGCTGAGTGGCCTGTGTGCTGTAGGCCCTGGATGGTCAGTGTTGGAGACTCCTGGGAGTCGTCCTGGAAGCACCTGGAGATCGTAGACCTGGATGGTCAGTTTTGGAGGCTCTTGGGATTGGAGTCGTCCTGGAAGCACTGTGAGACCATCGACCTGGACGGTCAATCTGGTGAGGACCATGGGACTGACGGGTAATCAGCATGAGGAGTGGAACTCCTGAGAGGTAACCCCGGACAAGGGGATTATATTATACAGCAGAGAAGGCTATCGGCTGCATGAACGGACTGTGGGTCGTGATAACCTTGTGAAATGTAACGCAATGGACTGTACGTCATGTGGTTTATGATGTGTAATAAACCAAAATAGACTGTTATGTGTGAGATATCGTGCCTGAAGTGTTTATCCTGCTGCCTAGCGAGTATTCCCCAACACACTCAGGTAGCGTATCACCACAATAAATATATATATATATATATATATATATATATATATATATATATATATATATATATATATACAGTGGGGCAAAAAAGTATTTAGTCAGTCAGCAATAGTGCAAGTTCCACCACTTAAAAAGATGAGAGGCGTCTGTAATTTACATCATAGGTAGACCTCAACTATGGGAGACAAACTGAGACAAAAAAATCCAGAAAATCACATTGTCTGTTTTTTTATCATTTTATTTGCATATTATGGTGGAAAATAAGTATTTGGTCAGAAACAAACAATCAAGATTTCTGGCTCTCACAGACCTGTAACGTCTTCTTTAAGAGTCTCCTCTTTCCTCCACTCATTACCTGTAGTAATGGCACCTGTTTAAACTTGTTATCAGTATAAAAAGACACCTGTGCACACCCTCAAACAGTCTGACTCCAAACTCCACTATGGTGAAGACCAAAGAGCTGTCAAAGGACACCAGAAACAAAATTGTAGCCCTGCACCAGGCTGGGAAGACTGAATCTGCAATAGCCAACCAGCTTGGAGTGAAGAAATCAACAGTGGGAGCAATAATTAGAAAATGGAAGACATTCAAGACCACTGATAATCTCCCTCGATCTGGGGCTCCACGCAAAATCCCACCCCGTGGGGTCAGAATGATCACAAGAACGGTGAGCAAAAATCCCAGAACCACGCGGGGGGACCTAGTGAATGAACTGCAGAGAGCTGGGACCAATGTAACAAGGCCTACCATAAGTAACACACTACGCCACCATGGACTCAGATCCTGCAGTGCCAGACGTGTCCCACTGCTTAAGCCAGTACATGTCCGGGCCCGTCTGAAGTTTGCTAGAGAGCATTTGGATGATCCAGAGGAGTTTTGGGAGAATGTCCTATGGTCTGATGAAACCAAACTGGAACTGTTTGGTAGAAACACAACTTGTCGTGTTTGGAGGAAAAAGAATACTGAGTTGCATCCATCAAACACCATACCTACTGTAAAGCATGGTGGTGGAAACATCATGCTTTGGGGCTGTTTCTCTGCAAAGGGGCCAGGACGACTGATCCGGGTACATGAAAGAATGAATGAGGCCATGTATCGTGAGATTTTGAGTGCAAACCTCCTTCCATCAGAAAGGGCATTGAAGATGAAACGTGGCTGGGTCTTTCAACATGACAATGACCCAAAGCACACCGCCAGGGCAACGAAGGAGTGGCTTCGTAAGAAGCATTTCAAGGTCCTGGAGTGGCCTAGCCTGTCTCCAGATCTCAACCCTATAGAAAACCTTTGGAGGGAGTTGAAAGTCCGTGTTGCCAAGCGAAAAGCCAAAAACATCACTGCTCTAGAGGAGATCTGCATGGAGGAATGGGCCAACATACCAACAACAGTGTGTGGCAACCTTGTGAAGACTTACAGAAAACGTTTGACCTCTGTCATTGCCAACAAAGGATATATTACAAAGTATTGAGATGAAATTTTGTTTCTGACCAAATACTTATTTTCCCCCATAATATGCAAATAAAATGATAAAAAAACAGACAATGTGATTTTCTGGATTTTTTTGTCTCCCATAGTTGAGGTCTACCTATGATGTAAATTACAGACGCCTCTCATCTTTTTAAGTGGTGGAACTTGCACTATTGCTGACTGACTAAATACTTTTTTGCCCCACTGTATATATATAGACTGTATATATGTTTTCTCACAAGATCCTCACAAGACCTCCTTCTCTACTCCCCTCTTATCTCCTCTTCACACAATCGCATACAAGATTTCTCTCGTGCATCCCCCCTACTCTGGAACTCTCTACCACAACATATCAGACTCTCGCCTACCATCGAAACCTTCAAAAAGAACCTGAAGACCCACCTCTTCCGACAAGCCTACAACCTGCAGTAACCACCAATCGACCGAACCGCTGCACGACCAGCTCTATCCTCACCTACTGTATCCTCACCCATCCCTTGTAGATTGTGAGCCCTCGCGGGCAGGGTCCTCTCTCCTCCTGTTCCAGTTGTGACTTGTATTGTTCAAGATTATTGTACTTGTTTTTATTATGTATACCCCTCCTCACATGTAAAGCGCCATGGAATAAATGGCGCTATAATAATAAATAATAATAATAATAATACTTGAGTCCATGGATCCATTGTATGTCCGTTTTGCAATCCGGCGAGAAAATCTCGCTGTATGGATGCCATACGGATTACATACGCTGCCACACCCTGCCTACGGATGACATACGGATCACTATTTTGGGAACATTTCTGCATATTACGCATGTAAAATACGGACCGTATTTCCCTACGCTGAGTGTGACCCCGGCCTAAGAGTCCATCATCCATGGCCGCTTGGCCATGCACTAGTATAAACTGAATTTGTGCGTGTGTGGATTTGTGTTTGATATCTGGTGAAAGCTCTTAATCATTCCCCTCCCTAACGTTGTTGTATGTGGTTTGGGTGTTGGAGCTGACTAGCGCCAGTTTGTGACATCCTGCACAAGGCACAATCATAAAGTGTCAATTCAGCAGCGTCCGCCTGTGCGGCGCCGTACGCATTTAGTGCGCTTTCCGGTCCCTAGCTAGGGCGGTTAGTGGCATTCGCTAGAGCGGCGCTACGCTCATAGTGCGCTAAATCTTTTTTACTTAGTCTTCTCCCTGGCACTGCAGTTGCGGCGCCGAGCGCTAGTGGGTCTAGAGGGACTCTAACTCTGTATCCTAGATGCTGAGTCCTGTGAGCAAACACTAGCATTCACTCTGTGGTATTGTGGCAACAAGGTTCATCTCGGTACATCCTGGGTGAAATTAAACCCGTGTGTGTTCTCATCAAACCACCATATACTGTCCACCATTACCGAGCAGCAGGTGTAATCTCTGCACGGTGGACCCTGGGCTGCGAACGCACCTTTTATCTTCCTTTATATTATTTGTTGCATTCCGCCAGCCCTAACATTATGCTAGCACCAGGGAACAGCGACTGCAGCGGTACATCTAGCATTTGGAGGGCATGTTGGCGGCTCTCGAGCGCACAACCTCAGCTGTGGATGTTACCACAGTAGCAGTTCAGGCTGCTAGCAGGGCTGCAGCTAGTATGTCCACTGCCACCCCTGTTCTGACCTTATCCCGCCTCTTATTGCCAGAAAACTTATCTGGGCAAGTCATGTAGGGGATTCATGAGCCAGTGTGCAATACACCTTGAGCTCTTAGCTGCACGTTTTCCCACTGAGTGGGCTAAGGTGGGATTCATAATATCCCACCAGTCGGACAGGGCATTGGAGTGGGCTACGCTGCTGTGGGACCAATCATGTGGTGCAGAGTGCTATGCGGTTCCTGAGCACTCTGAAACAGGTCTTTTTGGGACCTCGAGTTACCCATAATGCAGCGCTCACACTGCTGTCACTGACACAGGGCTCATCCTTGGTTAGCCATTTTGACGTTCACTTCCAGACTTTAGCATCTGAGCTGGAGTGGCCGGATAAAGTCCTCATCCCTGTATTTTGGAGAGAGCTGGCTGACCATGTGAAGGACGCTTTGGCCACTAGGGAGATTCCTGCCACACTGGAGGAGCTAATAGTGGTCTCCACTCGCATCGACCTTCGTTTTAATGAGCGAAGGTTGGAGCGAGCCCAGTGTAGGCAGAGGTTTCGGCTGGCTCCCACCTTCGCCAAACCTCTGGAATCTCCAGATCAGGAGTCCGAGCCACATGAGGCCATGGAGGTTTCTCGAGCGGGATCTAAGTCCAAGGTGGCTTGAGTACCCATGGTCTGCCATGTCTGCCGGCAGTCAGGACATTTTGCCACCAAATGTCCCCAGCAGTCGAGGAAACGTCCACGTCTAGTGGCTACAGTTGGAGGTTCACTAGACAGAGACATTTTCCACCAAATTGTCCTTTAAGGAGATAATTACCATAGGCCCATTCACTCATACGGTAGAGCTTTGCGTGGATTCCGTGGAGGAGGGCAACTTCATTTCTTCTGCCTTCGACCAACGGCACTCATTACCCCTGGTGATGCTAGCCAAACCAGTCACCATACGAGTGGTAAATGGGTCGACACTGCCCTCACAGATAACACATCAAACCATCCCATTTACTCTTTCTATGTCGCCTTCCCATCAGGAGACTATCTCCCTGCTTGTCATTCCCGAGGGAATTGATGAGGTCCTGTTTGGGATACCTTGGCTGCGTTACCCCCCCCCCATATAGAGTGGTCCACTGGGAGAATTTTGGAATGGAGTGAATTTTGTGAGGGTAGATGACTGAGGGAGTGCATTCAGGTTGCTACTACAGAGGTATCCACAGATCTTTCCTCTCTCCCCAAGCACTATTGGCCCTATGCGGACATGTTTTCCAAGAAGGCTGCGAGACCCTTCCACCACACAGCCCCTATGACTGTCCTATTGACATCTTGCCTGGTGTAGAGCCTCCCTGGGGTCGAGCCTATCCACAATCTCACCCGGAGACGGAGGCGATGACCCAGTACATCCAGGAGAATCTGGCAAGATAATTCAATTAGGAAGTTGGTGTCACCCACAGGGCCAGGGTTCTTCTTCGTGCAGAAGAAGAACAGAGAACTATGTCCATGCATAGATTACAGAGATCTTAACACCATAACCGCTAAGAATAAGTATCTTCTGCCCCCAATATCTGAGCTCTTTGGTTGCAGGGAGCGAGAGTTTTTACTAAGCTTGATCTCTGGGGTGCTTACAACTAGTGTTGAGCGATACTTTCCGATATCGGAAAGTATCGGTATCGGAAAGTATCGGCCGATACCGTCAAAATATCGGATCCAATCCGATACCGATACCCGATCCCAATGCAAGTCAATGGGACGAAAATATCGGAATTAAAATAAACCCTTAATAAACTTGTAGGTTCATTCTACATGAAGGAAAACAACTAAGAATAATGTAGGATGTATTGGGGGACGTGGCGGAGATATTAAAGGGACAGAGGTTTAGCCCAATGTAATAGAATAGCAGGATTTTTTATTTTTTTTTATGAAGTTCGGCGTTAGAAAGAATTTGACTATGTTATTTTTTTTTTTTTTTATGTCAGATATTGATGTTTCACTACTTCCACGCCCTTCACCTTCTTTTTTACTTCTCCCACGCTTTCTTCTTAATTATCCTCATCATCAGCTTCTTTGACATCAACTTCTTCACCTTATTCATCTTCTTCTTCATCTTCTACCTATTATTTTTTGGGTTACATTGTTCATATTCTTTTTATTTTACTATTATCTTCATCATATTCAACTTCTTCATCATATTCTTATTTGTGACAGGCATTCCCGTAGTTGTTATCTATAAAAGTTTGAAGATTACACCTTCCGTTCTGCCTGTCACAAACCAGTTACATTTGTCCGCGTTCAGTTTGGCCTGCAGCATCAGGCTTTATCCAGGGGCACCACGAGGAGGAACGGACTCACCCCCATACACTGCTTAGTCTTCTTCTGCTTATAATTTACATAATATTTTTTTGCTCTGATATTTTGTGTTATGCTTAATGTCCTTCTGCTCTTTGTTCTGCAGCCTCTTGTTCTTCTGCTTCTCGGTCTTCCAGGTCGTCGTCGTCTCCAGGGTCGTCGTCTCCGGGGTCGTCGTCATCGGGGTGGTCTCCGGGGTCGTCGTCATCGGGGTGGTCTTCAGGGTCATCGTCTCCAGGGTCGTCGTCATCACGGTGGTTGTCGTCTCTGGTGTCGTCGTCATCTTAGGGGTGTTCTTCCGGGTCATCGTGTTTAGTCTCTTGAACTTGGAAATGTAGCAGAAGGTACAAGAAGGCTGAGAAAATGCCGAGAACCAGCTGATGGAACTGGAACTCGGATGGCTACCCGAAGGTCCAAGAGCCAATGGAACTACCGAGGACCAGCTGACGTTACTGGAACCCGGTTACTAAGCAGGAGGTACCCGTGCCTGAAAGCACTACCAAGGACCACCTGACGTTGGTGGAACTCGGATACCCAGAGGGAGGCACCTAAGCCAAAGGCTCTGCCCGGAACCAGCTGACGGTACTGGAACCAGGATGGGGAGCAGAAGGTACAAGAGCAAAAGACACTGCCGAGAACCAGCTGACGGTGCTGGAACCCGGATGGGTAGCCGAAGGTCCAAGAGCCAATGGAACTACCGAGGACCAGCTGACGTTACTGGAACCCGGTTACTAAGCAGGAGGTACCCGTGCCTGAAAGCACTACCAAGGACCACCTGACGTTGGTGGAACTCGGATACCCAGAGGGAGGCACCTAAGCCAAAGGCTCTGCCCGGAACCAGCTGACGGTACTGGAACCAGGATGTGGAGCAGAAGGTACAAGAGCAAGTGTCTGCGTGGCTTTTGCAGGACACGTTGCCGGCTGCACAGCAGGGGAACAGCTGGCGGTGCTGGACCCCACTGACACATTGGCGAGGTGTTTGGCTCTGTGCAGCCAGCACTTCCGGACAGCAACGAGCGGTGTTGTAGCCCGGGCTCTGCAGGGGGAGCAGAGTGTAGGCCGAAGCCTACTTGAACCAATTTCAAAGGTAACCTTTAACCCCCCCTCAGGGGTTAGAAAGTAGAAGAGCCACAGCTTATGCAGCAGTAGTGCTGCACAAGTCAAAGGTTGCTCTTTTAATTTCGCTCCTTGCACACGCTGAATGAAACACGTATAACATTTAGCCCTTTATACAGTCAAACTGTGTTGGAGGCGCGAGTTCCCTTTGTAATGAGACGCAGCACAGATGTCAAGAATCCCACCTTGGTGCTGGGTGCAGCCTCCTGAGCGTTGTTATTTGCTGTACAGGAGTCTGCGCTGTCGTGTTATCCCCTGGCCTAGCGCCGTTAGCGCTGCCCATCTTCTGACCTCATTTAATGTTGGCCGGTGCGGTTCGCGATGCCCATGAATCACAGCCCCGCAGTGTATTGACATAGTTTAAACACTGCGGGGCTGGGATTCATGGCCTGGCGCAGTACATATGTTCGCCTCTCGCTTGGGTTCTTACACCCGCTTCAGACTATGCGGCGTCATCTGATCCCTTATCGCATGCCACGGCCATGAAGCCGCACAGTCCGAAGAAGGCGGAAGGAGAGGAGGGACAGGCGAACTGATGCACTGATCCTGCCCATCAATCACACCCTCGCAGTCCCAATAAATAAGACACCGAGGGGCGTTGTGTGGGTCAGGGCGGCCGCAGAGGCGCAGGCAGCCAAACCATGATGCCAGAAGACGGGCAGCGCTACCAAGGGGGTTGCAGCGTGTCATTACAAAGGAAAGTCACACCACCGGGACGGTTAAATGGTCACACAGAGGACACATTGCAGACGTGTTTTCAGTTCCACATGTGCGAGGAGAATACGTTTCTGAGCCACCTTGCACACATGCAGCATTACCGCTGTACAAGGTGGCTGGATAACGTAAAAACGCCTGGGGGAGGGGGGACAGGTTCCCTTCAATTTCAGTTCTTGTGTCTGCGTGGCTTTTGCAGGACACGTTGCCGGCTGCACAGCAGGGGAACAGCTGGCGGTGCTGGACCCCACTGACACATTGGCTGGTGTTTTTCTCTGTGCAGCTAGCACATCTGGGCAAAAACTGGCGGTGTGTTAGAGCCCAGGGACAGCAGGAGGAGGAGCAGGAGGAGGAGGAGCAGGGGGAGGGGAGTGTAGGCCGAAGCCTGCACAGGCGGCAGCTTTGGGTGTGTTGTGTCTGCGTGACTTTTGCAGGACACGTTGCCGGCTACACAGCAGGGGAACAGCTGGCGGTGCTGGACCCCACTGACACATTGGCGAGGTGTTTGGCTCTGTGCAGCCAGCACTTCCGGACAGCAACTAGCGTTGTTGGAGCCCGGGCTCTGCAGGTGGAGCAGAGTGTAGGCCGAAGCCTAATTGAACCGATTTCAAAAGTCACCTTTAACCCCCCCTCAGGGGTTACAAAGTAGAAGAGCCACAGCTTATGCAGCAGCAGTGCTGCGCAAGTCAAAGGTTGCTCTTGTAATTTTTCTCCTTGCACACGCTGAATGGAACACGTATAACATTCAGCCCTTTAGACAGTCAAACTGTGTAATGGAGGCGAGAGTTCCCTTTGTAATGAGACGCAGCACAGGTGTCAAGAATCCCACCTTGGTGCTGGGTGCAGCCTCCCGAGCGTTGTTATTTGCTGTACAGGAGTCTGCGCTGTCGTGTTATCCCCTGGCCTAGCGCCGTTAGCGCTGCCCATCTTCTGACCTCATTTAATGTTGGCCGGTGCGGTTCGCGATGCCCATGAATCACAGCCCCGCAGTGTATTGACATAGTTTAAACACTGCGGGGCTGGGATTCATGGCCTGGCGCAGTACATATGTTCGCCTCTCGCTTGGGTTCTTACACCCGCTTCAGACTATGCGGCGTCATCTGATCCCTTATCGCATGCCACGGCCATGAAGCCGCACAGTCCGAAGAAGGCGGAAGGAGAGGAGGGATAGGCGAACTGATGCACTGATCCTGCCCATCAATCACACCCTCGCAGTCCCAATAAATAAGACACCGAGGGGCGTTGTGTGGGTCAGGGCGGCCGCAGAGGCGCAGGCAGCCAAACCATGATGCCAGAAGACGGGCAGCGCTACCAAGGGGGTTGCAGCGTGTCATTACAAAGGAAAGTCACACCACCGGGACGGTTAAATGGTCACACAGAGGACACATTGCAGACGTGTTTTCAGTTCCACATGTGCGAGGAGAATACGTTTCTGAGCCACCTTGCACACATGCAGCATTACCGCTGTACAAGGTGGCTGGATAACGTAAAAACGCCTGGGGGAGGGGGGACAGGTTCCCTTCAATTTCAGTTCTTGTGTCTGCGTGGCTTTTGCAGGACACGTTGCCGGCTGCACAGCAGGGGAACAGCTGGCGGTGCTGGACCCCACTGACACATTGGCTGGTGTTTTTCTCTGTGCAGCTAGCACATCTGGGCAAAAACTGGCGGTGTGTTAGAGCCCAGGGACAGCAGGAGGAGGAGCAGGAGGAGGAGGAGCAGGGGGAGGGGAGTGTAGGCCGAAGCCTGCACAGGCGGCAGCTTTGGGTGTGTTGTGTCTGCGTGACTTTTGCAGGACACGTTGCCGGCTACACAGCAGGGGAACAGCTGGCGGTGCTGGACCCCACTGACACATTGGCGAGGTGTTTGGCTCTGTGCAGCCAGCACTTCCGGACAGCAACTAGCGTTGTTGGAGCCCGGGCTCTGCAGGTGGAGCAGAGTGTAGGCCGAAGCCTAATTGAACCGATTTCAAAAGTCACCTTTAACCCCCCCTCAGGGGTTACAAAGTAGAAGAGCCACAGCTTATGCAGCAGCAGTGCTGCGCAAGTCAAAGGTTGCTCTTGTAATTTTTCTCCTTGCACACGCTGAATGGAACACGTATAACATTCAGCCCTTTAGACAGTCAAACTGTGTAATGGAGGCGAGAGTTCCCTTTGTAATGAGACGCAGCACAGGTGTCAAGAATCCCACCTTGGTGCTGGGTGCAGCCTCCCGAGCGTTGTTATTTGCTGTACAGGAGTCTGCGCTGTCGTGTTATCCCCTGGCCTAGCGCCGTTAGCGCTGCCCATCTTCTGACCTCATTTAATGTTGGCCGGTGCGGTTCGCGATGCCCATGAATCACAGCCCCGCAGTGTATTGACATAGTTTAAACACTGCGGGGCTGGGATTCATGGCCTGGCGCAGTACATATGTTCGCCTCTCGCTTGGGTTCTTACACCCGCTTCAGACTATGCGGCGTCATCTGATCCCTTATCGCATGCCACGGCCATGAAGCCGCACAGTCCGAAGAAGGCGGAAGGAGAGGAGGGACAGGCGAACTGATGCACTGATCCTGCCCATCAATCACACCCTCGCAGTCCCAATAAATAAGACACCGAGGGGCGTTGTGTGGGTCAGGGCGGCCGCAGAGGCGCAGGCAGCCAAACCATGATGCCAGAAGACGGGCAGCGCTACCAAGGGGGTTGCAGCGTGTCATTACAAAGGAAAGTCACACCACCGGGACGGTTAAATGGTCACACAGAGGACACATTGCAGACGTGTTTTCAGTTCCACATGTGCGAGGAGAATACGTTTCTGAGCCACCTTGCACACATGCAGCATTACCGCTGTACAAGGTGGCTGGATAACGTAAAAACGCCTGGGGGAGGGGGGACAGGTTCCCTTCAATTTCAGTTCTTGTGTCTGCGTGGCTTTTGCAGGACACGTTGCCGGCTGCACAGCAGGGGAACAGCTGGCGGTGCTGGACCCCACTGACACATTGGCTGGTGTTTTTCTCTGTGCAGCTAGCACATCTGGGCAAAAACTGGCGGTGTGTTAGAGCCCAGGGACAGCAGGAGGAGGAGCAGGAGGAGGAGGAGCAGGGGGAGGGGAGTGTAGGCCGAAGCCTGCACAGGCGGCAGCTTTGGGTGTGTTGTGTCTGCGTGACTTTTGCAGGACACGTTGCCGGCTACACAGCAGGGGAACAGCTGGCGGTGCTGGACCCCACTGACACATTGGCGAGGTGTTTGGCTCTGTGCAGCCAGCACTTCCGGACAGCAACTAGCGTTGTTGGAGCCCGGGCTCTGCAGGTGGAGCAGAGTGTAGGCCGAAGCCTAATTGAACCGATTTCAAAAGTCACCTTTAACCCCCCCTCAGGGGTTACAAAGTAGAAGAGCCACAGCTTATGCAGCAGCAGTGCTGCGCAAGTCAAAGGTTGCTCTTGTAATTTTTCTCCTTGCACACGCTGAATGGAACACGTATAACATTCAGCCCTTTAGACAGTCAAACTGTGTAATGGAGGCGAGAGTTCCCTTTGTAATGAGACGCAGCACAGGTGTCAAGAATCCCACCTTGGTGCTGGGTGCAGCCTCCCGAGCGTTGTTATTTGCTGTACAGGAGTCTGCGCTGTCGTGTTATCCCCTGGCCTAGCGCCGTTAGCGCTGCCCATCTTCTGACCTCATTTAATGTTGGCCGGTGCGGTTCGCGATGCCCATGAATCACAGCCCCGCAGTGTATTGACATAGTTTAAACACTGCGGGGCTGGGATTCATGGCCTGGCGCAGTACATATGTTCGCCTCTCGCTTGGGTTCTTACACCCGCTTCAGACTATGCGGCGTCATCTGATCCCTTATCGCATGCCACGGCCATGAAGCCGCACAGTCCGAAGAAGGCGGAAGGAGAGGAGGGACAGGCGAACTGATGCACTGATCCTGCCCATCAATCACACCCTCGCAGTCCCAATAAATAAGACACCGAGGGGCGTTGTGTGGGTCAGGGCGGCCGCAGAGGCGCAGGCAGCCAAACCATGATGCCAGAAGACGGGCAGCGCTACCAAGGGGGTTGCAGCGTGTCATTACAAAGGAAAGTCACACCACCGGGACGGTTAAATGGTCACACAGAGGACACATTGCAGACGTGTTTTCAGTTCCACATGTGCGAGGAGAATACGTTTCTGAGCCACCTTGCACACATGCAGCATTACCGCTGTACAAGGTGGCTGGATAACGTAAAAACGCCTGGGGGAGGGGGGACAGGTTCCCTTCAATTTCAGTTCTTGTGTCTGCGTGGCTTTTGCAGGACACGTTGCCGGCTGCACAGCAGGGGAACAGCTGGCGGTGCTGGACCCCACTGACACATTGGCTGGTGTTTTTCTCTGTGCAGCTAGCACATCTGGGCAAAAACTGGCGGTGTGTTAGAGCCCAGGGACAGCAGGAGGAGGAGCAGGAGGAGGAGGAGCAGGGGGAGGGGAGTGTAGGCCGAAGCCTGCACAGGCGGCAGCTTTGGGTGTGTTGTGTCTGCGTGACTTTTGCAGGACACGTTGCCGGCTACACAGCAGGGGAACAGCTGGCGGTGCTGGACCCCACTGACACATTGGCGAGGTGTTTGGCTCTGTGCAGCCAGCACTTCCGGACAGCAACTAGCGTTGTTGGAGCCCGGGCTCTGCAGGTGGAGCAGAGTGTAGGCCGAAGCCTAATTGAACCGATTTCAAAAGTCACCTTTAACCCCCCCTCAGGGGTTACAAAGTAGAAGAGCCACAGCTTATGCAGCAGCAGTGCTGCGCAAGTCAAAGGTTGCTCTTGTAATTTTTCTCCTTGCACACGCTGAATGGAACACGTATAACATTCAGCCCTTTAGACAGTCAAACTGTGTAATGGAGGCGAGAGTTCCCTTTGTAATGAGACGCAGCACAGGTGTCAAGAATCCCACCTTGGTGCTGGGTGCAGCCTCCCGAGCGTTGTTATTTGCTGTACAGGAGTCTGCGCTGTCGTGTTATCCCCTGGCCTAGCGCCGTTAGCGCTGCCCATCTTCTGACCTCATTTAATGTTGGCCGGTGCGGTTCGCGATGCCCATGAATCACAGCCCCGCAGTGTATTGACATAGTTTAAACACTGCGGGGCTGGGATTCATGGCCTGGCGCAGTACATATGTTCGCCTCTCGCTTGGGTTCTTACACCCGCTTCAGACTATGCGGCGTCATCTGATCCCTTATCGCATGCCACGGCCATGAAGCCGCACAGTCCGAAGAAGGCGGAAGGAGAGGAGGGACAGGCGAACTGATGCACTGATCCTGCCCATCAATCACACCCTCGCAGTCCCAATAAATAAGACACCGAGGGGCGTTGTGTGGGTCAGGGCGGCCGCAGAGGCGCAGGCAGCCAAACCATGATGCCAGAAGACGGGCAGCGCTACCAAGGGGGTTGCAGCGTGTCATTACAAAGGAAAGTCACACCACCGGGACGGTTAAATGGTCACACAGAGGACACATTGCAGACGTGTTTTCAGTTCCACATGTGCGAGGAGAATACGTTTCTGAGCCACCTTGCACACATGCAGCATTACCGCTGTACAAGGTGGCTGGATAACGTAAAAACGCCTGGGGGAGGGGGGACAGGTTCCCTTCAATTTCAGTTCTTGTGTCTGCGTGGCTTTTGCAGGACACGTTGCCGGCTGCACAGCAGGGGAACAGCTGGCGGTGCTGGACCCCACTGACACATTGGCTGGTGTTTTTCTCTGTGCAGCTAGCACATCTGGGCAAAAACTGGCGGTGTGTTAGAGCCCAGGGACAGCAGGAGGAGGAGCAGGAGGAGGAGGAGCAGGGGGAGGGGAGTGTAGGCCGAAGCCTGCACAGGCGGCAGCTTTGGGTGTGTTGTGTCTGCGTGACTTTTGCAGGACACGTTGCCGGCTACACAGCAGGGGAACAGCTGGCGGTGCTGGACCCCACTGACACATTGGCGAGGTGTTTGGCTCTGTGCAGCCAGCACTTCCGGACAGCAACTAGCGTTGTTGGAGCCCGGGCTCTGCAGGTGGAGCAGAGTGTAGGCCGAAGCCTAATTGAACCGATTTCAAAAGTCACCTTTAACCCCCCCTCAGGGGTTACAAAGTAGAAGAGCCACAGCTTATGCAGCAGCAGTGCTGCGCAAGTCAAAGGTTGCTCTTGTAATTTTTCTCCTTGCACACGCTGAATGGAACACGTATAACATTCAGCCCTTTAGACAGTCAAACTGTGTAATGGAGGCGAGAGTTCCCTTTGTAATGAGACGCAGCACAGGTGTCAAGAATCCCACCTTGGTGCTGGGTGCAGCCTCCCGAGCGTTGTTATTTGCTGTACAGGAGTCTGCGCTGTCGTGTTATCCCCTGGCCTAGCGCCGTTAGCGCTGCCCATCTTCTGACCTCATTTAATGTTGGCCGGTGCGGTTCGCGATGCCCATGAATCACAGCCCCGCAGTGTATTGACATAGTTTAAACACTGCGGGGCTGGGATTCATGGCCTGGCGCAGTACATATGTTCGCCTCTCGCTTGGGTTCTTACACCCGCTTCAGACTATGCGGCGTCATCTGATCCCTTATCGCATGCCACGGCCATGAAGCCGCACAGTCCGAAGAAGGCGGAAGGAGAGGAGGGACAGGCGAACTGATGCACTGATCCTGCCCATCAATCACACCCTCGCAGTCCCAATAAATAAGACACCGAGGGGCGTTGTGTGGGTCAGGGCGGCCGCAGAGGCGCAGGCAGCCAAACCATGATGCCAGAAGACGGGCAGCGCTACCAAGGGGGTTGCAGCGTGTCATTACAAAGGAAAGTCACACCACCGGGACGGTTAAATGGTCACACAGAGGACACATTGCAGACGTGTTTTCAGTTCCACATGTGCGAGGAGAATACGTTTCTGAGCCACCTTGCACACATGCAGCATTACCGCTGTACAAGGTGGCTGGATAACGTAAAAACGCCTGGGGGAGGGGGGACAGGTTCCCTTCAATTTCAGTTCTTGTGTCTGCGTGGCTTTTGCAGGACACGTTGCCGGCTGCACAGCAGGGGAACAGCTGGCGGTGCTGGACCCCACTGACACATTGGCTGGTGTTTTTCTCTGTGCAGCTAGCACATCTGGGCAAAAACTGGCGGTGTGTTAGAGCCCAGGGACAGCAGGAGGAGGAGCAGGAGGAGGAGGAGCAGGGGGAGGGGAGTGTAGGCCGAAGCCTGCACAGGCGGCAGCTTTGGGTGTGTTGTGTCTGCGTGACTTTTGCAGGACACGTTGCCGGCTACACAGCAGGGGAACAGCTGGCGGTGCTGGACCCCACTGACACATTGGCGAGGTGTTTTTCTCTGTGCAGCTAGCAGTACCGGGCCCCAACTGGCGGTGTTGGAGCCCAGGGTCAGCAGGAGGAGCAGGGGGAGCGGAGTGTAGGCCGAAGCCTGCACTCGAGCAAGTTGAAAGGAAACCTTTAACCCCCCCCCCCCCAGGCGTTTGTAGCTGAAAGAGCCATTGTGTACAGCACTAATGCTGGAAAAGGTAAACTTAGCTCTTTTAATTATGGTCCTTGCACATGCGGAACCTAACAGTTATGAAATGTGTCCCCTCACAGCGTTAAACCGTCCGGTAGGTGGAACTTTCCTTTGTCGTGTGACGCAGCACAGCCATCATTTTTACCCCCTTGGCGCCGTGCGCCGCCTCCTCAGCGTTGTTTTAATCTGTCCCGGAGCCTGGGCTGTTAGGTTAGCCCTTGGCCATGCACACATTTTGCGCTGCCCGTCTTCTGACATCATTTGGTGTCAGGCTGGCTGCGCCTGTGCGGGTGCGCTGGCCGAGATCCCGCCTCGCAGTGTCGTCTAATGTAATCCCACCGCGGGCCTGTGATCCGTGCCCGTGCGCAGTGCATATCCTCTCCTCTCACTCCCCTCCCTACGGCTTTTTCAGACTGTGCGGTGTCACGGCCGTGGCATGCTATTAGGGACCAGCTGACATCGCACAGTCTGAAGAAGCCGTAGGGAGGGGAGTGAGAGGAGAGGATATGCACTGCGCACGGGCACGGATCACAGGCCCGCGGTGGGATTACATTAGACGACACTGCGAGGCGGGATCTCGGCCAGCGCACCCGCACAGGCGCAGCCAGCCTGACACCAAATGAGGTCAGAAGACGGGCAGCGCAACATGTGTGCATGGCCAAGGGCTAACCTAACAGCGCAGGCTCCGGGACAGATTAAAACAACGCTGAGGAGGCGGCGCACGGCGCCAAGGGGGTAAAAATGATGGCTGTGCTGCGTCACACGACAAAGGAAAGTTCCACCTACCGGACGGTTTAACGCTGTGTGGGGACACATTTCATAAGTGTTTGGTTCAGCATGTGCAAGGAGCATCACGAAAAGAGGCACTTTTTCCCTTTGCATCATTACTGCTGCACAAGGTGGCTCCTTCAGTAACAAACGCCTGTGGGGGGGGGGGGGGTCAGGTTCCCTTACATTTAACTTGTTGTGCCTGCGTGGCGGTCGCAGTACACGTTGCCGTATACACAGCAGGGGAACAGCTGGCGGTGCTGAACCCCACTAACACATTGGCGAGGTGTTTGGCTCTGTGCGTACAGCACTTCTGGACGGCAACTGGCGGTGTTGGAGCCCAGGGGCAGGTGGAGGAGGAGGAGGTTGGAGGAGGTAGGAGGAGGTAGGAGGGATTGCCACACACACAGCAGGGGAACAGCTGACGTTACTGAACCCCAATAACAGAGGAGGGACTGTTGACTGTGCGTACAGCACTTCTGGACGGCAACTGGCGGTGTTGGAGCCCAGGGGCAGGTGGAGGAGGAGGAGGTTGGAGGAGGTAGGAGGAGGTAGGAGGGATTGCCACACACACAGCAGGGGAACAGCTGACGTTACTGAACCCCAATAACAGAGGAGGGACTGTTGACTGTGCGTACAGCACTTCTGGACGGCAACTGGCGGTGTTGGAGCCCAGGGACGGGTGGAGGAGGAGGAGGTTGGAGGAGGTAGGAGGGATTGCCACACACACAGCAGGGGAACAGCTGACGTTACTGAACCCCAATAACAGAGGAGGGACTGTTGACTGTGCGTACAGCACTTCTGGACGGCAACTGGCGGTGTTGGAGCCCAGGGGCAGGTGGAGGAGGAGGAGGTTGGAGGAGGTAGGAGGAGGTAGGAGGGATTGCCACACACACAGCAGGGGAACAGCTGACGTTACTGAACCCCAATAACAGAGGAGGGACTGTTGACTGTGCGTACAGCACTTCTGGACGGCAACTGGCGGTGTTGGAGCCCAGGGACAGGTGGAGGAGGAGGAGGTTGGAGGAGGTTGGAGGAGGTAGGAGGGATTGCCACACACACAGCAGGGGAACAGCTGACGTTACTGAACCCCAATAACAGAGGAGGGACTGTTGACTGTGCGTACAGCACTTCTGGACGGCAACTGGCGGTGTTGGAGCCCAGGGACAGGTGGAGGAGGAGGAGGTTGGAGGAGGTTGGAGGAGGTAGGAGGGATTGCCACACACACAGCAGGGGAACAGCTGACGTTACTGAACCCCAATAACAGAGGAGGGACTGTTGACTGTGCGTACAGCACTTCTGGACGGCAACTGGCGGTGTTGAAGCCCAGGGACGGGTGGAGGAGGAGGAGGTTGGAGGAGGTAGGAGGGATTGCCACACACACAGCAGGGGAACAGCTGACGTTACTGAACCCCAATAACAGAGGAGGGACTGTTGACTGTGCGTACAGCACTTCTGGACGGCAACTGGCGGTGTTGGAGCCCAGGGGCAGGTGGAGGAGGAGGAGGTTGGAGGAGGTAGGAGGAGGTAGGAGGGATTGCCACACACACAGCAGGGGAACAGCTGACGTTACTGAACCCCAATAACAGAGGAGGGACTGTTGACTGTGCGTACAGCACTTCTGGACGGCAACTGGCGGTGTTGGAGCCCAGGGACGGGTGGAGGAGGAGGAGGTTGGAGGAGGTAGGAGGGATTGCCACACACACAGCAGGGGAACAGCTGACGTTACTGAACCCCAATAACAGAGGAGGGACTGTTGACTGTGCGTACAGCACTTCTGGACGGCAACTGGCGGTGTTGGAGCCCAGGGGCAGGTGGAGGAGGAGGAGGTTGGAGGAGGTAGGAGGAGGTAGGAGGGATTGCCACACACACAGCAGGGGAACAGCTGACGTTACTGAACCCCAATAACAGAGGAGGGACTGTTGACTGTGCGTACAGCACTTCTGGACGGCAACTGGCGGTGTTGGAGCCCAGGGACGGGTGGAGGAGGAGGAGGTTGGAGGAGGTAGGAGGGATTGCCACACACACAGCAGGGGAACAGCTGACGTTACTGAACCCCAATAACAGAGGAGGGACTGTTGACTGTGCGTACAGCACTTCTGGACGGCAACTGGCGGTGTTGGAGCCCAGGGGCAGGTGGAGGAGGAGGAGGTTGGAGGAGGTAGGAGGAGGTAGGAGGGATTGCCACACACACAGCAGGGGAACAGCTGACGTTACTGAACCCCAATAACAGAGGAGGGACTGTTGACTGTGCGTACAGCACTTCTGGACGGCAACTGGCGGTGTTGGAGCCCAGGGACGGGTGGAGGAGGAGGAGGTTGGAGGAGGTAGGAGGGATTGCCACACACACAGCAGGGGAACAGCTGACGTTACTGAACCCCAATAACAGAGGAGGGACTGTTGACTGTGCGTACAGCACTTCTGGACGGCAACTGGCGGTGTTGGAGCCCAGGGACAGGTGGAAAAGCAGAGGAACACAATGTAGGCCGAAGCCTGAGAAAGTCGAAAGGGAACCTTTAACCCCCCCCCAAGGCGTTTGTAGCTGAAAGAGCCAGCTTGTGCAGCACAAAAGATGCAAAAGGAAAAGGTGGCTCTTTTCATCATGCTCCTTGCAAACACAGAACTAAACACTTATAAAATGTGTCCCCTGCAACCGTAAAACCGTCCCGGAGGTGGGACTTTCCTTCGTAATGTGACGCAGCCCAGCCGTCATTCCTACCCCCCCGGCGCCGCGCACCGGCTCCTCAGCGTTGTTTTATTCCGTCAAGGAGCCTGCGCTGTTATGTTATCCCGTGGCCAGGCACACTTAGCGCTGCCCGTCTTCTGGCATCATTTGGTGTCTGGATGGCTGCGCCTGTGCGGCCGCGCTGGCAGAGAGCCCGCCTCGCAGTGTCTTCTGATTTAATCCCACTGGGGGCCTGGGATCCATGGACATGCGCACTGCATATCTGAACCTCCACCTCTCACTCATCTCCCTATGGCTTCTTCAGACTGTGCGGTGTCACGGCCGTGGCATGCTGTTAGGGACCAGCTGACACCGAACAGTCTGAAGAAGCCATAGGGAAATGAGTGAGAGGTGGAGGTTCAGATATGCACTGCGCATGTCCATGGATCCCAGGCCCCCAGTGGGATTAAATCAGAAGACACTGCGAGGCGGGCTCTCTGCCAGCGCGGCCGCACAGGCGCAGCCATCCAGACACCAAATGATGCCAGAAGACGGGCAGCGCTAAGTGTGCCTGGCCACGGGATAACATAACAGCGCAGGCTCCAGGACGGAATAAAACAACGCTGAGGAGCCGGTGCGCGGCGCCGGGGGGGTAGGAATGACGGCTGGGCTGCGTCACATTACGAAGTAAAGTCCCACCTCCGGGACGGTTTTACGGTATCAGTGGACACATTTTATAAGTGTTAAGTTCTGCGTGTGCAAGGAGCTAAACAAAAATAGCTACCTTTTCCTTGGGCAGCATTACTGCTGCACAAGGTGGCTCTTTCAGTAACAAACGCCTTGGGGGGGGGGGACAGATTCCCTTACATTTCAGTTGTTGTGTCAGCGTGGCGGTCGCATGACACATTGCCGGCTACACAGCTGGGGATCAGCTGACATTACTGAAACCCAATAACACTGGGTCGTATGTTTTGACTGTGCAGACGGCACGTCTGAGCCTCAACTGGCGGTGTTGGAGCCCAGGAATTTAAGTTCAGGTGGTAGAAAGATGAACACAACAGGAGACCTGGATAACGTATACAGTGACCTAATTATTCAATCAGGAGGAGGAGTGGCAAATTCCGGCGAGATCCAGGCCTTGTTCATTTTCAGGAAAGTAAGCCGGTCAACGTTATCGGAGGATAGTCGCATGCGACGGTCAGTTAGTACACCACCTGCAGCACTAAAGACACGTTCCGATAATACACTGGCCGCAGGGCAAGACAGCACCTCCAATGCATACTGGCTTAGCTCTGGCCATGTATCCAGCTTTGAGACCCAAAACTTGAAAGGGGAAGAGCCGTCTGGGAGTACAGCAAGAGGGCAAGACATGTAGTCTGTCACCATCTGACGGAACCGTTGCCTCCTGCTGACTGGAGCCGTCTGTGATGGTGTAGACTTTTGTGGCGGGCACAGAAAACTGTGCCACAGTTCGGCCATACTGGTCTTGCCTTGGGCAGAGGCACTGCTTCTGCTCCCTCTTTGTGCAGAGCCTCCACCACGGCCTGGACGCACTGAGCTGCTTTGGAATGCACTAGCAGCACTTCTCTCAGTTGGAATGGAGAAGATGATGGAATTGACCAGTGTGTCTTGGTACTCCCGCATTTTTCGCTCCCGGTTCAACGGTGTGATGAGGCTTTCTACGTTGTCCCGGTAGCGAGGATCGAGGAGGGTGAACACCCAATAATCAGACATGTTGAGAATGTGGGCGATGCGGCGGTCGTTTCTCAGGCACTGCAGCATGTAATCCACCATGTGCTGCAGACTGCCAACTGCCCAAGAAACGCTGTCCCCTGCTGGAGGCGTGATCTCTGCCCGCTCGTCATCACCCCACCCTCGCTGTACACACTGAGTACTGGACAATTGTGTAACTCCCTCCTCTGGACGGATGTCTTCCTCCTCCATTGACTCCTCCTCATCCTCCTCACAAACGGTCCCCTGCCTACGCGTTTGTGAGGAACCACGTGGCGCTGACTGTCCAGAAGATGATGGAAATGGTGAATCCTCATCCTCCACCTCTTCCACAACATCATCCCTTAGCGCTTGCAGTGATTTTTCAAGCAGGCAGATAAGGGGGACAGTCATGCTGACTAGTGCATCATCTGCACTCGCCATCCGCGTGGAATAATCAAAGGGACGCAAAACCTGGCAGACGTCATTCATAGTGGCCCACTCTGTGGTTGTGAAGTCTGTACGGCGCTGACTGCGACTTTTTTGCGCCTGAAGCAGCTGGTACTCCATTACAGCTTGCTGCTGCTCACACAACCGCTCCAACATATGTAACGTGGAATTCCACCTGGTAGGTAGGTCACATATGATGCGATGTTCCGGCAGGCGGTGTCGGCGCTGCAGAGCCGCAATGCGCGCTTTTGCCGTGCTGGAACGCCGCAAGTGAGCACACTCTAGGCGGACCTTGTGCAGCAGTGCATCAAGATCCGGATAGTCCCTCAAAAAGCTCTGCACGACCAAATTGAGCACATGTGCCAGACATGGGATGTGAGTGAGGTTGCCGAGGCCCAGAGCTGCCACCAGATTTCGGCCATTATCACACACTACCATGCCTGGCTGGAGATTCGCTGGCACAAACCACACATCGCTCTCCTGCTTGATGGCATTCCAGAGCTCCTGCGCTGTGTGGCTACGATTCCCCAAGAAAATTAATTTCAAGACGGCCTGTTGACGTTTGGCCACGGCTGTGCTCATGTCGGTCGTAACAGGTACACGTTCATCACGGGTCCATGTGGAGGTGGACTGTGACGGCTCCTGCAGCGATGATTCTGAGGAACTGGTGTAAGAGGAGGAGTCAATGCGTACAGAATGGATTCCTGCAATCCTTGGAGTGGGCAGGACACGTCCTGCGCCACTCGCACGGTCTGTACCCGGCTCAACGACATTAACCCAATGGGCAGTGAGGGAAAGGTATCGCCCCTGTCCATGTTGACTGGTCCACGCATCGGTGGTGAGGTGGACCTTGCTACTGACGGCGTTCAGTAGCGCGTGTTTTATGTGTCCCTCCACATGCTTCTGCAGGGCAGGGACGGCTTGCCTGCTGAAGTAAAAGCGGCTGGGCACTTTGTACTGTGGGACTGCCAATGACATGAAGTCACGGAAGCTGTCAGTCTCCACCAGCCTGAATGACAGCATTTCCAGTGACAGAAGTTTGGCAATGCCTGCAGTCAGAGCCTGTGCTCGTGGGTGGTTTGACGAGAAAGGCCGCCTTTTCTCCCATGCCTGTACTACCGATGGCTGTAGACTGGGCTGGGAGTGTGTGGATGACTGGGAAAGTGGCGCTGCGGGTGGAATTACAGCGGGTCTCTGGACAACAGGGGCAGAGGTTCTTCCACGGCGATCCTGGGAGGACGCCGAACCAGCTGCGTGTGAGGTAGAGGAAGAGGCAACACGAGCTGAAGAGGTGGTAGCTGCCGCTGTTGGTTGGCCTACCTCTTCAGTGTGTTTTTCTAACTCCGCCGGGTGCCTGTTGCGCACATGTTTCCACATGTTGGAGGTATTGAGGTTGCTGACATTTCGACCTCTTTTGACTTTTTGATGACACACGTTGCATCTGACATAGCAAATGTCATCTGCAACTGTGTCAAAAAAGGACCAGGCACTGCAAGTCTTGGGAGCGCCCTTTTTGGCTTTTGGAAGAGACATGCTCCTAACGGGTGCCAAAGCGGAGGCTGCAGGATCCGCAGTCTTCCCCCTCCCTCTCCCTCTTTGGGCCGTACGGGGAATCTCTTCCTCAGAGCTGCTCCCACCACCTTCCTGTCCCTCACGCCAAGATGGGTCGAGGACCTCATCATCTACACTACCCTCTGCCCCCAACTGCTCCTCCTGGGTAGTCTCAGCAGCAGAGCACGCACCAGTAAGTGGCACCTGAGTGTCATCATCAGCTGATGCGGCCTGCGATGTGGTGACCGGAGCCACTGGCCCACCCGCCTCTTCAGAGGAAGACAGAAAAAGCTGTTGGGCATCACTGCACCCTGCCTCTTCTTCCATTTCTCCAATGCTGCTTGGCTGGCCCCCTGTTTCCAAGCCAAGAGATTCAGAGAACAGAAGTAGAGACGGCTCCTGTCCTGGGCTCTCTGTCTGCCTGGGCAATTTGGCAGGTGGTGAAGAGACAGATGGCTGCTCTCCAGTGCTCTGTGTCTGAGAGGATGTGGCACTAATGGAAGTTGATGCATTAGCTGCCATCCATCCGACAACAGCTTCAATTTGTTCTTCACGCAGCAGCGGTGTACGGCGCTCGGACACAAAGCTTCGCATGAACGACTGTTGCCTGGTGAAAGTGGGTGCTGATGAGTCACCGGTGCCCGCAGCAGGCACAGAATCCCCACGTCCCCTCCCTGCTCCGCGACGGCTCCCACGCCCCCGTGCCTTACTCACTGCCTTCTTCATCTTGGTTGACTGATAAAGATAAGCAGAAAAGTACTAACGGATTTGTGTGCTTATTCCTGAGCAACTCCTCCTAACAGGTATAAGAAGCACTAATTATCTAAAGTGTGGACTAGACACAAATATGAGCTAATGTGGCCTACAGAAATGTAAAGTGGTGTAACTGGTGTGTTTGGTGAACTTTATTATTTATTTATTTTTTGGGGGCTGAACTGACAACAGATAGAGCTGCAGTCACACGGAGACCGTGCAGACAGACGTAAACGGCGCTACAAGGCCCAAAAACCCTCCTCTACTTTATCCTATGTAGTGTTTTTCCACAAATTAGCTGGAGACGGGTGGAAAGACACTAATAGGATTTTTTTGAATAAATTAGCAGCAGACTACACTATTTTGAAAAAAAAGAAAATTGATTTGGCGGTATGACGCAGTGAAAAACCCTGAGCTGGAGACAACCAGGCTATAGCTGCTCACAGATTACAGGGCGAGCTGCAGTCACACGGAGACCGTGCAGACAGCCGTAAACGGCGCTGCAAGGCCCAAAAACCCTCCTCTACTTTATCCTATGTAGTGTTTTTCCACAAATTAGCTGGAGACGGGTGGAAAGACACTAATAGGATTTTTTTAAATTAATTAGCAGCAGACTACACTACTTTGAAAAAAAAGAAAATTGATTTGGCGGTATGACGCAGTGAAAAACCCTGAGCTGGAGACAACCAGGCTATAGCTGCTCACAGATTACAGGGCGAGCTGCAGTCACACGGAGACCGTGCAGACAGCCGTAAACGGCGCTGCAAGGCCCAAAAACCCTCCTCTACTTTATCCTATGTAGTGTTTTTCCACAAATTAGCTGGAGACGGGTGGAAAGACACTAATAGGATTTTTTTAAATTAATTAGCAGCAGACTACACTACTTTGAAAAAAAAGAAAATTGATTTGGCGGTATGACGCAGTGAAAAACCCTGAGCTGGAGACAACCAGGCTACAGCTGCTCACAGATTACAGGGCGAGCTGCAGTCACACGGAGACCGTGCAGACAGCCGTAAACGGCGCTGCAAGGCCCAAAAACCCTCCTCTACTTTATCCTATGTAGTGTTTTTCCACAAATTAGCTGGAGACGGGTGGAAAGACACTAATAGGATTTTTTTAAATTAATTAGCAGCAGACTACACTACTTTGAAAAAAAAGAAAATTGATTTGGCGGTATGACGCAGTGAAAAACCCTGAGCTGGAGACAACCAGGCTACAGCTGCTCACAGATTACAGGGCGAGCTGCAGTCACACGGAGACCGTGCAGACAGCCGTAAACGGCGCTGCAAGGCCCAAAAACCCTCCTCTACTTTATCCTATGTAGTGTTTTTCCACAAATTAGCTGGAGACGGGTGGAAAGACACTAATAGGATTTTTTTGAATAAATTAGCAGCAGACTACACTACTTGGGAAAAAAAAAAAAAAAAGGAACAGTATGAGGCAATGAACCACCCTCCCTGAACTGAATACAACCAACTATGGATGGCCTATGTGGCTGCACTCAGACTGGAGACTGGGCTGCACTCACACACACACACACACAGACCCTGCAGATCGCTGTGAAAACAGCGCTACAAGGCAAAAGCAAGGTGAATAGTAGGTGAACACAGCGGTTGCTAAATTAGCCTTTGGAAAGCACAAAGAAGCAAATCGCTATCTCTAAACTGTCCCTCAGTCAGCAAACAGCGTCCTGTCACTAACTGAATTCACAGCAGAGTGATCGCAAAATGGCGCCAGCGACTTTTAAACTGCATCATGACATCATTACACCAGCCAATCACAGCCTTGCCAGTAGTTTCATGCCCTCCATGCTAAACAGGATGTGCCCACACTTGGAATCAATCTCATTGGCTGAATTTCTGCTTTTTGAATCTTAGAACTTCCGATTCCGGTATCCGATACGCGGCAAGTATCGGAATCCCGGTATCGGAATTCCGATACCGCAAGTATCGGCCGATACCCGATACTTGCGGTATCGGAATGCTCAACACTACTTACAACCTGATTCGCATCCGTGAGGGGGAAAAATGGAAGATGGCATTTAACACCAGGGACAGCCACTATGAGTATCTGGAGATGCCCTTCGGGCTCTGCAATGACTCTGCCAAATTCCAAGACTTTGTAAATGATATCTTCCAGGATATACTTACAACCTCGGTCGTAGTCTATCTGGATGATATTATCATCTACTCTCCAGATATAGACTTCCACTGGAGAGATGTTTGCAAAGTCCTTGCCTTTCCTGGACTATATCGTCTCTGCCCGGGAATTAAAATTCTTGCATCTACAGTACATTTGAACTTTGTGTACTCTATGCAGAGCACCTAACATAGTTAATCCAGCTGCTGTAGCTCTGTAGTGTTGGATCTATTCATCCTTCCATGGATCTTTACTATGTTGTCTGGTGTCACTACTTTTCTCTTTGAACACTTGCTACTTTGTGTTGGCATAACACATAAAATTCAAAGAAACCACAGTACTAGTACGGCGCTGCTATTTCCGGTCACCGCGCTGCATCACGCGGTGATCGGGTGAGGATGGCTGCCATTTCTGACAGCAGAACATCTTGGCACATCACCACGTGGGGCTGATCTGCCCCCCACATTGGCAATCGCTGTGAACTCTCACCAGCCAATCACAGCAAAGCTGACAATAAAGTTGTTAAAAAAAAAGCATGTGACAGGCTGTGATCGGTGCTCTGTGACGTAGCACCAATCACAGCCGTCACAGTAGGTGGGGTGATCACCACGTCACCTCACCTGATTAACCCCTATGGCCCTGATTGGCTGAACAATAGCTTCTAGCCAATCAGCGTCAAGGGGGGTAATTTAAAATAGCGATCACCACCCTGCATGCCATCTTTACCTCAGATTTGGCATGCAAAGCGGTGGTCTAAGCCCCTCTGTGTTACGTGAGAGAAGGAATCCATTGGTGGCCAGTAGGGTTGAGCGACTTTTATTTTTATAGGATCGGGTCAGGTTAAACGAAACCCGACTTTCTCAAAAGTCGGGCCGAGTGAAATCGGCCGATCCTATAAAAAGTCGGGGTCGGGGTCGGCCGAAACACAAAACCCAATGCAGTGCAATGGGATACTATGGTTCCCAGGGTCTGAAGGAGAGGAAACCCTCCTTCAGGCCCTGGGATCCATATTTAAGTGTAAAATAAAGAATCAAAATAAAAAATATTGATATACTCACCCTCGGACGAGCCCTGGTACTAACCAGCAGCCTTCCTTCCTAAGAATGAGCGCGTGAATGACCTGCGGTGACGTCACGGCTTGTGATTGGTCGCGTGAGCGGTCACATGGGCGGCCGTGACCAATCACAAGCCGTGACGTCATCTAAGGCCCTTCACGCGCTCATTCTTAGGAAGGAAGGCTGCCGGAAAGAAGCCGAGGGTGAGTATATTCCTATTAGGTATATACTCACCCTCGGACGTGCCCTGCTTCTTTCCAGCAGCCTTCCTTCTTAAGAATGAGCACGCGAAGGGCCTTAGATGACGTCACGGCTTGTGATTGGTCGCGGCCGCCCATGTGACCGCTCACGAGACCAATCATAAGCCGTGACGTAATTCTCAGGTCCTAAATTCCTAGAATGAGGAATTTAGGACCTGAGAATTACGTCACGGCTTGTGATTGGTCGCGTGGCGGTCACATGAGCGGCACGCGACCAATCAGAAGCCGTGACGTCATGGAAGGCCCTAAACGCGCTCATTTTAAGCAAAGAAGGCTGCCGGTTACCAGCGGCGATGTCCAGGGGCCTCCAGAGAGGTGAGTATATCAATATTTTTTATTTTAATTCTTTATTTTACACTTAAATGTGGATTCCGATACCGATTTCCGATATCGCAAACATATCGGAACTCGGTATCGGAATTCCGATACCAGATTCAGAAGATCGACAACCTCATGGCCGACCCCACACAGGGCTCGGGTCGGGTTTCATGAAACCCGACTTTGCCAAAAGTCGGAGACTTCTGAAAATGGCCGACCCGTTTCGCTCAACCCTAGTGGCCAGTGTGATCAACCCGGCGATCTCCTGCCCTCCTGTGCTGTGTGCTGCTCTCCTGCGATCTGCTCTCTGCTGCCATCTGCCTGCTGTGTGACTCCTGTGATCACAGCAGCAGAAGCAGCACCTCCCCCACCCTTTTCCCATCCCCCATCCCTGTTCCAGTACCCCCTTCCCGCCAATTGAATTTTTAGCGCACTTTTTTGCACTTTTTTTCCTGTGCGCGGCATCCCGCGCAGAGCATTCGTGCTCTTCCTGTGTCCGCAGCGCTTTGATCAGTATTGCTACTGATCAGAGACTGCGCTAAGGGAATTTTTCTTTTTTTAGCTAGTTAGTGTAGCGGACTTTGCAGTCTAAGCGACGTTGGATTTTTTTTTTAGAAAAAATAATAATCGTAGTTAGTATAGTGTAGTTTTAGAGGTAGCAAAGTAGTGTAGGCGGCGTCAAGTGTTTGGTGATGTCACCCCCGTCCAATTTAATTTTTAGCTCACTTTTTTTGCTTTTTTTGTGTGCGCGGCATCCCGCGCAAAGCATTTGTGCTCTTCCTGTGTCCGCGGCGCTTTGATCAGTATCCCTGCTGATCAGAGCCTGCGCCACTGAATTTTTCTTTTTTTAGCTAGTTAGCTAAACTAAGCGACGTCCAAGTTGTTATAGGAAAAAATAATAGTAGTTAGTACAGCATAGTTTTAGATATAGCAAGGTAACGTAGCCAGCGTCACATCTTTATTGACGACCGATCTTTAAGAGAAAATAAATTGTACAGCGTAGTTTTAGTGGTAACGTGTTAGTATAGCCGGCTTTTACAGTGTTAGTGATGACTGATCTTGTTTTAGAAAAAAAAAAAGTGCAGAGTAGTTTTATAGGTAGGGAGGAAGCTTTTTTTTCCCTTGCATAAAAAGTGCATTAGGGGAGCGTACGTGAATTGTTGGTGACGTCCGTTTTTCGTTCGTAAAAAAGAATTTGCATTGGATAAATTTATAGGGAGGGCTTTAGTGTAGTGAATGTTTTTTTATTATTATTATTCAAACTTTTTTTCGCATCTGATTTTTCTTTCCATTTTTTCTTCTACATTTTACATCTCTACTTCTTTTTTTTCTCTCTGTTTTGATATGATAAAGAGTACCCTATACACAAGCCCCACACATTACACGTGTAAAAGCACCACTTACAGTTAGGTCCATATATATTTGGACAGAGACAAAATTTTTCTAATTTTGGTTATAGACATTACCACAATGAATTTTAAACAAAACAATTCAGATGCAGTTGAAGTTCAGACTTTCAGCTTTCATTTGAGGGTATCCACTTTAAAATTGAATGAGGGGTTTAGGAGTTTCAGCTCCTTAACATGTGCCACCCTGTTTTTAAAGGGACCAAAAGTAATTGGACAATTGACTCCAAGGCTATTTCATGGACAGGTGTGGGCAATCCCTTCATTATGTCATTCTCAATTAAGCAGATAAAAGGCCTGCAGTTGATTTGAGGTGTGGTGCTTGCATTTGGAAGGTTTTGCTGTGAAGTAAACATGCGGTCAAAGGAGCTCTCCATGCAGGTGAAACAAGCCATCCTTAAGCTGCGAAAACAGAAAAAACCCATCCGAGAAATTGCTACAATATTAGGAGTGGCAAAATCTACACTTTGGTACATCCTGAGAAAGAAAGAAAGCACTGGTGAAGTCATCAATGCAAAAAGTCCTGGGTGCCCATGGAAGACAACACTGGTGGATGATCGCAGAATAATCTTCATGGTGAAGAGAAACCCCTTCACAACAGCCAACCAAGTGAACAACACTCTCCAGGAGGTAGGCATATCAATATCCAAATCTACCATAAATAGAAGACTGCATGAAAGTAAATACAGAGGGTTCACTGCACGGTGCAAGCCACTCATAAGCATCAAGAATGAAAAGGCTAGACTGGACTTTGCTAAAAAACATCTGAAAAAGCCAGCACAGTTCTGGAAGAACATTCTTTGGACAGATGAAACCAAGATCAACCTCTACCAGAATGATGTAAAGAGAAAAGTATGGCGAAGGCTTGGTCCAGCTCATGATCCAAAGCATACCACATCATCTGTAAAACACGACAGAGGCAGTGTGATGGCTTGGGCATGCATGGCTGCCAGTAGCACTGGGTCACTAGTGTTTATTGATGATGTGACACAGGACAGAAGCAGCCGAATGAATTCTGAGGTATTCAGAGACATACTGTGTGCTCAGATCCAGCCAAATGCAGCAAAACTGATTGGTTGTCGTTTCATACTACAGATGGACAATGACCCAAAACATAAAGCCAAAGCAACCCAGGAGTTTATTAAAGCAAAGAAGTGGAATATTCTTGAATGGCCAAGTCAGTCACCTGATCTCAACCCAATTGAGCATGCATTTCACTTGTTAAAGACTAAACTTCAGACAGAAAGGCCCACAAACAAACAGCAACTGAAAACCACCGCAGTGAAGGCCTGGCAGAGCATCAAAAAGAGGAAACACAGCGTCTGGTGATGTCCATGAGTTCAAGACTTCAGGCAGTCATTGCCAACAAAGGGTTTTCAACCAAGTACTAAAAATGAACATTTTTATTTAAAATTATTGAATCTGTCCAATTACTTTTGGTCCCTTTAAAAGCAGGGTGGCACATGTTAAGGAGCTGAAACTCCTAAACCCTTCATCCAATTTTAATGTGGATACCCTCAAATGAAAGCTGAAAGTCTGAACTTCGACTGCATCTGAATTGTTTTGTTTAAAATTAATTGTGGTAATGTCTATAACCAAAATTGGAAAAATGTTGTCTCTGTCCAAATATATATGGACCTAACTGTACATACACATCCCGGGGTTTGGGAAAATAAATAAAAATTGCCCATTCGTCAACAAGGTGCTATTAACCAGAGGAGGCTTACGCCATCCTTGCGTCCGACACAGATTCAGCCAGTGAGGAAGATCCCACATTCTTCTATTCCTCCTCCTCCTCATCCTCCTCATCTGGTGAAGAAGGACACCCAACAAGGCACCTTAGGACTCAGGCAACTCCTGTAGCAATCGATCCCGTATGGATTGCACCCCCCGAAAATTATCAGCCCGTCATTCTGGATTTCAGCAGCAGCTCAGGAATCCAGTTTCACACTCACTGGCCTCACTGAAATTTACTTCTTCAAATTCTTTTTGAGTGATGAAATAATAATATTATGGTGGCCCAGACGAACCTGTATGCCCAACAATTTTTCATCCAAAATCCCACATCATCATACGCCAGATGAACCCTCGTAAATGCAGCAGAGATTATGACATTTTGGGGAATTGTGCTGCATATGGGCATAATAAAAAAAACAGAGATTCGTCAATAATGGAGTACTGATATTCTCTACAGTACACGGTACTCTGCATGGCCATGACAAGGACACGATTTGAAGGAATCCAAAGATTTTTGCATTATAGTGATAATGCACAATGCCCTCTCCGAGGCGATCCTAACTTTGATCGTCTATATAAAATTCGGCCACTGGTTGACCTCTTCAGCAGAAAATTTGCTGAGGTGTACATATCCCAGAGGACATTGCTATTGATGAATCTCTCGTTCACTTCAAAGGGAGGCTAAAATTCCGACAATGCCTGCCCAGTAGTGTTGAGCGATACTTTCCGATATCGGAAAGTATCGGTATCGGAAAGTATCGGCCGATACCGTCAAAATATTGGATCCAATCCGATACCGATACCCGATCCCAATGCAAGTCAATGGGACGAAAATATCGGAATTAAAATAAACCCTTTATACACTTGTAGGTTCATTCTACATGAAGGAAAACAACTAAGAATAATGTAGGATGTATTGGGGGACGTGGCGGAGACATTAAAGGCACAGAGGTTTAGCCCAATGTAATAGAATAGCAGGTTTTTTTTTTTTTTGGATGACGTTCGGCGTTAGAAAGAATTTGACTATGTTAATTTTTTTTTTTTTTTATGCCACATATTGATGTTTCACTACTTCAACGCCCTTCACCTTCTTTTTTTCTTCTCCCACGCTTTCTTCTTCATTATCCTCATCATCAGCTTCTTTGACATCAACTTCTTCACCTTATTCATCTTCTTCTTCATCTTCTACCTATTATTTTTTGGGTTACATTGTTCATATTCTTTTTATTTTACTATTATCTTCATCATATTCTACTTCTTCATCATATTCTTATTTGTGACAGGCATTCCTGTAGTTGTTATCTATAAAAGTTTGAAGATTACACCTTCCGTTCTGCCTGTCACAAAACAGTTACATTTGTCCGCGTTCAGTTTGGCCTGCAGCATCAGGCTTTATCCAGGGGCACCACGAGGAGGAACGGACTCTCCCCCATACACTGCTTAGTCTTCTTCTGCTTATAATTTAGATAATATTTTTTGCTCTGATATTTAGTGTTATGCTTAATGTTCTTCTGCTCTTTGTTCTGCAGCCTCTTGTTCTTCTGCTTCTCGGTCTTCCAGGTCGTCGTCGTCTCCAGGGTCGTCGTCTCCAGGGTCGTCGTCATCGGGGTGGTCTTCAGGGTCGTCGTCTCCGGGGTCGTCGTCATCACGGTGGTCTTCAGGGTCATCGTCTCCAGGGTCGTCGTCATCACGGTGGTTGTCGTCTCTGGTGTCGTCGTCATCTTAGGGGTGTTCTTCCGGGTCATCGTGTTTAGTCTCTTGAACTTGGAAATGTAGCAGAAGGTACAAGAAGGCTGAGAAAATGCCGAGAACCAGCTGAAGGAACTGGAACTCGGATGGCTACCCGAAGGTCCAAGAGCCAATGGAACTACCGAGGACCAGCTGACGTTACTGGAACCCGGTTACTAAGCAGGAGGTACCCGTGCCTGAAAGCACTACCAAGGACCACCTGACGTTGGTGGAACTCGGATACCCAGAGGGAGGCACCTAAGCCAAAGGCTCTGCCCGGAACCAGCTGACGGTACTGGAACCAGGATGGGGAGCAGAAGGTACAAGAGCAAAAGACAGTGCCGAGAACCAGCTGACGGTGCTGGAACCCGGATGGGTAGCCGAAGGTCCAAGAGCCAATGGAACTACCGAGGACCAGCTGACGTTACTGGAACCCGGTTACTAAGCAGGAGGTACCCGTGCCTGAAAGCACTACCAAGGACCACCTGATGTTGGTGGAACTCGGATACCCAGAGGGAGGCACCTAAGCCAAAGGCTCTGCCCGGAACCAGCTGACGGTACTGGAACCAGGATGGGGAGCAGAAGGTACAAGAGCAAGTGTCTGCGTGGCTTTTGCAGGACACGATGCTGGCTGCACAGCAGGGGAACAGCTGGCGGTGCTGAACCCCACTGACACATTGGCGAGGTGTTTTTCTCTGTGCAGCTAGCAGTACCGGGCCCCAACTGGCGGTGTTGGAGCCCGGGGTCAGCAGGAGGAGGAGAGGGAGCAGAGTGTAGGCCGAAGCCTGCACTGGCGGCAGCTTTGGGTCTGTTGTGCCTGCGTGGCTGTTGCAGGACACGTTGCCGGCTGCACAGCAGGGGAACAGCTGGCGGTGCTGAACCCCACTGACACATTGGCGAGGTGTTTTTCTCTGTGCAGCTAGCAGTACCGGGCCCCAACTGGCGGTGTTGGAGCCCGGGCTCTGCAGGGGGAGCAGAGTGTAGGCCGAAGCCTAATCGAACCAATTTCAAAGGTAACCTTTAACCCCCCCTCAGGGGTTACAAAGTAGAAGAGCCACAGCGTATGCAGCAGTAGTGGTGCACAAGTCAAAGGTTGCTCTTTTAATTTGGCTCCTTGCACACGCTGAATGGAACACGTATAACATTTAGCCCTTTATACAGTCAAACTGTGTTGGAGGCGCGAGTTCCCTTTGTAATGAGACGCAGCACAGATGTCAAGAATCCCACCTTGGTGCTGGGTGCAGCCTCCTGAGCGTTGTTATTTGCTGTACAGGAGTCTGCGCTGTCGTGTTATCCCCTGGCCTAGCGCTGTTAGCGCTGCCCATCTTCTGACCTCATTTAATGTTGGCTGGTGCGGTTCGCGATGCCCATGAATCACAGCCCCACAGTGTATTGACATAGTTAAAACACTGCGGGGCTGGGATTCATGGCCTGGCGCAGTACATATGTTCGCCTCTCGCTTGGGTTCTTACACCTGCTTCAGACTATGTGGCGTCAGCTGATCCCTTATCGCATGCCACGGCCATGAAGCCGCACAGTCTGAAGAAGGCGGAAGGAGATGAGGGACAGGCGAACTGATGCACTGCTCATGCCCATCAAACACACCCTCGCAGTCCCAAGAAATAAGACACCGAGGGGCGTTGTGTGGGTCAGGGCGGCCGCAGAGGCGCAGGCAGCCAAACAATGATGCCAGAAGACGGGCAGCGCTACCAAGGGGGTTGCAGCGTGTCATTACAAAGGAAAGTCACACCACCGGGACGGTTAAATGGTCACACAGAGGACACATTTTAGACGTGTTTTCCGTTCCACATGTGCGAGGAGAATACGTTTATGAGCCACCTTGCACACATGCAGCATTACCGCTGTACAAGGTGGCCTTAAAAACGTACAAACGCCTGGGGGAGGGGGGACAGGTTCCCTTCAATTTCAGTTCTGGTGTCTGCGTGGCTTTTGCAGGACACGATGCCGGCTGCACAGCAGGGGAACAGCTGGCGGTGCTGAACCCCACTGACACATTGGCGAGGTGTTTTTCTCTGTGCAGCTAGCAGTACCGGGCCCCAACTGGCGGTGTTGGAGCCCGGGGTCAGCAGGAGGAGGAGAGGGAGCAGAGTGTAGGCCGAAGCCTGCACTGGCGGCAGCTTTGGGTCTGTTGTGCCTGCGTGGCTGTTGCAGGACACGTTGCCGGCTGCACAGCAGGGGAACAGCTGGCGGTGCTGAACCCCACTGACACATTGGCGAGGTGTTTTTCTCTGTGCAGCTAGCAGTACCGGGCCCCAACTGGCGGTGTTGGAGCCCGGGCTCTGCAGGGGGAGCAGAGTGTAGGCCGAAGCCTAATCGAACCAATTTCAAAGGTAACCTTTAACCCCCCCTCAGGGGTTACAAAGTAGAAGAGCCACAGCTTATGCAGCAGTAGTGGTGCACAAGTCAAAGGTTGCTCTTTTAATTTGGCTCCTTGCACACGCTGAATGGAACACGTATAACATTTAGCCCTTTATACAGTCAAACTGTGTTGGAGGCGCGAGTTCCCTTTGTAATGAGACGCAGCACAGATGTCAAGAATCCCACCTTGGTGCTGGGTGCAGCCTCCTGAGCGTTGTTATTTGCTGTACAGGAGTCTGCGCTGTCGTGTTATCCCCTGGCCTAGCGCTGTTAGCGCTGCCCATCTTCTGACCTCATTTAATGTTGGCTGGTGCGGTTCGCGATGCCCATGAATCACAGCCCCGCAGTGTATTGACATAGTTAAAACACTGCGGGGCTGGGATTCATGGCCTGGCGCAGTACATATGTTCGCCTCTCGCTTGGGTTCTTACACCTGCTTCAGACTATGTGGCGTCAGCTGATCCCTTATCGCATGCCACGGCCATGAAGCCGCACAGTCTGAAGAAGGCGGAAGGAGATGAGGGACAGGCGAACTGATGCACTGCTCATGCCCATCAAACACACCCTCGCAGTCCCAAGAAATAAGACACCGAGGGGCGTTGTGTGGGTCAGGGCGGCCGCAGAGGCGCAGGCAGCCAAACAATGATGCCAGAAGACGGGCAGCGCTACCAAGGGGGTTGCAGCGTGTCATTACAAAGGAAAGTCACACCACCGGGACGGTTAAATGGTCACACAGAGGACACATTTTAGACGTGTTTTCCGTTCCACATGTGCGAGGAGAATACGTTTATGAGCCACCTTGCACACATGCAGCATTACCGCTGTACAAGGTGGCCTTAAAAACGTACAAACGCCTGGGGGAGGGGGGACAGGTTCCCTTCAATTTCAGTTCTGGTGTCTGCGTGGCTTTTGCAGGACACGATGCCGGCTGCACAGCAGGGGAACAGCTGGCGGTGCTGAACCCCACTGACACATTGGCGAGGTGTTTTTCTCTGTGCAGCTAGCAGTACCGGGCCCCAACTGGCGGTGTTGGAGCCCGGGGTCAGCAGGAGGAGGAGAGGGAGCAGAGTGTAGGCCGAAGCCTGCACTGGCGGCAGCTTTGGGTCTGTTGTGCCTGCGTGGCTGTTGCAGGACACGTTGCCGGCTGCACAGCAGGGGAACAGCTGGCGGTGCTGAACCCCACTGACACATTGGCGAGGTGTTTTTCTCTGTGCAGCTAGCAGTACCGGGCCCCAACTGGCGGTGTTGGAGCCCGGGCTCTGCAGGGGGAGCAGAGTGTAGGCCGAAGCCTAATCGAACCAATTTCAAAGGTAACCTTTAACCCCCCCTCAGGGGTTACAAAGTAGAAGAGCCACAGCTTATGCAGCAGTAGTGGTGCACAAGTCAAAGGTTGCTCTTTTAATTTGGCTCCTTGCACACGCTGAATGGAACACGTATAACATTTAGCCCTTTATACAGTCAAACTGTGTTGGAGGCGCGAGTTCCCTTTGTAATGAGACGCAGCACAGATGTCAAGAATCCCACCTTGGTGCTGGGTGCAGCCTCCTGAGCGTTGTTATTTGCTGTACAGGAGTCTGCGCTGTCGTGTTATCCCCTGGCCTAGCGCTGTTAGCGCTGCCCATCTTCTGACCTCATTTAATGTTGGCTGGTGCGGTTCGCGATGCCCATGAATCACAGCCCCGCAGTGTATTGACATAGTTAAAACACTGCGGGGCTGGGATTCATGGCCTGGCGCAGTACATATGTTCGCCTCTCGCTTGGGTTCTTACACCTGCTTCAGACTATGTGGCGTCAGCTGATCCCTTATCGCATGCCACGGCCATGAAGCCGCACAGTCTGAAGAAGGCGGAAGGAGATGAGGGACAGGCGAACTGATGCACTGCTCATGCCCATCAAACACACCCTCGCAGTCCCAAGAAATAAGACACCGAGGGGCGTTGTGTGGGTCAGGGCGGCCGCAGAGGCGCAGGCAGCCAAACAATGATGCCAGAAGACGGGCAGCGCTACCAAGGGGGTTGCAGCGTGTCATTACAAAGGAAAGTCACACCACCGGGACGGTTAAATGGTCACACAGAGGACACATTTTAGATGTGTTTTCCGTTCCACATGTGCGAGGAGAATACGTTTATGAGCCACCTTGCACACATGCAGCATTACCGCTGTACAAGGTGGCCTTAAAAACGTACAAACGCCTGGGGGAGGGGGGACAGGTTCCCTTCAATTTCAGTTCTGGTGTCTGCGTGGCTTTTGCAGGACACGATGCCGGCTGCACAGCAGGGGAACAGCTGGCGGTGCTGAACCCCACTGACACATTGGCGAGGTGTTTTTCTCTGTGCAGCTAGCAGTACCGGGCCCCAACTGGCGGTGTTGGAGCCCAGGGTCAGCAGGAGGAGCAGGGGGAGCGGAGTGTAGGCCGAAGCCTGCACTGGAGCAAGTTGAAAGGAAACCTTTAACCCCCCCCCCAGGCGTTTGTAGCTGGAAGAGCCATCGTGTACAGCACTAATGCTGGAAAAGGTAAACTTAGCTCTTTTAATTATGGTCCTTGCAGATGCTGAACCTAACACTTATGAAATGTGTCCCCTCACAGCGTTCAACCGTCCGGTAGGTGGAACTTTCCTTTGTCATGTGACGCAGCACAGCCGTCATTTTTACCCCCTTGTCGCCGTGCGCCGCCTCTTCAGCGTTGTTTGAATCTGTCCCGGAGCCTGTGCTGTTAGGTTACCCCTTGGCCATGCACACATTTTGCGCTGCCCGTCTTCTGACATCATTTGCTGTCAGGCTGGCTGCGCCTGTGCGGGTGCGCTGTCCGAGATTCAGCCTCGCGGTGTCATCTAATGTAATCCCACCGCGGGCCTGGGATCCGTGTCCATGCGCAGTGCATATCCTCGCCTCTCACACCCCTCCCAACGGCTTCTTAAGACTGTGCGGTGTCACGGCCGTGGCATGCTATTAGGGATCAGCTGACACCGAACAGTCTTTAGAAGCCGTAGGGAGGGGAGTGAGAGGCGAGGATATGCACTGCGCATGGACACGGATCCCAGGCCCGCGGTGGGATTACATTAGACGACACCGCGAGGCTGAATCTTGGACAGCGCACCCGCACAGGCGCAGCCAGCCTGACAGCAAATGATGTCAGAAGACGGGCAGCGCAAAATGTGTGCATGGCCAAGGGGTAACCTAACAGCGCAGGCTCCGGGACAGATTCAAACAACGCTGAGGAGGCGGCGCACGGCGACAAGGGGGTAAAAATGACGGCTGTGCTGCGTCACATGACAAAGGAAAGTTCCACCTACCGGACGGTTGAACGCTGTGAGGGGACACATTTCATAAGTGTTAGGTTCAGCATCTGCAAGGAGCACCACGAAAAGAGGCACTTTTTCCCTTTGCATCATTACTGCTGCACAAGGTGGCTCCTTCAGTAACAAACGCCTGGGGGGGGGGGGACAGGTTCCCTTAAATTTAACTTGTTGTGCCTGCGTGGCGGTCGCAGTACACGTTGCCGTATACACAGCAGGGGAACAGCTGGCGGTGCTGAACCCCACTAACACATTGGCGAGGTGTTTGGCTCTGTGCGTACAGCACTTCTGGACGGCAACTGGCGGTGTTGGAGCCCAGGGACAGGTGGAGGAGGAGGAGGTTGGAGGAGGTAGGAGGGATTGCCACACACACAGCAGGGGAACAGCTGACGTTACTGAACCCCAATAACAGAGGAGGGACTGTTGACTGTGCGTACAGCACTTCTGGACGGCAACTGGCGGTGTTGGAGCCCAGGGGCAGGTGGAGGAGGAGGAGGTTGGAGGAGGTAGGAGGGATTGCCACACACACAGCAGGGGAACAGCTGACGTTACTGAACCCCAATAACAGAGGAGCGACTGTTGACTGTACGTACAGCACTTCTGGACGGCAACTGGCGGTGTTGGAGCCCAGGGGCAGGTGGAGGAGGAGGAGGTTGGAGGAGGTAGGAGGGATTGCCACACACACAGCAGGGGAACAGCTGACGTTACTGAACCCCAATAACAGAGGAGCGACTGTTGACTGTGCGTACAGCACTTCTGGACGGCAACTGGCGGTGTTGGAGCCCAGGGACAGGTGGAAAAGCAGAGGAACACAATGTAGGCCGAAGCCTGAGAAAGTCGAAAGGGAACCTTTAACCCCCCCCCAAGGCGTTTGTAGCTGAAAGAGCCAGCTTGTGCAGCACAAAAGATGCAAAAGGAAAAGGTGGCTCTTTTCATCATGCTCCTTGCAAACACAGAACTAAACACTTATAAAATGTGTCCCCTGCAACCGTAAAACCGTCCCGGAGGTGGGACTTTCCTTCGTAATGTGACGCAGCACAGCCGTCATTCCTACCCCCCCGGCGCCGCTCACCGGCTCCTCAGCGTTGGTTTATTCCGTCCCGGAGCCTGCGCTGTTATGTTATCCCGTGGCCAGGCACACTTAGCGCTGCCCGTCTTCTGGCATCATTTGGTGTCAGGATGGCTGCGCCTGTGCGGCCGCGCTGGCAGAGAGCCCGCCTCGCAGTGTCTTCTGATTTAATCCCACTGGGGGCCTGGGATCCATGGACATGCGCAGTGCATATCCTCGCCTCTCACTCCCCTCCCTACGGCTTCTTAAGACTGTGCGGTGTCACGGCCGTGGCATGCTATTAGGGACCAGCTGACACCGAACAGTCTGAAGAAGCCATAGGGAAATGAGTGAGAGGTGGAGGTTCAGATATGCACTGCGCATGTCCATGGATCCCAGGCCCCCAGTGGGATTAAATCAGAAGACACTGCGAGGCGGGCTCTCTGCCAGCGCGGCCGCACAGGCGCAGCCATCCTGACACCAAATGATGCCAGAAGACGGGCAGCGCTAAGTGTGCCTGGCCACGGGATAACATAACAGCGCAGGCTCCGGGACGGAATAAAACAACGCTGAGGAGCCGGTGCGCGGCGCCGTGGGGGTAGGAATGACGGCTGTGCTGCGTCACATTACGAAGGAAAGTCCCACCTCCGGGACGGTTTTACGGTATCAGTGGACACATTTTATAAGTGTTAAGTTCTGCGTGTGCAAGGAGCTAAACAAAAATAGCTACCTTTTCCTTGTGCAGCATTACTGCTGCACAAGGTGGCTCTTTCAGTAACAAACGCCTTGGGGGGGGGGACAGATTCCCTTACATTTCAGTTGTTGTGTCAGCGTGGCGGTCGCATGACACATTGCCGGCTACACAGCTGGGGATCAGCTGACGTTACTGAAACCCAATAACACTGGGTCGTATGTTTTGACTGTGCAGACGGCACTTCTGAGCCTCAACTGGCGGTGTTGGAGCACAGGAATTTAAGTTCAGGTGGTAGAAAGATGAACACAACAGGAGACCTGGATAATGTATACAGTGACCTAATTATTTAATCAGGAGGTGGAGTGGCAAATTCCTGCGAGATCCAGGCCTTGTTCATTTTCAGGAAAGTAAGCCGGTCAATGTTATCGGAGGATAGTCGCATGCGACGGTCAGTTAGTACACCACCTGCAGCACTAAAGACACGTTCCGATAATACACTGGCCGCAGGGCAAGACAGCACCTCCAATGCATACTGGCTTAGCTCTGGCCATGTATCCAGCTTTGTGACCCAAAACTTGAAAGGGGAAGAGCCGTCTGGGAGTACAGCAAGAGGGCAAGACATGTAGTCTGTCACCATCTGACGGAACCGTTGCCTCCTGCTGACTGGAGCCATCTGTGATGGTGTAGACTTTTGTGGGGGGCACAGAAAACTGTGCCACAGTTGGGCCATACTGGTCTTGCCTTCGGCAGAGGCACTGCTTCTGCTCCCTCTTTGTGCAGAGCCTCCTCCACTGCCTGGACGCACTGAGCTGCTTTGTAATGCACTAGCAGCACTTCTCTCAGTTGGAATGGAGAAGATGATGGAATTGACCAGTGTGTCTTGGTACTCCCGCATTTTTCGCTCCCGGTTCAACGGTGTGATGAGGCTTTCTACGTTGTCCCGGTAGCGAGGATCGAGGAGGGTGAACACCCAATAATCAGACATGTTGAGAATGTGGGCGATGCGGCGGTCGTTTCTCAGGCACTGCAGCATGTAATCCACCATGTGCTGCAGACTGCCAACTGCCCAAGAAACGCTGTCCCCTGCTGGAGGCGTGATCTCTGCCCGCTCGTCATCACCCCACCCTCGCTGTACACACTGAGTACTGGACAATTCGGTAACTCCCTCCTCTGGACGGACGTCTTCCTCCTCCATTGACTCCTCCTCATCCTCCTCACAAACTGTCCCCTGCCTACGCGTTTGTGAGGAACCACGTGGCGCTGACTGTCCAGAAGATGATGGAAATGGTGAATCCTCATCCTCCACCTCTTCCACAACATCATCCCTTAGCGCTTGCAGTGATTTTTCAAGCAGGCAGATAAGGGGGACAGTCATGCTGACTAGTGCATCATCTGCACTCGCCATCCGCGTGGAATAATCAAAGGGACGCAAAACCTGGCAGACGTCATTCATAGTGGCCCACTCTGTGGTTGTGAAGTCTGTACGGCGCTGACTGCGACTTTTTTGCGCCTGAAGCAGCTGGTACTCCATTACAGCTTGCTGCTGCTCACACAACCGCTCCAACATATGTAACGTGGAATTCCACCTGGTAGGTAGGTCACATATGATGCGATGTTCCGGCAGGCGGTGTCGGCGCTGCAGAGCCGCAATGCGCGCTTTTGCCGTGCTGGAACGCCGCAAGTGAGCACACTCTAGGCGGACCTTGTGCAGCAGTGCATCAAGATCCGGATAGTCCCTCAAAAAGCTCTGCACGACCAAATTGAGCACATGTGCCAGACATGGGATGTGAGTGAGGTTGCCGAGGCCCAGAGCTGCCACCAGATTTCGGCCATTATCACACACTACCATGCCTGGCTGGAGATTCGCTAGCACAAACCACACATCGCTCTCCTGCTTGATGGCATTCCAGAGCTCCTGCGCTGTGTGGCTACGATTCCCCAAAAAAATTAATTTCAACACGGCCTGTTGACGTTTGGCCACGGCTGTGCTCATGTCGGTCGTAACAGGTACACGTTCATCACGGGTCCATGTGGAGGTGGACTGTGACGGCTCCTGCAGCGATGATTCTGAGGAACTGGTGTAAGAGGAGGAGTCAATGCGTACAGAATGGATTCCTGCAATCCTTGGAGTGGGCAGGACACGTCCTGCGCCACTCGCACGGTCTGTACCTGGCTCAACGACATTAACCCAATGGGCAGTGAGGGAAAGGTATCGCCCCTGTCCATGTTGACTGGTCCACGCATCGGTGGTGAGGTGGACCTTGCTACTGACGGCGTTCAGAAGCGCGTGTTTTATGTGTCCCTCCACATGCTTGTGCAGGGCAGGGACGGCTTGCCTGCTGAAGTAAAAGCGGCTGGGCACATTGTACTGTGGGACTGCCAATGACATCAAGTCACGGAAGCTGTCAGTCTCCACCAGCCTGAATGACAGCATTTCCAGTGACAGCAGTTTGGCAATGCCTGCAGTCAGAGCCTGTGCTCGTGGGTGGTTTGACGAGAAAGGCCGCCTTTTCTCCCATGCCTGTACTACCGATGGCTGTAGACTGGGCTGGGAGTGTGTGGATGACTGGGAAAGTGGTGCTGCGGGTGGAATTACAGCGGGTCTCTGGACAACAGGGCCAGAGGTTCTTCCACGGCGATCCTGGGAGGAAGCCGAACCAGCTGCGTGTGAGCTAGAGGAAGAGGCAACACGAGCTGAAGAGGTGGTAGCTGCCGCTGTTGGTTGGCCTACCTCTTCAGTGTGTTTTTCTAACTCCGCCGGGTGCCTGTTGCGCACATGTTTCCACATGTTGGAGGTATTGAGGTTGCTGACATTTCGACCTCTTTTGACTTTTTGATGACACACGTTGCATCTGACATAGCAAATGTCATCTGCAACTGTGTCAAAAAAGGACCAGGCACTGCAAGTCTTGGGAGCGCCCTTTTTGGCTTTTGGAAGAGACATGCTCCTAACGGGTGCCAAAGCGGAGGCTGCAGGATCCGCGGTCTTCCCCCTCCCTCTCCCTCTTTGGGCCGTACGGGGAATCTCTTCCTCAGAGCTGCTCCCACCACCTTCCTGTCCCTCACGCCAAGATGGGTCGAGGACCTCATCATCTACACTACCCTCTGCCCCCAACTGCTCCTCCTGGGTAGTCTCAGCAGCAGAGCACGCACCAGTAAGTGGCACCTGAGTGTCATCATCAGCTGATGCGGCCTGCGATGTGGTGACCGGAGCCACTGGCCCACCCGCCTCTTCAGAGGAAGACAGAAAAAGCTGTTGGGCATCACTGCACCCTGCCTCTTCTTCCATTTCTCCAATGCTGCTTGGCTGGCCCCCTGTTTCCAAGCCAAGAGATTCAGAGAACAGAAGTAGAGACGGCTCCTGTCCTGGGCTCTCTGTCTGCCTGGGCAATTTGGCAGGTGGTGAAGAGACAGATGGCTGCTCTCCAGTGCTCTGTGTCTGAGAGGATGTGGCACTAATGGAAGTTGATGCATTAGCTGCCATCCATCCGACAACAGCTTCAATTTGGTCTTGACGCAGCAGCGGTGTACGGCGCTCTGACACAAAGCTGCGCATGAACGACTGTTGCCTGGTGAAAGTGGGTGCTGATGAGTCACCGGTGCCCGCAGCAGGCACAGAATCCCCACGTCCCCTCCCTGCTCCGCGCCCACGCCCACGCCCACGTGCCTTACTCACTGCCTTCTTCATCTTGGTTGACTGATAAAGATAAGCAGAAAAGTACTAACGGATTTGTGTGCTTATTCCTGAGCAACTCCTCCTAACAGGTATAAGAAACACTAATTTTCTAAAGTGTGGACTAGACTTTAATATGAGCTAATGTGGCCTACAGAAATGTAAAGTGGTGTAACTGGTGTGTTTGGTGAACTTTATTATTTATTTCTTTTTTGGGGGCTGAACTGACAACAGATAGAGCTGCAGTCACACAGAGACCGTTCAGACAGACGTAAACGGCGCTGCAAGGCCCAAAAACCCTCCTCTACTTTATCCTATGTAGTGTTTTTCCACAAATTAGCTGGAGACGGGTGGAAAGACACTAATAGGATTTTTTTAAATTAATTAGCAGCAGACTACACTACTTGAAAAAAAATTAAAATTGATTTGGCGGTATGACGCAGTGAACAACCCTGAGCTGGAGACAACCAGGCTACGGCTGCTCACAGACTACAGGGCGAGCTGCAGTCACACGGAGACCGTGCAGACAGCCGTAAACGGCGCTGCAAGGCCCAAAAACCCTCCTCTACTTTATCCTATGTAGTGTTTTTCCACAAATTAGCTGGAGACGGGTGGAAAGACACTAATAGGATTTTTTTAAATTAATTAGCAGCAGACTACACTACTTGAAAAAAAATTAAAATTGATTTGGCGGTATGACGCAGTGAACAACCCTGAGCTGGAGACAACCAGGCTACGGCTGCTCACAGACTACAGGGCGAGCTGCAGTCACACGGAGATCGTGCAGACAGCCGTAAACGGCGCTGCAAGGCCCAAAAACCCTCCTCTACTTTATCCTATGTAGTGTTTTTCCACAAATTAGCTGGAGACGGGTGGAAAGACACTAATAGGATTTTTTTAAATTAATTAGCAGCAGACTACACTACTTGAAAAAAAATTAAAATTGATTTGGCGGTATGACGCAGTGAACAACCCTGAGCTGGAGACAACCAGGCTACGGCTGCTCACAGACTACAGGGCGAGCTGCAGTCACACGGAGACCGTGCAGACAGCCGTAAACGGTGCTGCAAGGCCCAAAAACCCTCCTCTACTTTATCCTATGTAGTGTTTTTCCACAAATTAGCTGGAGACGGGTGGAAAGACACTAATAGGATTTTTTTAAATTAATTAGCAGCAGACTACACTACTTGAAAAAAAATTAAAATTGATTTGGCGGTATGACGCAGTGAACAACCCTGAGCTGGAGACAACCAGGCTACGGCTGCTCACAGACTACAGGGCGAGCTGCAGTCACACGGAGACCGTGGAGACAGCCGTAAACGGCGCTGCAAGGCCCAAAAACCCTCCTCTACTTTATCCTATGTAGTGTTTTTCCACAAATTAGCTGGAGACGGGTGGAAAGACACTAATAGGATTTTTTTGAATAAATTAGCAGCAGACTACACTACTTGAAAAAAAAAAAAAAAAAGGAACAGTATGAGGCAATGAACCACCCTCCCTGAACTGAATACAACCAGCTATGGATGGCCTATGTGGCTGCACTCAGACTAGAGAGTGGGCTGCACTCACACACACACACACACACAGACCTTGCAGATCGCTGTGAAAACAGCGCTACAAGGCAAAAGCAAGGTGAATAGTAGGTGAACACAGCGGTTGCTAAATTAGCCTTTGGAAAGCACAAAGAAGCAAATCGCTATCTCTAAACTGTCCCTCAGTCAGCAAACAGCGTCCTGTCACTAACTGAATTCACAGCAGAGTGATCGCAAAATGGCGCCAGCGACTTTTAAACTGCATCATGACATCATTTCAGCAGCCAATCACAGCCTTGCCAGTAGTTTCATGCCCTCCATGCTAAACAGGATGTGCCCACACTTGGAATCATTCTCATTGGCTGAATTTCGGAATTTTGAATCTGGGAACTTCCGATTCCGGTATCCGATACGCGGCAAGTATCGGAATCCCGGTATCGGAATTCCGATACCGCAAGTATCGGCCGATACCCGATACTTGCGGTATCGGAATGCTCAACACTACTGCCCAGTAAGAGGTCCAGGTACGGAATAAAGCTGTACAAACTGTGCAAGAGTAGTTCAGGGTACACCGACAGATTTAGGGTCTACGAGGGGAAGGACACCCAAATTAACCCCTCTGAATGCCTCCCTGTCCTGGGTGTGAGTGGGAAAATTGTGTGGGAATTGCTGCACCCACTGCTGGATAAGGGTTATCACTGTTATGACCCCAGTGGACAGGGTCTCAGAGGAACGTGTAAGTCTGCGAGATACAAAAATCCAGCTCATAGGGCTGTGGTAACTGGGTTGACCAAATAGCTACTCCTAACGCCAACACTAGAAGTAGCCGGGGATCATGCCTACAGTGATCGCTAGATAACTCGCGCCAGCCGGAGAATCTAACTACCCCTAGGAGAAGAAAACAAGACCTCTCTTGCCTCCAGAGAAAGGGACCCCAAAGCAAGATACAAGCCCCCCACAAATAATAACGGTGAGGTAAGAGGAAATGACAAACACAGAAATGAACCAGGTTCAGCAAAGAGAGGCCAGCTTACTAATAGCTGAATATAGCAAGATAACTTATCTGGTCAACAAAAACCCTATAAAAATCCACGCTGGAGATTCAAGAACCCCCGAACCGTCTAACGGTCCGGGGGGAGAACACCAGCCCCCTAGAGCTTCCAGCAAAGGTCAGGATACAGATTGGAACAAGCTGGACAAAAATACAAAACAAAACAAAAGCAAAAAGCAAGGAAGCGGACTTAGCTTTAACAAGCAGGAACCAGGATCAGTAGTCTAGAGCACAACAGATTAGCTCTGATTTCAACGCTGCCAGGCATTGAACTGAAGGTCCAGGGAGCTTATATAGCAACGCCCCTGAACTAACGGCCCAGGTGAGCATATAGGAGAAGACAGAAGCTCCAGAGTCAATTCACTAATGACCACTAGAGGGAGCAAAACGCAAATTCACAACAGTACCCCCCCCTTAGTGAGGGGTCACCGAACCCTCACCACGACCACCAGGGCGATCAGGATGAGCGGCGTGAAAGGCACGAACTAAATCGGCCGCATGAACATCAGAGGCGACCACCCAGGAATTATCTTCCTGACCATAGCCCTTCCACTTGACCAGGTACTGAAGCCTCCGCCTGGAGAGACGAGAATCCAAGATCTTCTCCACCACATACTCCAACTCGCCCTCAACCAACACCGGAGCAGGAGGCTCAGCAGAAGGAACTACAGGCACAACGTACCGCCGCAACAAGGACCTATGAAACACGTTGTGGATAGCAAACGACACAGGAAGATCCAGACGAAAGGATACAGGATTAAGGATTTCCAATATCTTGTAAGGACCAATAAAACGAGGTTTAAATTTGGGAGAGGAAACCTTCATAGGAACAAAGCGGGAAGAAAGCCACACCAAATCCCCAACACGTAGTCGGGGACCCACACCGCGGCGGCGGTTGGCAAAGCGCTGAGCCCTCTCCTGTGACAACTTCAAGTTGTCCACCACAAGATTCCAGATCCGCTGCAACCTATCCACCACAGAATCCACCCCAGGACAGTCAGAAGGTTCCACATGACCCGAAGAAAAACGAGGGTGGAAACCAGAGTTGCAGAAAAACGGCGAAACCAAAGTGGCGGAACTAGCCCGATTATTAAGGGCAAACTCAGCCAACGGCAAGAAGGTCACCCAATCGTCCTGATCAGCAGAGACAAAACACCTCAAATAAGCCTCCAAAGTCTGATTAGTTCGCTCCGTCTGTCCATTAGTCTGAGGATGGAAAGCAGACGAAAACGACAAATCAATGCCCATCCTACTACAAAAGGATCGCCAGAATCTGGAAACGAACTGGGATCCTCTGTCTGACACAATATTCTCAGGGATGCCGTGCAAACGAACCACGTTCTGGAAAAACACAGGAACCAGATCGGAAGAGGAAGGCAGCTTAGGCAAAGGAACCAAATGGACCATCTTAGAGAAGCGATCACATATCACCCAGATAACAGACATGCCTTGAGACACCGGAAGATCAGAAATGAAATCCATGGAGATATGTGTCCAAGGTCTCTTAGGGACAGGCAAGGGCAAGAGCAACCCGCTGGCACGAGAACAGCAAGGCTTAGCTCGAGCACAAGTCCCACAGGACTGTACAAATGACCGCACATCCCTTGACAAGGAAGGCCACCAAAAGGATCTGGCCACCAGATCTCTGGTGCCAAAAATTCCTGGGTGACCTGCCAACACCGAGGAATGAACCTCGGAAATGACTCTGCTGGTCCACTTATCAGGCACAAACAGTCGGTCAGGTGGACAAGAATCAGGCCTATCAGCCTGAAATCTCTGTAACACACGTCGCAGATCTGGAGAAATAGCTGACAAGATAACTCCATCCTTAAGAATACCAACAGGCTCAGCGACTCCAGGAGCATCAGGCACAAAGCTCCTGGAAAGAGCATCGGCCTTCACATTCTTTGAACCTGGTAAATACGAGACAACGAAGTCAAAACGGGAGAAAAACAATGACCAGCGGGCCTGTCTAGGATTCAGGCGTTTAGCAGACTCGAGATACATCAGATTTTTGTGATCAGTCAAGACCACCACACGATGCTTAGCACCCTCGAGCCAATGACGCCACTCCTCAAATGCCCATTTCATGGCCAACAACTCCCGATTGCCCACATCATAATTTCGCTCAGCAGGCGAAAACTTCCTAGAGAAAAAGGCGCAAGGTCTCATAACAGAGCAACCAGGGCCTCTCTGCGACAAAACGGCCCCTGCTCCAATCTCTGAAGCATCCACCTCAACCTGAAAAGGAAGCGAGACATCAGGCTGGCACAAAACAGGCGCCGAAGTAAACTGACGTTTCAACTCCTGGAAAGCCTCCACGGCAGCAGGAGCCCAATTAGCCACATCGGAGCCCTTCTTGGTCATATCCGTCAAAGGTTTCACAATGCTAGAAAAATTAGCGATAAAACGACGGTAGAAGTTAGCGAAACCTAAGAACTTCTGAAGACTCTTAACTGACGAGGGCTGAGTCCAATCAAGAATAGCTCGGACCTTGACTGGGTCCATCTCCACAGCAGAAGGGGAAAAAATGAACCCCAAAAAGGGAACCTTCTGTACACCAAAAAGACACTTTGAGCCCTTGACAAACAAAGAATTTTCACGCAAAATTTTAAAGACCATCCTGACCTGCTCCACATGCGAGTCCCAATTATCAGAAAAAACCAGAATATCATCCAGATAAACGATCAAAAATTTATCCAGATAGTTCCGGAAAATGTCATGCATAAAGGACTGAAAAACTGAAGGGGCATTAGAGAGCCCAAAAGGCATCACCAAGTACTCAAAATGACCTTCGGGCGTATTGAATGCGGTTTTCCATTCATCACCTTGCTTAATGCGCACAAGGTTGTACGCACCACGAAGGTCTATCTTGGTGAACCACTTGGCACCTTTAATCCGGGCAAACAAGTCAGACAACAGCGGCAAAGGATACTGAAATTTGACAGTGATCTTATTTAAAAGCCGATAGTCAATACAAGGCCTCAAAGATCCGTCCTTTTTAGCCACAAAAAAGAATCCCGCACCAAGAGGGGAAGAAGACGGACGGATGTGTCCTTTCTCCAGAGACTCCTTGATATATGAACGCATAGCGGTATGTTCAGGTACCGACAGATTAAACAGTCTTCCCTTAGGAAACTTACTGCCAGGAATCAAATCTATTGCACAGTCACATTCCCTATGAGGAGGCAATGCACTGGACCTGGACTCGCTAAAGACATCCTGATAATCAGACAAATACTCCGGAACTTCCGAAGGCGTAGAAGAAGCAATAGACACAGGCAGGGAATCCTCATGAATACCACGACAGCCCCAACTAGACACTGACATAGCCTTCCAGTCCAGGACTGGATTATGGGTCTGTAACCATGGCAGCCCTAAAACAACCACATCATGCATTTTATGCAAAACAAGAAAACGTATCACCTCGCGGTGTTCAGGAGTCATGCACATGGTAACCTGTGTCCAATACTGCGGTTTATTTTCTGCTAATGGCGTAGCATCAATACCCCTAAGAGGTATAGGATTTTCTAATGGTTCAAGAATGAAACCACAGCGCTTAGCAAATGAGAGATCCATAAGACTCAGGGCAGCACCTGAATCTACAAACGCCATGACAGGATAAGATGACAGTGAGCAAATCAAAGTTACAGACAGAATAAACTTAGGATGCAAATTACCAACGGTGACAGGACTAACAACCTTAGAAAGACGCTTAGACCATGCTGAGATAACATGTGTAGAATCACCACAGTAGTAGCACAAGCCATTCTGGCGTCTATGAATTTTCCTCTCATTTCTAGTCAGGATTCTATCACATTGCATCAAATCAGGTGTCCGTTCAGACAACACCATGAGGGAATTTGCGGTTTTGCGCTCCCGCAACCGCCGGTCAATTTGAATAGCCAGGGACATGGTATCATTCAGACCTGTGGGAATGGGAAAACCCACCATCACATTCTTAATGGCTTCAGAAAGGCCATTTCTAAAATTAGCAGCCAGTGCACACTCGTTCCAATGTGTCAGCACGGACCATTTCCGAAATTTTTGGCAATACACTTCAGCCTCGTCCTGGCCCTGAGACATAGCCAGCAAGGCTTTTTCTGCCTGAATCTCAAGATTGGGTTCCTCATAAAGTAAACCGAGCGCCATAAAAAACGCATCAATATCAGCCAATGCCGGATCTCCTGGCGCCAACGAAAAAGCCCAATCTTGAGGGTCACCCCGTAAGAATGAAATAACAATTTTTACTTGTTGAGCAGAGTCTCCAGACGAACAGGGTCTTAGGGACAAAAACAATTTACAATTATTCCTGAAATTCCTAAACTTAAATCGGTCTCCTGAAAACGGTTCAGGAATCGGTATCTTGGGTTCAGACCTAGGATTTCTGATAACATAATCTTGTATACCCTGCACACGAGCAGCAAGCTGGTCCACACTTGTAATCAAGGTCTGGACATTCATGTCTGCAGCAAGCTTAAGCCACTCTGAGGTAAAGGGGAAAAGAAAAAAAAAAAAAAAATGAGAGAGGGAAAAAAAAAACTCAAAATTTTCTTTCTTATAATCCCACTTCTGCAATGCATTAAACATTTAATACTGGCCTGGCATACTGTTATGACCCCAGTGGACAGGGTCTCAGAGGAACGTGTAAGTCTGCGAGATACAAAAATCCAGCTCATAGGGCTGTGGTAACTGGGTTGACCAAATAGCTACTCCTAACGCCAACACTAGAAGTAGCCGGGGATCATGCCTACGGTGATCGCTAGATGACTCGCGCCAGCCGGAGAATCTAACTACCCCTAGGAGAAGAAAACAAGACCTCTCTTGCCTCCAGAGAAAGGGACCCCAAAGCAAGATACAAGCCCCCCACAAATAATAACGGTGAGGTAAGAGGAAATGACAAACACAGAAATGAACCAGGTTCAGCAAAGAGAGGCCAGCTTACTAATAGCAGAATATAGCAAGATAACTTATCTGGTCAACAAAAACCCTATAAAAATCCACGCTGGAGATTCAAGAACCCCCGAACCGTCTAACGGTCTGGGGGGAGAACACCAGCCCCCTAGAGCTTCCAGCAAAGGTCAGGATACAGATTGGAACAAGCTGGACAAAAATACAAAACAAAACAAAAGCAAAAAGCAAGGAAGCGGACTTAGCTTTAACAAGCAGGAACCAGGATCAGTAGTCTAGAGCACAACAGATTAGCTCTGATTTCAACGCTGCCAGGCATTGAACTGAAGGTCCAGGGAGCTTATATAGCAACGCCCCTGAACTAACGGCCCAGGTGAGCATATAGGAGAAGACAGAAGCTCCAGAGTCAATTCACTAATGACCACTAGAGGGAGCAAAACGCAAATTCACAACATATCACCTCTACATTGATAACTTTTACACCAGCGTCCCACTCTTCAAGACCCTCTCTGTCAGAGGTACAGCTGCATGTGGCAGCATGCGAAAAAATCAGCGAGGCCTCCCTAAGGTGCTAATTGGGCAAATGTTGAGAAAAGGGGAAAGCAGAGCCCAATGCAGCAACAACATGCTGGTGGTCAAGTATAAGGACAAAAGGGATGTCCTTGTCTTGACCACCATACACCGTGACAACAGCACCCTTGTCACTGTTCATGGGACCACAACATAAGTCCGAAAGCCAGATTGTATCTTGGATTACAATCGGTACATGGGGGGTGTGGATCTTTCAGATCAGGTCCTCCAACCATATAGTGCCAATGCAAAAAGCCAAAGTATGGTACAAAAAATTGGCCGTTCATATTGTACAGATGGCAATGCACAATGCTTTTGTGCTGGTCCAATCTGCAGTCAACACAGGAACCTTCCTTCAGTTTCAGGAAGAAGTCATCAAAACCCTAATGTTTGGCACTCAGGGAGATGAGGGCCCCAGTACTTCTGAATCTGATAGTGCCCATATTGTCCCAGGTCAACATTTCCCAGGACAGGTTCCCCAAGCAGCGAGGACAGTCTGATCACAAAAACAGTGCAGAGTATGCTCCAAGAGGGGAATCCGAAAGGACACAACTTACCATTATGAAACCTGCCCTGAGAAACCTGGCCTTTGCATTAAGGATTGTTTCAAAGCATACCACATGTCCACAAATTAATAAAATTCATTTATACCCTTTTGACACAACATATCTATAATCTGATGTACCGAGCACATCTTACACATACCGCCACATTATAAATTCATACACTAAAACCAAAAGCATTATAGTTATTACTATAAAACTATGCCTCTAGATAAATTCCTTCAGAGGTGTAGTTTCCAAAATGGGGTCCATTGTGGAGGATTTCCACTGTTAAGGCACATCAGTAGCTCTGCAAACGCAGCATGATGTCCGCACACCATTCCATCAAAGTCTGCAATCCAAAACATCACTCCTTCCATTCTGAGTGCTGCTGTGCGCCCAAACAATGGTTTTACCCCACATATAGGGTATCTGCATATTCAGAAGAAATCGCTCAACAATTTGTGGACCATTCTCCTTTTACACTTGTGAAAATAAAAAAAAGTTGCTAAAAGATCATTGTTGTGGAAAAAATGTGATTTTTTTTTTTTTTTTCCACGGCTCTACGTTATAAACTTCTGTGAAGCACCTGGGAGTTAAAAGTGCCCACCGCACAAGTACATAAGTTCAATAAAGGGTCTAGTTTCCAAAATGGGGTCACTTGTGGGGTGTTTCCAATGTTTAGGCACATCAGGGGCTCTTCAAATGCAACATGGCATCTGCTCTCAATTCCATTCAATTTTGCATTCAAAAACTTAAAAGGCGCTCCTACCCTTCCGAGCCCTGCTGTGTGTCTAAACAGTGGTTTTTGCCCACAGGAGAAATTGCTCAACATCTGTAGTGGATCATTTTCTCCTCTTACCCTTGTGAAATTAAACAAATTGTTGCCGAAAGATCATTTTTGTGACTAAAAAGTTAAATGTTCATTTTTTCCTTCCACATTGCTTCAGCTCCTGTGAAGTACCTGAAGGGTTAATAAACTTCTTGAATGTGGTTTTTAGTACCTTGAGGGGTGCAGTTTTTGGAATGGTGTCACTTTTGGGTATTTTTTGTCATATAGACCCCTCAAAGTGACTTCAAGTGTGAGGTGGTCCCTAAAAAATTGTTTTGTAAATTTTATTGAAAAAATGAAAAATCGCAGGTCAAATTTTAACCCTTATAACTTCCTGACAAAAAATTATTTTGGTTCCAAAATTGTGCTGATGTATAGTACACATGTGGGAAATGTTATTTATGAACTAATTTTTGTGACATACCTCTCTGATTTAAGGGCATGGAAATTCAAAATTAAATTTTTGGCAATTTTCCATTTTTTTCACAAATAAACGCAAGTCATATCAAAGAAATTTTACCACTATCATAAAGTACAATATGTCACGAGAAAAAAATCTCAGAATCACTATGATCCGTTGAAGTGATTCAGAGTTATGACCTCATAAATTGACAGTGGTCAGAATTGAAAAAAATGGCCTGGTCAGAAAGTTGAAAACAGGGGTGAAGGGGTTAAAATAATCTGTCTTCTATGTACACACAGAATAACACTATTTTTGGCCATTTTATGACATGGCTTTTGTCACTAGTTTTCCCCTCTGCAAACCCCATATTTTCAGTTATCCCTGAGCTAACCTCCAGAGTGGGGAGCTGCTATGATGTCTTCCATTCACTGCACACATGAAAAAGAGGGAGATGCCACTACTCTCCCACTTTGGAAAACTTTCTGATGCAACATCAGGGGGATTTCTATAGTAGTATTGAGCAATATAGCTTTTAATCCAGCACTGTATATTTAGTACTTATTAAAAAATGTATCACCAACTCTAGCTGCCAGCCTCTTTCTCTCTCTAGTCCCTCATTCCTCTTTTTCCTCAACCTTCACCTCTCCATATACTTTTATGCCAAGATTGTGACCTGAGAAGTCTTTACCAGTAAACGAATAGTGAATGATTTTTTCAGGAAATTAATGGAGGAAAAGAAGTGTTCAATAAGTGAAAAAAAAGTAATTTTTCTGTAAAAAGTTAAGTAAAAACATTGTATATAGTGATGAGCGAGCACTAAAATGCTTGGGTGCTTGTTGCTCGGGTTAAGCAGATTGGTATACTTGGGTACTCGGCCAGAACAACGAGCCCAATGCAAGTCTATGGGAGACCTGAGTATTTTTATCGCGATCCCCCTCGGGGGTCTTTTAACCCCTTAATCCCGTATGACGTACTATCCCGTCAAGGTGACCTGGGACTTAATTCCCGGTGACGGGATAGTACGTCATACGCGATCGGCCGCGCTCACGGGGGGAGCGCGGCCGATCGCGGCCGGGTGTCAGCTGCCTATCGCAGCTGACATCCGGCACTATGTGCCAGGAGCGGTCACGGACCGCCCCCGGCACATTAACCCCCGGCACACCACGATCAAACATGATCGCGGTGTACCGGCGGTATCGGGAAGCATCGCGCAGGGAGGGGGCTCCCTGCGGGCTTCCCTGAGACCCCCGGAGCAACGCGATGTGATCGCGTTGCTGCGAGGGTCTCCTACCTCCTTCCTGGCTGCAGGTCCCGGATCCAAGATGGCCGCGGCATCCGGGTCCTGCAGGGAAGGAGGTGGCTTACCGAGTGCCTGCTCAGAGCAGACGCTGGTAAGCCTGCACCGATGTAAGTGAGATCGGTGATCTGATAGAGTGCTGTGCACACTATCAGATCATCGATCTGTGATGTCCCCCCTGGGACAAAGTAAAAAAGTAAAAAAAAAATTTTTCCACGTGTAAAAAAAAAAAAAAAAAAAATTCCTAAATAAATAATAATAAAAAAAATATATATTATTCCCATAAATACATTTCTTTATCTAAATAAAAAAACAAAACAATAAAAGTACACATATTTAGTATCGCCGCGTCCGTAACGACCCAACCTATAAAACTGCCCCACTAGTTAACCCCTTCAGCAAACACCGTAAGAAAAAAAAAAAAAAACGAGGCAAAAAACAACGCTTTATTACCATACCGCCGAACAAAAAGTGGAATAACACGCGATCAAAAAGACTGATATAAATATCCATGATACCACTGAAAACGTCATCTTGTCCCGCAAAAAACAAGCCGCCATACAGCATCATCAGCAAAAAAATAAAAAAGTTATAGTCCTCAGAATAAAGCGATACCAAAATATTTATTTTTTCTATAAAATAGTTTTTATCGTATAAAAGCGCCAAAACATAAAAAAATGATATAAATGAGATATCGCTGTAATCGTACTGACCCGACAAATAAAACTGCTTTATCAATTTTACCAAACGCGGAACGGTATAAATGCCTCTCCCAAAAGAATTTCATGAATAGCAGGTTTTTGGTCATTCTGCCTCACAAAAATCGGAATAAAAAGTGATCAAAAACTGTCACGTGTCCGAAAATGTTACCAATAAAAACGTCAGCTCGTCCCGCAAAAAACAAGACCTCACATGACTCTGTGGAGCAAAATGTGGAAAAATTATAGGTCTCAAAATGTGGAGACACAAAAACTTTTTTGCTATAAAAAGCGTCGCTGGTTTCACACTTGCGTTTTTGTCTGCAGCGTTTTTTGCACAAAAAAACCGCATGCGTTTTTTCCCTATATTTAACATTGAAAACGCATGCGTTTTTTTGTACGCGTTTGGTCGCGTTTTCAAACGCATGCTTTTTTTTCTGCATGCGTTCATTTTCAGAAATACAACCTGCAGTATTCTCTTGCGTTTTTAAGCACATGCGTTTGTTTGCGTTAAAAACGCATGCGTTTTTATCGAAAAAAAACAGAAAACACACTGAAAAGCCACCCACCACCATCAAGGTGATAAAGGGATCCAAACCCTAACCCTAACTCTACCCCTAACCTCACCCCTAACCGTTTAATGAACATTTTCTGACAGTCATAGTGCCACGTATTTAAGTGCCACGTATTTCAGTGCCACGTATTTCAGTGCCACGTATTTCAGTGCCACGTATTTCAGTGCCACGTATTTCAGTGCCACGTGTTTCAGTGCCACGTATTTAAGTGCCACGTATCACGTATTTCAGTGCCACGTATCACGTATTTCAGTGCCACATATTTTAGTACCACGTATTTCAGTTGCACGTATTTCAGTGCCACGTATTTCAGTTGCACGTATTTCAGTGCCACGTATTTCAGTGCCACGTATTTCAGTGCCACGTATTTCAGTGCCACGTATCACGTATTTCAGTGCCACATGTTTCAGTGCCACGTATTTAAGTGCCACGTATCACGTATTTCAGTGCCACGTATTTCAGTGCCACGTATTTCAGTGCCACGTATCACGTATTTCAGTGCCACGTGTTTCAGTGCCACGTGTTTCAGTGCCATGTGTTTCAGTGCCACGTATTTCAGTGCCACGTATTTCAGTGCCACGTATCACGTATTTCAGTGCCACGTATTTCAGTGCCACGTATTTCAGTGCCACGTATTTCAGTGCCACATATTTCAGTCACGTTTAGGGTTAGGGGTAGGGTTAGGGCTAGGGTTGGAGGTAAAGTTAGGGTTGGGGCTAAAGTTAGGGTTGGGGCTAAAGTTAGGGTTGGGGTTTGGATTACATTTACGGTTTGGATTAGGGTTGGGATTAGAATTATGGGTGTGTCAGGACTAGGGGTGTGGTTAGGATTACCGTTGGGATTAGGGTTAGGGGTGTGTTTGGGTTAGGGTTTCAGGTAAAATTGGGGAGTTTCCACTGTCCAGGCACATCAGGGGCTCTCCAAGCGCGACATGGCGTCCAATCTCAATTCCAGCCAATTCTGCGTTGAAAAAGTAAACAGTGCTCCTTCCCTTCCGAGCTCTCCCGTGCGCCCAAAAAGGGGTTTACCCCAACATATGTGTTATCAGCGTACTCGGGACAAATTGAACAACAACTTCTGGGGTCCAAGTTCTCTTGTTATCCTTAGGAAAATAAAAATTTGGGGGGCTAAAAACCATTTTTGTGGAAAAAAAAAGATGTTTTATTTTCACGGCTCTGCGTTATAAACTGTAGTGAAACACTTGGGGGTTCAAAGTTCTCACAACACATCTAGATAAGTTCCTTGGGAGGTCTAGTTTCCAATATGGGGTCACGTGTGGGGGGTTTGTACTGTTTGGGTACATCAGGGGCTCTGCAAATGCAACGTGACGCCTGCAGACCAATCCATTTAAGGCTGCATTCCAAATGGCGCTCCTTCCCTTCCGAGCTCTGTCATGCACCCAAACAGTGGTTCCCCCCCACATATGGGGTATCAGCGTACTCAGGACAAATTGGAAAACAACTTTTGGGGTCTAATTTATCCTGTTACCCTTGTGAAAATACAAAACTGGGGGCTAAAAAATCATTTTTGTGAAAAAAAAAAGAATTTTTATTTTCACGGCTTTGCGCTATAAACTTTAGTGAAACACTTGGGGGTTCAAAGTTCTCAAAACACATCTAGATAAGTTCCTTGGGAGGTCTAGTTTCCAATATGGGGTCACTTGTGGGGGGTTTGTACTGTTTGGGTACATCAGGGGCTCTGCAAATGCAACGTGACGGCTGCTGACCAATCCATTTAAGTCTGCATTCCAAATGGCGCTCCTTCCCTTCCGAGCTTTGTCATGCGCCCAAACAGTGGTTCCCCCCCACATATGGGGTATCAGCGTACTCAGGACAAATTGGAAAACAAATTTTGGGGTCCAATTTATTCTGTTACCCTTGTAAAAATACAAAGCTGGGGGCTAAAAAATCATTTTTGAGAAAAAAAAAATATATATTTTCACGGCTCTGCGTTATAATCTGTAGTGAAACACTTGGGGGTTCAAAGCTCTCAAAACACATCTAGATAAGTTCCTTAGGGGGTCTACTTTCCAAAATGGTGTCACTTGTAGGGAGTTTCAATGTTTAGGCACATCAGGGGCTCTCCAAACGCAACATGGCGTCCCATCTCAATTCCAGTCAATTTTGCATTGAAAAGTCAAATGGCGCTCCTTCCCTTCCAAGCTCTGCCATGCGCCCAAACAATGGTTTACACCCACATATGGGGTATCATCATACTCAGGACAAATTGCACAACATTTTTTGGGGTCCAATTTCTTCTCTTACCCTTGGGAAAATAAAAAATTGGGGGCAAAAAGATCATTTTTGTGAAAAAATATGATTTTTTATTTTTACGGCTCTGCATTATAAACTTCTGTGAAGCACTTGGTGGGTCAAAGTGCTCACCACACATCTAGATAAGTTCCTTAGGGGGTCTACTTTCCAAAATGGTGTCACTTGTAGGGAGTTTCAATGTTTAGGCACATCAGGGGCTCTCCAAACGCAACATGGCGTCCCATCTCAATTCCAGTCAATTTTGCATTGAAAAGTCAAATGGCGTTCCTTCCCTTCCAAGCTCTGCCATGCGCCCAAACAATGGTTTACACCAACATATTGGGTATCAGCGTACTCAGGACAAATTGCACAACATTTTTTGGGGTCCAATTTCTTCTCTTACCCTTGGGAAAATAAAAAATTGGGGGCAAAAAGATCATTTTTGTGAAAAAATATGATTTTTTATTTTTACGGCTCTGCATTATAAACTTCTGTGAAGCACTTGGTGGGTCAAAGTGCTCACCACACATCAAGATAAGTTCCTTAGGGGGTCTACTTTCCAAAATGGTGTCACTTGTAGGGGGTTTCAGTGTTTAGGCACATCAGGGGCTCTCCAAACGCAACATGGCGTCCCATCTCAATTCCAGTCAATTTTGCATTGAAAAGTCAAATGGCGCTCCTTTCCTTCCGAGCTCTGCCATACGCCCAAACAGTCGTTTACCCCCACATATGGGGTATCAGCGTACTCAGGACAAATTGTACAACAACTTTTGGGGTCCATTTTTTCCTGTTACCCTTGGTAAAATAAAACAAATTGGAGCTGAAATAAATTTTGTGTGAAAAAAAGTTAAATGTTCATTTTTATTTAAACATTCCAAAAATTCCTGTGAAACACCTGAAGGGTTAATAAACTTCTTGAATGTGGTTTTGAGCACCTTGAGGGGTGCAGTTTTTAGAATGGTGTCACACTTGAGTATTTTCTATCATATAGACCCCTCAAAATGACTTCAAATGAGATGTGGTCCCTAAAAAAAAATGGTGTTGTAAAAATGGGAAATTGCTGGTCAACTTTTAACCCTTATAACTCCGTCACAAAAAAAAATTTTGGTTCCAAAATTGTACTGATGTAAAGTAGACATGTGGGAAATGTTACTTATTAAGTATTTTGCATGACATATGTCTGTGATTTAAGGGCATAAAAATTCAAAGTTGGAAAATTGCAAAATTTTCTAAATTTTCGCCAAATTTCAATTTTTTTCACAAATAAACGCAAGTTATATCGAATAAGCTTTACCACTATCATGAAGTACAATATGTCTCGAGAAAACAGTGTCAGAATCGCCAAGATCCGTCAAAGCGTTCCAGAGTTATAGCCTCATAAAGGGACAGTGGTCAGAATTGTAAAAATTGGCCCGGTCATTAACGTGCAAACCACCCTCGGGGCTTAAGGGGTTAAGGTCTGAAAATGATGGAAACACTGCTCAAAAGACATCATGGGGATTGCCCCTGGAAGCATTCCTGACTCCTAGTTCACAGCTTTAAACCATTTTTTCCCGAGATTCATGCCATTTTTCCCGATGCCACCAAAAACACAGTAAAACGAAACCAAAACGAATTTTGCTGGGTAATATGTTAAGGTACATCCTTTGCAGGTTAATGGCTTGCCTGTAAGGCCAAATTATTAACCCCAGAACGAAAATTTCCTCCCCCACTTAGGCTTAGTTCAGACGCAGCGTTTTTGAAGCGTTTTTCAACTTTAACATTGCTTTCAACCACTACAAATGTGTTCACTGGGAAATGTCATTGTAACATTTAACAACCCTAACTGGCCATGTGGTGTGTTCCCAATTCCCCAATGGGTGTTCCTTTTTTACCAAAATAAAATAGTGCCATCACAGCCCAAAATGCACCGTACAGAGCATGTTCACCCTGGTGATCTACTGACAGTTAAAGGACACATTGCAGGAGACAGAATGAAGAAGTAGGCCCAATGTAATGTCATGCCCAATTCCCCAATGTGAGGTCCTTTTTTCACAAATAAAAATCGTGCCATCACAGTCCCCTTGCCCAAAATGCACCGTACAGAGCACGTTGACCCTTGTGATCTAATGGCAGTTAAAGGACACATTGCAGGAGACAGAATGAAGAAGTAGGCCCAATGTAATGTCATGCCCACTTCCCCAATGTGGGGTCTGTTTTTTGCAAACAAAAATAGTGCCATCACAGCTCCGTTGCCCAAAATGCACCGTACAGAGCACATTCACCCTGGTGACCTAGTGGCAGTTAGCCCCTTCCCGACATGCCCCATACTAATACGGCGCATGTCGGGTCCCCTGCTTTGATGTGGGCTCATAAAAATATGAAAAAAATAAAAAATGTATAAAAGTTTAAATCACCCCCTTTCATCCCATCCAAAATAAAACAATAAAAATAAAATAAAACCTATTCATATTTGATCTCGCCGCGTTCAGAATGGCCCAATCTATCAATAAAAGAAGCAACAACCTGATCGCTAAACGGCGTAGTGAGAAAAAAGTTAGAAATGCCAGAATTACGTTTTTTTTGGTCACCACGACATTGCATTAAAATGTAATAATGGGCAATCAAAAGAATGTATCTGCACAAAAGTGGTATCATTAAAAATGTAAGCTTGGCATGCAAAAAATAAGCCCTCACCCGAAACCAGATCACGAAAAATGGAGACGCTACGGGTATCGGAAAATGGCCCATTATTTTAGCAAAGTTTTTAATTTTTTTTCACCACTTAGATAAAAAAATAACCTACACATGTTAGATGTCTATGAACTCATAATGACCTAGAGAATCATAATGGCAGGTCAGTTTTATCATTTAGTGAAGCTAGCAAAAAAGCCAATAAAAAAAACAGTCCTGTTTTCTAGTACAAGACATGGTAAAACCAATGGTGGCGTTCAAAAGTACAACTCGTTCCGCAAAAAATAAGCCCTCACATGACCATACTGACGGAAAAATAAAAAAGTTAAGGCTCTGGGAAGGAGGGGAGTGAAAAACGAAAACACAAAAACGAAAAAGGGCCGCGGCGGGAAGTGGTTAAAGAACACATTGCAGGAGACAAAATGAAGAGGTAGGCTCAATGTAATGTCATGCCCAATTCCTCAATGTGGGGCCCTTTTTTTATAAATAAAAATAGTGCCATCACAGCCGCCTTGCCCAAAATGCACTGGCCTATAACAGTACAGAGCATGTTCACCCTGGTCATCTAGTGGTTCTGGATGATGACGATGAGGATAAGGAGGAGGATAACAACAAACAGACCTAATCTGGAAGCATATACCCATGTGTAGTTGTGAAGAGGTGCATGAGAATACACCTCCCCAAAAGAGAGAATGTATTTGAGGTTATGTTTCGCTGTTTTCACTTAGTGGTGTACAGAAGTCTTTCCCAATCCAGCTCTTGTTCATTTTTATAAGAGTCAGCCTTCCAGAATTTGCTGTTGACAGGCGGATGCACTTATCTGTTATAATTCCACCAGCAGCACTAAAAACCTACTCTGAGAGAACGCTAGCAGCAGGGCAGGCCAGGACCTCGAAGACATAGAGAGCCAGTTCATGCCACGTGTCCAGCTTGGAAACCCAATAATTAAAAAGCACAAAGAAATCACAAGACATTTGTATGATCTGCAAGGTACTCCCTCATCATCTTCCCAAACATTGCACTTCTTGTGACAGCACCCCTTGCCTCTGTGCCATCACGATGGGAGGGTTTGAGAAAACTGTCCCACAGCTTTGCCATTGTTCCCCTGCCTGAGCTGGATTGTACTTCTGTCTCTCTCGCTTGGACTCCTTGGTTGTACAACAAACTCTGACGTCTGCTGCCAGCGTTCTCACATGGGAATTTTCTAAGTAATTCTGCTACAAGGGCCCTCTGGTACTGCAACATTTTAAAACACCTCTCTGCCTCTGGCAGAAGAGATTGAAAGTTCTCCTTGAAGCGTGGGTCTAGAAGTGTCACCAACCAGTAATGAGTGTCACCAAAATTTTTATAATGCAAGGGTCATGTGAAACGCAGCACAACATAAAGTCAGCCATGCGTGCCAGACTGCTAACAGGCAAGACTTCCGTGTCCTCATAAAAAGGATGACTGACGATGCTGTCCTCTGTCCTCCTCATCCTCCTCCTCCCTGTCCTCAGGCCATCCCAGCTGAACAGATGGTATGACAGCTGTGTTTGTAGTACCGTCTATAGCGCATGAAAGTAGCTCATGTTCTTCCTCCTCCTCATTGCCTACCAATCCACATTGAGAAGACAAGAGGCTGGGCTGAGTGTTATCCCCTGTATGGTTGATTGATCCTCATGCTCTGCCTGCAATGCATCCTTTTTAATTATGAGCAGAGAGGCTTTCAGAATGCTGAGAAGCGGGATGGTGACGCTAATTATGGCGTCATCGCCGCTCACCATCTTGGTGCAGTCCTCAAAGTTTTGGAGGATGGTTCATATGTCTCACATCCATGTCCACTCCTGAGGTCTTATGTGTGGAGTCTGTACTGAATATTGATGGCCTTGTTGATGTTGGTAGTCAACAACTGCCCTCTTCTGCTCACAAATCCTTTCCAACATATGCAGTGCAGAGTTCCAACACGTGGGGACATCACACACCAATGGGTGAGCTGGAAGCTGTCAACGTTGCTGAAGCACCGCAAGGGTGGCTGAAGCTATAGCTGACGTTCTAAAATGGGCAGACAGATGGCGTACTTTCACTAGCAGATCCGGTAGCTTTTAAGAAAACGTTGAACCACGAGGTTAAGCACATGGGCCAAGCAAGGCACGTGTGTGAGCTCACCTTGCCTCAGAGCCGCCATCAGGTTACGGCCATTGTCACATATGACCATCCCTGGCTGTAGGTTCAGCGGTGTCATCTAAACATCTGACTGCTATTTCAGTGCTAATGCAAGTAGAGTAGCTGCGGAGACACCATCACGTGTTTCTCAACACAAGCAGTGAATAGCCAGGCATTTCCCCGGGAAGGAACAACCACGGGAATGGCAGCATCCCATAAAGGAATATATCCAATACAGGAAAACCACCTATGCGAAGCATGGTATCCATCCACAGACAGCTGTTTCGGGGGTTTTGCCCCTCATCAGTGTGGAGTAGGAATCTGGCTATTAGGAGCAGTGCCTAGTAAAAAGGTTGTAAAGGCACAGATGATTGGCCTTGGGGAGACCAAAACATCCAACACCGCGGAGACACCATCACGTGTTTCTCAACGCAGTGATCCAGAACACTTCCCTGTTATGACCCCAATGGCGAGGGTCTCAGAGGAACGTGGAAGTCTGCAGAATACAAAAATCCAGCTCATAGGGTAGTGGTAACTGGGTTGACCATATATCTACTCCTAACGCCAACACTAGAAGTAGCCGGGGATCATTCCTACGTTGATTCTAGATGACACGCGCCAGCCGGAGAATCTAGCTACCCCTAGTAGAGGAAAACAAAGACCTTTCTTGCCTCCAGAGAAGGGGACCCCAAAGCTGGATAGAAGCCCCCCACAAATAATGACGGTGAGGTAAGAGGAAATGACAAACACAGAAATGAACCAGGTTTAGCACAGAGAGGCCCGCTTACTGATAGCAGAATAAAGAAAGGTAACTTATATGGTCAACAAAAACCCTATCAAAATCCACACTGGAAATTCAAGAACCCCCGAACCGTCTAACGGTCTGGGGGGAGAACACCAGCCCCCTAGAGCTTCCAGCAAAGGTCAGGATATAGATTTGGAACAAGCTGGACAGAAATACAAAACCAAAACAAATAGCAAAAAGCAAAAGGCAGACTTAGCTGATATAACTGGAACCAGGATCAGTAGACAAGAGCACAGCAGACTAGCTCTGATAACTACGTTGCCAGGCATTGAACTGAAGGTCCAGGGAGCTTATATAGCAACACCCCTAACTAACGACCCAGGTGCGGATAAAAGGAATGACAGAAAAACCAGAGTCAAAAAACTAGTAACCACTAGAGGGAGCAAAAAGCAAATTCACAACAGTACCCCCCCCTTAGTGAGGGGTCACCGAACCCTCACCACGACCACCAGGGCGATCAGGATGAGCGGCATGAAAGGCACGAACTAAATCGGCCGCATGAACATCAGAGGCGACCACCCAGGAATTATCCTCCTGACCATAGCCCTTCCACTTGACCAGGTACTGAAGCCTCCGCCTGGAGAGGCGAGAATCCAAGATCTTCTCCACCACGTACTCCAACTCGCCCTCAACCAACACCGGAGCAGGAGGCTCAGCAGAAGGAACTACAGGCACAATGTACCGCCGCAACAAGGACCTATGAAATACATTGTGAATAGCAAACGACACAGGAAGATCCAGATAAACAATCAAAAATTTATCCAGATACTTCCGGAAAATGTCATGCATAAAGGACTGAAAAACTGAAGGCGCATTGGAGAGCCCAAAAGGCATCACCAAGTACTCAAAATGACCTTCGGGCGTATTGAATGCGGTTTTCCATTCATCACCTTGCTTAATGCGCACAAGGTTGTACGCACCACGAAGGTCTATCTTGGTGAACCACTTGGCACCCTTAATCCGGGCAAACAAGTCAGACAACAGCGGTAAAGGATACTGAAATTTGACAGTGATCTTATTTAAAAGCCGATAATCAATACAAGGTCTCAAAGATCCGTCCTTTTTTGCCACAAAAAAGAATCCCGCACCAAGAGGGGAAGAAGACGGACGAATATGTCCTTTCTCCAGAGACTCCTTGATATATGAACGCATAGCGGTATGTTCAGGTACCGACAGATTAAACAGTCTTCCCTTAGGAAATTTACTGCCTGGGATCAAATCTATAGCACAGTCACAGTCCCTATGAGGAGGCAGTGCACTGGACTCAGACTCACTGAAGACATCCTGATAATCAGACAAATACTCCGGAACTTCCGAAGGCGTAGAAGAAGCAATAGACACAGGCAGGGAATCCCCATGAATACCACGACAGCCCCAACTTGAGACTGACATAGCCTTCCAGTCCAGGACTGGATTATGGGTCTGTAACCATGGCAGCCCTAAAACAACCAAATCATGCATTTTATGTAAAACCAGGAAACGTATCACCTCGCGGTGTTCAGGAGTCATGCACATGGTAACCTGTGTCCAATACTGCGGTTTATTTGCTGCCAATGGTGTAGCATCAATACCCCTAAGAGGAATAGGATTTTCTAATGGTTCAAGAGTAAAACCACAGCGCTTAGCAAATGAGAGATCCATGAGACTCAGGGCAGCACCTGAATCTACAAACGCCATGACAGGATAAGATGACAGTGAGCAAATCAAAGTTACAGACAGAATAAATTTAGGTTGCAAATTACCAACGATGACAGGACTAACAACCTTAGCTATACGTTTAGAGCATGCTGAGATAACATGTGTAGAATCACCACAGTAGTAGCACAAGCCATTCCGGCGTCTATGAATTTTCCGCTCATTTCTAGTCAGGATTCTATCACATTGCATTAAATCAGGTGTCTGTTCAGACAACACCATGAGGGAATTTGCGGTTTTTCTATCACATTGCACCGAATTAGGTGTCTGTTCAGACAACACCATGAGGGAATTTGCGGTTTTGCGCTCCCGCAACCGCCGGTCAATTTGAATAGCCAGTGCCATAGTATCATTCAGACCTGTGGGAATGGGAAAACCCACCATAACATTCTTAATGGCTTCAGAAAGGCCATTTCTAAAATTAGCGGCCAGTGCACACTCGTTCCAATGTGTCAGCACGGACCATTTCCGAAATTTTTGGCAATACACTTCAGCCTCGTCCTGCCCCTGAGACATAGCCAGCAAGGCCTTTTCTGCCTGAATCTCAAGATTGGGTTCCTCATAAAGTAAACCGAGCGCCAGAAAAAACGCATCAAGATCAGCCAATGCCGGATCTCCTGGCGCCAGCGAAAAAGCCCAATCCTGAGGGTCGCCCCGTAAGAACGAAATAACAATTTTTACTTGCTGAGCAGAATCTCCAGATGAACAGGGTCTCAGGGACAAAAACAATTTACAATTATTCACGAAATTCCTAAACTTAAACCTGTCTCCGGAAAACAGTTCAGGAATCGGTATTTTAGGTTCTGACCTAGGATTTCTGATAACATAGTCTTGTATGCCCTGCACACGAGTAGCCAGCTGGTCCACACTTGTAATCAAGGTCTGGACATTCATGTCTGCAGCAAGCATAGCCACTCTGAGGTAAAGGGGAAGAAGAAAAAAAAAACTCAGAATCTTCTTTCTTATAATCCCTCTTCTGCAATGCATTAAACATTTTATACTGGCCTGGCAAACTGTTATGACCCCAATGGCGAGGGTCTCAGAGGAACGTGGAAGTCTGCAGAATACAAAAATCCAGCTCATAGGGCAGTGGTAACTGGGTTGACCATATATCTACTCCTAACGCCAACACTAGAAGTAGCCGGGGATCATTCCTACGTTGATTCTAGATGACACGCGCCAGCCGGAGAATCTAGCTACCCCTAGTAGAGGAAAACAAAGACCTTTCTTGCCTCCAGAGGAGGGGACCCCAAAGCTGGATAGAAGCCCCCCACAAATAATGACGGTGAGGTAAGAGGAAATGACAAACACAGAAATGAACCAGGTTTAGCACAGAGAGGCCCGCTTACTGATAGCAGAATAAAGAAAGGTAACTTATATGGTCAACAAAAACCCTATCAAAATCCACACTGGAAATTCAAGAACCCCCGAACCGTCTAACGGTCCGGGGGGAGAACACCAGCCCCCTAGAGCTTCCAGCAAAGGTCAAGATATAGATTTGGAACAAGCTGGACAAAAATACAAAACCAAAACAAATAGCAAAAAGCAAAAGGCAGACTTAGCTGATATAACTGGAACCAGGATCAGTAGACAAGAGCACAGCAGACTAGCTCTGATAACTACGTAGCCAGGCATTGAACTGAAGGTCCAGGGAGCTTATATAGCAACACCCCTAACTAACGACCCAGGTGCGGATAAAAGGAATGACAGAAAAACCAGAGTCAAAAAACTAGTAACCACTAGAGGGAGCAAAAAGCAAATTCACAACATACTGCCTCACAAAAATCAGAAAAAAAAACAATCAAAAAATGTCATGTGCCCGAAAATGTTACCAATAAGAATGTCAACTTGTTCCGCAAAAAACAAGACCTCACATTACTTTGTGGACCAAAATATGGAAAAATTATAGCTCTCAAAATGTGGTAACGCAAAAAAATATTTTTTGCAATAAAAAGCGTCTTTTAGTGTGTGACCGCTGCCAGTCATAAAAATCCACAAACAAACCCACTATAAAAGTAAATCAAACCCCACTTCATCACCCCTTTAGTTAGGGGAAAAAAAAAATTGTATTTATTTTCATTTTCCCGTTAGGGTTAGGGCTAGGGTTAGGGTTAGGGCTAGGGTTAGGGTTGGGGCTAGGGTTAGGGTTTGGTCTTGGATTACATTTATGGTTGGGATTAGGGTTAGGGGTGTGTCAGGGTTAGGGGTGTGGTTAGGGTTATGGTTGGGATTAGGGTTAGGAGTGTGTTGGAGTTGGGGTTAGGGGTGTGGTTGGGATTAGGGTTAGGGGTGTGTTTGGGTTAGGTTTTCAGTTAGAATTGGGGGTTTCCACTGTTTAGGCACATCAGGGCTCTCCAAACGCGACATTGCGTCCGATCTCAATTCCAGCTAATTCTGCGTTGAGAAAGTAAAACAGTGCTCCTTCCCTTCTGAGCTCTCCCGTGCACCCAAACAGGGGTTTACCCCAACATATGGGGTATCAGCGTACTCAGGACAAATTGGACAACAACTTCTGGGGTCCAATTTCTCTTGTTACCCTTGGGAAAATACAAATTTGGGGGTCTAAAAAAACATTTTTCCAGGAATAAAATGATTTTTTATTTTTACGGTTCAGCGTTGTAAACTGTAGTGAAATACTTGGTGGTTCAAAGTTCTCACAACACATCTAGATAAGTTCCTTGGGGGGTCTAATTTCCAGTATGTGGTCACTTGTGGGGGTTTCTACTGTTTAGATACATTAGGGGCTCTGCAAACGCAATGTTATACCTGCAGACCATTCCATCTAAGTCTGCATTTCAAATGGTGCTCCTTCCCTTCCGAGCTCTGCCATACGCCCAAACGGTGGTTACCCCCCACATATGAGGTATCAGCATACTCAGGGCAAATTGCACAACAACTTTTGGGGTCCAATTTCTCCTGTTACTCTTGGGAAAATAAAAAACTGGGGGCTAAAAAATAATTTTTGTGGAAAAAAAATTATTTTCACGGCTCTGCGTCATAAACTGTAGTGAAACACTTGGGGGTTCAAAGCTCTCACAACACACCTAGATAAGTTCCATAGGGGGTCTACTTTCCAAATTGGTGTCACTTGTGGGGGGTTTCAATGTTTAGGCACATCAGGGGCTCTCCAAATTCTGAATAATTCTTTATAAAATGAACCACCTCATTGTCAGCTCTATTCTGAGATTTATAGAGGAGATCATGCCTTGACAAGTGTTTGGCCCTATTAAAGGCTTTCTTTATAATTCTCCCGCTATAACCCCATTCCTTAAGGCGTATTTTCAAACCATTAGCTTGTACAAGAAAATCCTGTTCATTGAAACATAGTCTTCGCAATCTTAGGAATTGTTTCGTAGGGACAGCATGAATGATATGATGCCGAAGAGAGGAGGAGGCATGTAGCGTAAGTTAGTTTCTGTATGCTGTAGACTTGCAATAGATACTGGTTTGAATCTCATCATTTTTGTCTCTCTTTAAAAGGACGTCTAGAAAGTCAATCTCACCTGTCAATCTCACTTATATGTTAGACAAATGTTATACTCATTTTCATTCAAATTGGAAAAAAATGTTTCCAATGATTCACTTGATCCCTGCTAGATCAATAGCATTTCGTAGATGTACCGCACCCAAGGAAAGGACGAGGCACACTGACGACAGCTGATCTGACAGAAAGAGGTCCCTCTTCCACAGCCCCAGGAAGAGACCTGAATACGCGGGCGCATAGGATGCCCCCAGAGCAGTCCCCTGGAGCTGTGGGAAGAAGGACCCCTTAAAAATAAAAAAATTGTGAGTTAATGCAAATTGTAAAATTTCAATCACCAAGTTTCTAATACCCACAGGGAGGGTAGACGTACTCAAGAAGAACTCAACAGATAGAACAGAATAGTGGAAAAATACGAGGTCACCACCATAATAATTATCTACCCAAATAGGGTATACTCATACATATCCGAACTGGGACCAAAGAAATAGGACCATAGTGCACCAACTGCAGTACAATAGACCAAACCAGCAGAGAAAAAAAGCAGCAAATAGTCCAATTTGTATAAATGTGCAAAAAATCTTTATTAATAATAAAACCAGACAAAAACATGACAGAGGGAAATAATCCCCATGCAACCATCAGCATGTACCAAGAAGGACAGGGGGCAGGTGCCTACAGAATGTAGAAAAACACTTACTAACCACCGTAGATGTCTCAGAAACAAGTAAGAAAATGTGACAGACTACTTGATGTAACTACACATAGTGGACATAAAGTCCAAGGAGGTAACTAGAAAGCCTGACACATAAATAGTATATTATATACTGTACATACCGGTTAGTGGGAAGATATGTCCAGTGTGGACTGGCACCTCACCCCTGTCCACCCCGACGCGCGTTTCGGCGGATGCCTTTCTCAAGGGGTACATCGGTATAGTGCTGGGTTTAATATATATATAGGGGAAGGGGCACACAGTGATTAGTGGACTAACCAATAGCGCTGGACTTCCTCCTTGATCCGCTCCCAGTACACCTGAATGCTACATAACAGAAAACACATGGGGCCCCATGTGCTCCCGAAATGATGGCGCCATGGTACCGAGGACAGAGGAAGCAGTTCCGGAATCTAATCCGGGCATATAATGTATGCGCTTGCGCACATCTCGCCGTTCGGCCATCTTATTAAAGGCCATGACTAAATGAACTGTGCGGCCATATTGTTGTAGTCTGACATGCGCAGATAGAACCTGCGCCGCAATATAGGGGAAGGCTACAGATCAGAAAATAAAGGCAGCCATTTTTATGTAGTCCGACATGCGCAGTAGAAGCTGCGCAGCCATATTAGTAAAGACTACAGCGCACATAATCGGGACAAGTAAGTGGGCAGCAGAATGCAAGGACTTAATCAAATAAATAAAAAAACAAAGAATCAATAGCCCATTGACTAGCCATATAACAGCGCAACCTATTATCCAATCAAGATGTACCTGACTATTACTGTAGCAATATACATGAGAAAAATATATATACACATACCAATCGCCCTAACATACGCTAAATGAAATAGCCCACACGGACCAAAATAACAATATAGATATAACGACAGCGAAAAACATAAATGAAAAAAGAAACATAAGTTGAACAACATATTCAATGTATCAGTTAATATACGGCTAAACCCATCCCAACAGTTGGGGAAATTGTCCTTAGATGAAAATAATCATTTCTTGATAGAGAAAAATAGTTCAACAGTAGCGGGTACAGGAATGGCCGAAGTCCATAGTAGTCTCCCCTTGTAGATGTATACACATAGGGGAATAAATACAAATATAGTCCAAGTGGATTTCTTCGACCAACCTGGTCGCAGGCTGCTTGCTAATTCCATATTTCGAAGATGTATATATGATCCATATAGATAGTTGACCTGTTTCCAGGGAAATAGCCGAATAGTCGTCCTTTATGTGCCACAAACCTCAATACTGAAAATAAAATAACACCCATTAAAATCAGATAAAAACAAGTACATGTGGAAATGTATACAGAGAGATCAAGCACAAACAACCAGTGGACTACAAAAATGGGGCGAATGAAATATTTTCATTTAAACCCTCCGGATGGATAGTCCGGAGACGCCAAATCCATTGCGTCTCCAGCCTACCCAGCCTTTTAGAGAGTTGACCCCCCCTGATATTTATTCTTAGGGTGTCAATGCCCCTAACCCTAAGCAATGATGCATTACAGCCGTGGAACTCCTTGAAGTGTCTAAGTAGTGTGTCAAGCTTAGATGCATCTGTGTGGCCACAAGCCGCCTGTATCCCCAGAACATGCTCCCTAATGCGGACCTTCACTTGACGAGTGGTTAATCCCACATAAATCAGTCCGCATGGGCAGGTAGCATAATAGATCACATATCGTGTAACACACGTAATATGTGATCTAATGGAATATGTCCTGGTACCCCTTGAGTCAGTAAACGTATCATGTTGTGAACTCTATTTTTGGGCTCCCTCTAGTGGTCACAAGCGGTACTGTGTAGTGTTGTCTTTCTGCAGGTTGGCAGCATCAGCTGGTTCGTTATCCTTGGTTGGTTTCCTATTTAGCTCACCTGGATACTCAGTTCCTTGCCTGCTCTCAATGTATTCAGTGCTCTTCAGATTCCTTGTGACTACCTTGCTCCCAGTCTCTCCAAGACAAGCTAAGTTTTTGTTTGTTTATTTTTTGATTATCAGCATTCATCATGTTTCTTGTCCAGCTTGCTAAAATTTCCTCGCTTGCTGGTTGCTCTAGGGGACTGAGTTTCTCCCCCCACACCGTTAGTTGGTGCGGGGGTTCTTGAAATCTCAGTGTGGATATTTTGTAAGGGTTTTTTACTGACCGCACAGACCCCTTTTCTATTTTCTGCTATCTAGTATTAGTGGGCCTCATTTGCTGAATCTGCTTTCACCCCTGTGTATGTGCCTTCCTCTTACCTCACCGTTATTATTTGTTGGGGGGCTTCTATATCTTTGGGGATTATTTCTCTGGAGGCAAGTGAGGTCTTTCTTTCTCTCTAGGGGTAGTTAGTTCCTCAGGCTGGCTCGAGACGTCTAGGATTTTAGACAAGTTCACCGGCTACCTTTAGTGTGTTGGATAGGTTCAGATTTGCGGTCAGTCCAGTTTGCCACCTCTCTAGAGCTTGTCCTATGTTTTGTTACTTAGCTGGAGTATTTTGTAATCCTCAACCACTAAGGATCATAACAGTAGAGCAGGCCTAAAAGTGTTTAATGCATCGCAGAAGTGGGATAAAAAGAAGACCTGAGTACATTTTTTTTTTCCTCCCGCTTTTCCTTTGCTGCAGTCTGTATGGCTTCTTTCATCCCCTTGAACTCTAGGTGGTTTTGAGCTCAACTGCAGACATGGATGTTCAGACTCTGGCTTCTAGTGTGGATCATCTTGCTGCACGGGTGCAAAGTATTCAGGATTTTGTTATTCATAGCCCTATGTCTGAACCAAAAATACCCATCCCTGAGTTGTTTTCTGGAGATAGATCTAGGTTTCTAAATTTAAGGAATAATTGTAAGTTATTTCTATCTCTGAGACCTCGTTCCTCTGGTGATTCTGCTCAGCAAGTTAAAATTGTTATCTCCTTGTTACGTGGCGACCCTCAAGATTGGGCTTTCTCTCTGGCGCCAGGAGATCCTGCATTGCTTAATGTAGATGCATTTTTTCTGGCTCTTGGACTGCTTTATGAGGAGCCTAATCTTAAGAATCAGGCAGAAAAAGCGTTGCTGGCTATCTCTCAAGGTCAGGATGAAGCAGAGGTGTATTGTCAAAAATTTCGGAAATGGTCTGTGCTTACTCAATGGAATGAGTGTGCCCTGGCTGCAAATTTCAGAGGTCTTTCTGAGGCCGTTAAGAATGTTATGGTGGGGTTTCCCACCCCTGCAAGTCTGAGTGATTCTATGGCTTTAGCCATTCAGGTTGATCGGCGTTTGCGGGAGCGCAAATCTGCTCATCCTCTGGCGGTATTTTCTGAACAGAGACCTGAGTCTATGCAATGTGACCGAACTCTGACCAGAATTGAGCGACAAAGTCATAGACGTCAAAATGGGTTGTGCTTTTACTGTGGTGATTCTACTCATGTTATCTCAGCATGCTCTAAATGCTTAAAAAAAATCGTTAAACCTGTCACCATTGGTACTATGCAGCCTAAATTTATTTTGTCTGTTACTTTGATTTGTTCTTTGTCGTCCTACCCGGTTATGGCTTTTGTGGATTCGGGTGCTGCCCTGAATCTGATGGATTTGTCGTTTGCCAGGCGCTGTGGTTTTGTCCTGGAGCCTTTGGAATTTCCCATTCCTCTGAGGGGAATTGATGCTACGCCATTGGCCGAGTTTGCCCTTAATAATCGGGCTAGTTCTGCTACTTTGGTTTCGCCTTTTTTCTGCAATTCTGGTTTCCATCCTCGTTTTTCCTCGGGTCAGGTTGAGCCTTCTGACTGTCCTGGGGTGGATTCTGTGGTGGATAGGTTGCAGCAGATTTGGAACCATGTGGTGGACAATTTGAGGTTGTCACAGGAGAAGGCTCAGCGCTTTGCCAACTGCCGCCGCGGTGTGGGTCCCCGACTTCGTGTTGGGGATTTGGTGTGGCTGTCTTCTCGGTATGTTCCTATTAAGGTCTCCTCTCCTAAATTCAAGCCTCGCTTCATCGGTCCTTATAAGATCTTGGAAATCCTTAACCCGGTGTCTTTTCATTTGGATCTCCCAGCATAGTTTGCCATTCATAATGTGTTCCATAGGTCTTTGTTGTGGAGGTATGTGGTACCTGTGGTTCCTTCTGTTGAGCCTCCTGCTCCGGTGCTGGTCGAGGGCGAATTGGAGTACGTGGTGAAGATTTTGGATTCTCGTATCTCTAGACGGAGGCTACAGTATTTGGTTAAGTGGAAAGGCTATGGTCAGGAGGATAATTCCTGGGTTGTCGCCTCTGATGTTCATGCGGCCGATTTGGTTCATGCCTTCCACGCGGCTCATCCTGATCGCCCTGGGGGTCTTGATGAGGGTTCGGTGACCCCTCCTCAAGGGGGAGGTACTGTTGTGAACTCTATTTTTGGGCTCCCTCTAGTGGTCACAAGTGGTACTGTGTAGTGTTGTCTTTCTGCAGGTTGGCAGCATCAGCTGGTTTGTTATCCTTGGTTGGTTTCCTATTTAGCTCACCTGGATACTCAGTTCCTTGCCTGCTCTCAATGTATTCAGTGCTCTTCAGATTCCTTGTGACTACCTTGCTCCCAGTCTCTCCAAGACAAGCTAAGTTTTTGTTTGTTTATTTTTTGATTATCAGCATTCATCATGTTTCTTGTCCAGCTTGCTAAAATGTGATTTCCTCGCTTGCTGGTTGCTCTAGGGGACTTAGTTTCTCCCCCCACACCGTAAGTTGGTGCGGGGGTTCTTGAAATCTCAGTGTGGATATTTTGTAAGGGTTTTTTACTGACCGCACAGACCCCTTTTCTGTTTTCTGCTATCTAGTATTAGTGGGCCTCATTTGCTGAATCTGCTTTCACCCCTGTGTATGTGCCTTTCTCTTACCTCACCGTTATTATTTGTTGGGGGGCTTCTATATCTTTGGGGATTATTTCTCTGGAGGCAAGTGAGGTCTTTCTTTCTCTCTAGGGGTAGTTAGTTCCTCAGGCTGGCTCGAGACATCTAGGATTTTAGACACGTTCACCGGCTACCTTTAGTGTGTTGGATAGGTTCAGATTTGCGGTCAGTCCAGTTTGCCACCTCTCTAGAGCTTGTCCTATGTTTTGTTACTTAGTGGTTGAGGATCACAAAATACTCCAGCTAAGGATCATAACAGTATCACAGGTATCCACATTGGGGCACGCGACACAGCGGCCACACGGATAGCATCCAGACCTGGGAGTGGATCTCTCCAGGAAAGTTGGGGGATGCTGGCTCACGTAATGACTTTGTACCAAACAATCCCGGAGGTTCCTAGCACGTCTGAATGTCATCAAAGGTCGGGTGGGGAGGAATTTCCAAATAATCGGGTCCACCTTTAAAATGGGCCATGCTTTCTCCAATGTCCGGCATATCTGGTCGGATTGGATGCTGAAGGTGGTAATAAATCTAGTTTTCCCACTCCCACCTACAGAGGGTCGTACAGGGGGGCCATACACCAAACTATCTCGAGAAGTGTGTTTAGCTCTCAGGTATGCTCTTTTTATAGACCTCCGACTATAACCACGCTCCCTAAATCTTAGGGACAGTTCCTCTGCACGGTTTTCAAAATCCCCCATACTAGAGCAGATTCGTCTTAAGCGGAGGAATTTCCCCACCGGGATAGATTTTATCATGTGTCTTGGGTGTCCCGAGGTAGCATGTAGTAGGGTGTTGGTTGATGTTTTTTTACTAAATATATCCGTATTCAAAACGCCCCCACTATTCCTCTTTATCGTAACATCCAGGAAGTCAATGGAGTCAACGTTGGATACAAACGTAAGATGGATATTCAGGTCGTTGCTGTTCAGGAGAGACATAAACTGCATAAGGTCGACGGATGTGCCCTGCCAGATGAAGAAGATATCTTCGATATAGCGTGTCCACAAAGGGACACGATCAATCGACCCCTGTTCATCTGACAGGGGAAGGTCCCTCTCCCACAGCCCCAGGAAAAGACCAGCATACGCGGGCGCGAAGGCCGCCCCCATAGCGGTCCCCTGGAGCTGTAGGTAGAAGCACCCTTTAAAAACAAAAAAATTATGAGTGAGGGTGAACTCTAGAAGCTCCAGCAGAAGCGATCTCATACCAATAGATAGTGACGAAGTTTCCAAAAAATACTTAACGGCACGGATACCATCCCTGTGCCTAATATTGGTATAAAGCGATTCAACATCTGCTGAAACCAATAGAGTATCACCCTCCAAACACAACCCGTCGACCCTACGCAGAAAATCCCCAGTGTCCCTAAGAAACGAGGGAAGATTGGTGACTAAAGGCGGCTGTAGGTGGAAATCAATCCATCTATTCACATGCTCCAGCAAGTTCCCCCTGCCCGAGATGATAGGTCTACCGGGTGGGGACTGGAGGCCCTTATGTATTTTTGGTAGAAAATAGAATGTTGGTATACTCGGCTCCTTAACCGTTAAGGCCTTTGCTAGGTCTTTGGTGATAACGTCGTCCCGTAAGGCCCGCTGGATGATGGATTCCAGTTGAGCGGAAAATGCAGAGAGGGGGTTATATGTAGTGTTGAGCATTCCGATACTGCAAGTATCGGGTATCGGCCGATACTTGCTGTATCGGAATTCCGATACCGAGATCCGATACTTTTGTGGTATCGGGTATCGAAACAACATTAATGTAATAATGTGTAAAAGAGAGAATTAAAATAAAAAATATTGCTATACTCACCTCTCCGACGCAGGCCGGACCTCAGCGAGGGAACCGGCAGCGTTGTTTGTTTAAAATTCGCGCGTTTACTTGGTTATGTGAAGTCCCGGCTTGTGATTGGTCGCGGCGGCCATGTTGCCGGGACGCGGACCAATCACAGCAAGCCGTGACGTAATTTCAGGTCCTTGCAGGATTTTAAAATTACGTTCCGGCGTTGTGATTGGGCGCGTCGTGGTCACATGGGCGACGTAACCAATCACAAGCCGGGACGTCACGGGAGGCTGGACACGCGCACATTTTAAAATGCGCGCGTGTCCAGCCTCCCGTGACGTCCCGGCTTGTGATTGGTCGCGGCGGCCATGTTGCCGGGACGCGGACCAATCACAACGCCGGAACGTAATTTTAAAATCCTGCAGGACCTGAAATTACATCACGGCTTGCTGTGATTGGTCCGCGTCCCGGCAACATGGCCGCCGCGACCAATCACAAGCCGTGACGTCACGGGAGGCTGGACACGCGCACATTTTAAAATGCGCGCGTCCAGCCTCCCGGCTTGTGATTGGTTGACCGCGATGCAACCAATCACAAGCCGTGACGTCACGGGAGGCTGGATAAGCGCGCATTTTAAAATACGCGCGTGTCCAGCCTCCCGTGACGTCACGGCTTGTGATTGGTTGCGTCGCCCATGTGACTGCGGCGCAACCAATCACAACGCCGGGACGTAATTTTAAAATCCTGCAGGACCTGAAATTACGTCACGGCTTGCTGTGATTGGCCCGCGTCCCGGCAACATGGCCGCCGCGACCAATCACAAGCCGGGACTTCACGTAACCAAGTAAACGCGCAAATTTTAAACAAAGAACGCTGCCGCTTCCCTCGGTAAGGTGCAGGCTGCGTCGGAGAGGTGAGTATAGCAATATTTTTTATTTTAATTCTTTCTTTTACACATTAATATGGTTCCCAGGGCCTGAAGGAGAGTTTCCTCTCCTTCAGACCCTGGGAACCATCAGGAATACCGTCCGATACTTGAGTCCCATTGACTTGTATTGGTATCGGGTATCGGTATCGGATTGGATCCGATACTTTGCCGGTATCGGCCGATACTTTCCGATACCGATACTTTCAAGTATCGGACGGTATCGCTCAACACTAGTTATATGTGAGTTTTTTGTAACATATTTTATTATCTAATTGTCTAAATGCCTCCCTCTCATACATATCCACGGGCCATAGGACGACGTTACCACCTTTATCCGCCGGTTTTATAACCACATTGGGTAAATTTTGGAGGTACTGTAATCTATTCCTCTCGGCTCTGGATAGATTATCATCTGCAGAGGACTTTTGAATCTTACCCAGGTCCTCCGTGACCACCCGGACAAATGTGTCGATAGAAGAACATGTAGATAATGGGGGGAACCTGCTGGAGCAAGGACGAATAGATGGAGGGATCCTATTACCCTCATGTTCATGTTCCAACGCCAAGTCCTCTAGAATTCTTAAGGTGTTTTGCTCCTCCTCTGTGGGGAATAAAAGATGTAACTCATTATTATAATGGTATCTCCTGAACAGCAACGACCGGGCGAAAAGGTGAAGATCCTTGATGGTAGAAAATAAATCAAAATTAGACATCGGAGAGAAGGAAAGACCCCTCTCCAATAATTGCACATCAGTATCAGAGAGAGTATGACTGCTGAGGTTAATCACCTTATCATCCCGTTTTGATGGTTTTGAGGCCTTATTATTCCTCCAATATGGATGGTAAGTATGGTCCCGTAGTCTATTCCCACCACCACCAGTGGTATAGGTAAATGTTGAGGACATATCCGAACGTCCACTCTGGGACGACAAGGAGGTATTGGACAAAACTCTATCCGATTGTTGAATTGTTTTCGTCCTCCACAGATAGACTCTCTTAGATCAATAGTCTCTATTATCCCTATTAAATTTTGATGTCTGGGAATCCTGGATTTTCTTCACCAGGGCATCCATGGACTTATCTAGGTCATTTTCTAATTGTTGTAATTTAATAGGGGGACACCCAATCTTTACTTCAGCCTGCATTAGGTCGATTGATTTATCCAATTCGGAAATACTACCAACATTGAAGTCAATAAGCAGCTGCATAAGAGTGGTGGAACAGAGTGTACAAGCCTCCTCCCAAGAACTCAATAGCCCTAAGTCCATCTTTATGCTGGTGTACAGGGACTCAACGTCCGCTGTCACTAGCAGTGTTTTTGTCTAAATGAAGGTTATCTACTTTACGGAGGAGATCCCCTGTATCTTTGAGGAAGGAGGGTAACTCCTCCACCAAAGGTTGAAGTTTGGAATTAATCCATTGATTCACATTTTCTAGGAAGTTACCCCTGCCAGATATAATTGGACGGCCAGGGGGAGAGTGAGCATTCTTGTAGATCTTGGGTAGTAGATAGAAAGTAGAGATAGTAGGTTGCACTACTATCAAAGCAGTGGCCAACTCTTTTGTGATAACTTCATTTTCCTTTGCTCTGATAATTATGTTTTTTAATTAGGCAGTATAGGCGGACAATTCATTATAGTGAATGAATCGATAGGGGGTTTCATTTGAATCCCTTCACTTGGAGAATTAGATGGAAACACCAAAGTAAGTGCTTAGTGTAAAGCGCAGGATAAACATGATCTCAGACATAATATAAAATATTCCCAAAAAAAGCTTCAACTCTATCCATAAATATAGTCCCCACATAGGTCCTTCACCTGTCAACAGAAACATAGGGGGCTTCCACGTTACTGATAGCAGAAATGCTCTGGAAAAACTAAATGGCTCCTCATCCCCCAAAAGAAATTCAGCAAATTCTGCACTCCCAAATCCAAATGCCACATCCTCTCTCAGCCCCATATTGTGCCTAAACCACATATAGCGTCCACATGTTTGGCATTTCTGTAGTGATGAGAGCTTGTCTAATTTATGGGCATGCGTGTGTAAGGGCTGGCGGATAGTGTTGAGCATTCCGATATCGCAAGTATCGGGTATCGGCCAATACTTGCGGTATCGGAATTCCGATACCGAGTTCCGATATTTTTGTGATATCGGAAATCAGAATCGGAAGTTCCCAGTGTATGGTTCCCAGGGTCTGGAGGAGAGGAGACTCTCCTTCAGGCTCTGGGATCCATATTCATGTAAAAAATAAAGAATTAAAATACAAAATATGGATATACTCACCCCTCCGGAGGCCCCTGGACCTTACTGATGTAACCGGCAGCCTCCATTCCTAAGAATGAAGAGTTTAGGACCTGCGATGACCTCGCGGCTTGTGATTGGTCGCGTGACCACTCATGTGACCGCTCACGCGCCAATCACAAGCCGCGACGTCATCACAGGCCCTACACTCACTCACTCAGACCCTGGGAACCATCCAGGATAGCTTCCGATACTTGTGTCCCATTGACTTGTATTGGTATCGGGTATCGGTATCGGCGATATCCGATATTTTTCGGATATCGGCCGATACTATCCAATACCGATACTTTCAAGTATCGGAAGGTATCGCTCAACACTACTGGCGGAATGCACCGAGTAAATTTTGAGGTAGAATAGGTGCATTCGCAGCCCGGGGTCCACCGTGCAGGAGTGGAACCTGCTGCTAGTAAATGGCGGCACTATATGGCGGCACACGGGTTCAGTCCCCCGGCCTGAACAGGAGCGAACTCTGTTACTTCACAGTCGCCGGGATTAAAGAATACGCTGTTCCCTGTTAACCTCACAGGGGATCAAAGATCATAAATGGAGCAGGTAGCGTACAGTAGTCGTACAGTCAGCAACAGCACTCAAACAACTGCTCTCTGAAGGTGCCGGAATTCTAGTGGCTATACGCCAGCCCCGATTTCATACACACAAACTCCTCTACGGAGGAGCCAGAATTCTAATGGCTTACAGCCGACCCTGAGCACATGCTGACAAAGACCACGAGTTAGCTAAGCTCATACATACACACTAGAACATAGGTTGATACTAGTGCATGGCCATGCGAACCTTTTATAGAGGAAGCTCTCCAGGACCTTCCTAGTGGTCCAATAGGAACTGCTTCAGGACCTGAGGATGTGACCGCCGACCTCCAATGAGAGGACGTCCCTTGGGCATGCTCAGTAGCGGAAAAGCAGGAATTAGTCCCAGGAGCATCTGCTCGCCGCTGAACAGTGCTGGTTACAATAGCTGAGCCTGGAAGATCAGCAGTAACTAAGCGCACAGTACCTGACTGAGCCAGACGCTGGGACCGACATCTCCATGAGCAGGCCCCACTGCGACTGAAGAAGAATGGGAGACCGCAGCAGAGGTGGCTTGAGATTCCCCCTGTGCAGCGGTGGGAACTCGACACCTAACATTACCCCCCTCCTAGGGCCCCTGTCCCTGGGCCTCGCTACACTCGAAGGCAGCAATGAGTTGCGGAGCCCAAATGTGCTCAGCAGGCTCCCAGGATCTGTCCTCTGGGCCATAGTCCTTCCAATCCACCAAATAAAATTTCTTGCCACGTACCACCTTACACCCCAAGATAGCGTTCACTTCAAAGTCATCTGTAGATGAACCCGATGTCCCAGCAGATGACTCAGAAAACTGGGACATGTGAACGGGCTTAAGAAGAGAAACATGAAAGGTGTCGGTGACACCTAGGCATGGAGGAAGGGCCAGATGGTAGACCACAGGGTTAACCTGTTCCAGGACCTTGAAGGGACCCAAGTAGCGAGGTTTAAACTTAGTGGACTCAACTCGCAGCCTGATGTTACGGGCGGAGAGCCACACTAAGTCGCCAGGAGCAAAGGTTGGAGCGCGGCACCAATGTGCATCGGCGGAGGAACTTATTCTCTCCTTGGAAGCCTGGATGGCATCCTGAGTGCAGTCCCAAATGTCACGTGCCTCCACAGCCCAGTCTGCCACCCTGGAATCACATGGGCATAGGCACAGGAACCCGCGGATGCTGGCCATAATGAAGGAGGAATGGGGTCTGTCCAGTGGAGTCAGCTACGGCGTTGTTTAGAGCAAACTCCGCCCACGGTAGCAAGGATGCCCAGTAGTGTTGAGCATTCCGATACCGCAAGTATCGGGTATCGGCCGATACTTGCCGTATCGGAATTCCGATACCGAGATCTGATACTTTTGTTGTATCGGGAATCGGTATCGGGACCATAATAATGTGTAAAATAAAGAATTAAAATAAAAAATATTGATATACTCACTCTCCGACGCAGCCTGAACATCACCGCTGGTAACCGGCAGCCTGCTTTGTTTAAAATGAGCGCGTTCAGTACCTTCCATGACGTCACGGCTTCTGATTGGTCGCGTGCCGCTCATGTGACCGCCATGCGACCAATCAGAAGCCGTGACGTCATCCCTCAAGTCCTAAATTCCTAATTCTAGGAATTTAGGACCTGAGAATTACGTCACGGCTTGTGATTGGTCGCGTGGCGGTCACATGGGCGGCCGCGACCAATCACAAGCCGTGACGTCATCTAAGGCCCTGAACGCGCTCATTCTTAAGAAGGAAGGCTGCCGGAAAGAAGCAGGGCGCGTCCGAGGGTGAGTATATAACTAATAGGAATATACTCACACTCGGCTTCTTTCAAGTATCAGACGGTATCGCTCAACACTAATGCCCAGTCATCTTGCCTAGCAGAAACAAAATGTCGCAGATATGTGACCAAGGTCTGGTTTGGCCCTCTCTACCAACCCATTCGTCTCGGGATGGTATGCTGAAGAGAGATTCAGCTTGATGCTGAGTAGATGACAGAGCTCTCTCCAGAACCGAGACACAAACTGGGGACCCCTGTCACTGCCAATTTTGTCCAGCATACCATGTTGGTGGAAAATGTGTTTTATAAACAACGCTGCCAAGGCCCTGCAGAAGGTAGCCGTAGAGGAGGCACCAAGTGCACCATTTTAGAAAAATGGTCGGTGATTATCCAAATGATGGTACAGCCACGGGACTTGGGTAAGCCCACCACAAAGTCCATCCCAACCATCTCCCAGGGCCTGTCTGTCACAGCAGGGGGTAAAGTAACCCAGCTGGCTGTTGTTGAGGAGACTTATTCTTGGCACAGGAGACACATGCCCGAATATAGTCCGTAACGTCACGGGCCATATGCGGCCACCAGTACGTCCTCACGAGAAGCTCAGATGTCCTTTTGGTCCCAAAGTGTCCACCGACCCTGGATGAGTGAGCCCAAGAGAACCTCGGGTTGCAAATTTGATGGCACAAAAGTCTTGCCCTGGGGCACAACTCTAGCGAAACCAGAGCCACGGTCCTCAGGCTCTCAGAAGGGACAATAAGCTGAGGTTCCTCCTCCTCCGCTGATGATACTACGGAGTGGGAGAGAGCGTCGGCACGAATATTCTTCTCTCCGGAAAGAAAATGGAGGGTGAAATCACTGGCGTAGCTAGAGCTTTTGCCGCCCGGGGCTGTTTCCGAGTTTGGCGCCCCCCCATTGCCATCACTCAACGCCGGGCACCACCCCCTCAGCACTGTTTACCCATGAAATCCGGTGCCTGCGCTGTGTATCGCTGTTTGGTGCAGGCGCAGAGAGCTCTGGCCGTCTGACGTCACAGCCAGGCTTGCAGACTGCGCCTGTGCGGCCACCCACCTTGGTAATCCCAACCCCGCAGTGTGTTATGCATTATGCAGAGTTCGGGGCTGGGATTCACAAGCAGGGCGGCTGCACAGGCGCAGTGTCCAGCATTGCCCCAGTGTGTCCAGCAATCTGCCCCAGTGTCCAGCATTGCCCCCAGTGTGTCCAGAAATCTGCCCCAGTGTCCAGCATTGCCCCAGTGTGTCCAGCAATCTGCCCCAGTGTCCAGCATTGTCCCCAGTGTGTCCAGCATTGCCCACAGTGTGTCCAGCAATCTGCCCCAGTGTCCAGCATTGCCCCCAGTGTGTCCAGCAATCTGCCCCAGTGTCCAGCATTGCCCCAGTGTGTCCAGCAATCTGCCCCAGTGTCCAGCATTGTCCCCAGTGTGTCCAGCATTGCCCACAGTGTGTCCAGCAATCTGCCCCAGTGTCCAGCATTGCCCCCAGTGTGTCCAGCAATCTGCCCCAGTGTCCAGCATTGCCCCCAGTGTATCCAGCATTGCCCCCAGTGTGTCCAGCAATCTGCCCCAGTGTCCAGCATTGCCCCCAGTGTGTCCAGCAATCTGCCCCAGTGTCCAGCATTGCCCCCACTGTGTCCAGCAATCTGCCCCAGTGTCCAGCATTGCCCCCACTGTGTCCAGCAATCTGCTCCAGTGTCCAGCATTGCCCCCACTGTGTCCAGCAATCTGCCCCAGTGTCCAGCATTGCCCCCAGTGTGTCCAGCATTGCCCCCAGTGTGTCCAGCATTGCCCCCAGTGTGTCCAGCATTGCCCCAGTGTGTCCAGCAATCTGCCCCCAGTGTGTCCAGCAATCTGCCCCCAGTGTGTCCAGCAATCTGCCCCCAGTGTGTCTCCAGCAATCTGCCCCCAGTGTGTCTCCAGCAATCTGCCCCCAGTCTGTCTCCAGCAATCTGCCCCCAGTCTGTCTCCAGCAATCTGCCCCCAGTCTGTCTCCAGCAATCTGCCCCCAGTCTGTCTCCAGCAATCTGCCCCCAGTCTGTCTCCAGCAATCTGCCCCCAGTCTGTCTCCAGCAATCTGCCCCCAGTCTGTCTCCAGCAATCTGCCCCCAGTCTGTCTCCAGCAATCTGCCCCCAGTCTGTCTCCAGCAATCTGCCCCCAGTCTGTCTCCAGCAATCTGCCCCCAGTCTGTCTCCAGCAATCTGCCCCCAGTCTGTCTCCAGCATATTGCCCCCTGTCTGTCTCCAGCATATTGCCCCCAGTCTGTCTCCAGCATATTGTCCCCAGTCTGTCTCCAGCATATTGCCCCCAGTCTGTCTCCAGCATATTGCCCCCAGTCTGTCTCCAGTATATTGCCCCCAGTCTGTCTCCAGCATATTGCCCCCAGACTGTCTCCAGCATATTGCCCCCAGTCTGTCTCCAGCATATTGCCCCCAGTCTGTCTCCAGTATATTGCCCCCAGTCTGTCTCCAGCATATTGCCCCCAGACTGTCTCCAGCATATTGCCCCCAGTCTGTCTGAGTCAGACATAAAGAAAAAAAAAAAAAAAGTAATATCCTCACCTCTCCCGTTCCCAGCACAGGTCCCGTGCACTCAGCGTCTCTCCGGCTCTGCAATGCTCAGGACAGAGAGGCTGAGCGCGCAGTGATGACGTCATCGCACCCTCTGCCCTGAGACGTCGCAGAGTCAGAGGGCGCCGAAGACGCTGCAGCTGCCGCAGGAACCAGGAGAGGTGAGTATTAGAAGGGGGGGGGCAATGCCAACGCTGGTATGGCGGCCCTGGTCGTGGCGGCGGCGTCGGCACCGCCCGAAGATTTAAAGGGCCCGCGTCTCAATTTTTTTTTTCTTCCTCCTCCTCCTCTCTGGGTCGGAGCCGCCCACGGCATTGTGCCGCCCGGGGCGGCCCGCACCCCCCTTCCTACGCCACTGGGTGACATGAAACCGGGAGAAGAACAAGGACCATCTGGCCTGGCGAGAATTTAGCCGCTGGGCAGTCTGAGTATAAACCAAATTCTTGTGGTCGGTGAAAACTTGGAAGGGAAAGCGAGCCCCCTCCAGGAGGTGTCTCCACTGAGAGAAAGCCAACTTCATGGCTAGCAACTCCCTGTCCCCGATGGAATAATTTCTCTCCGCTGGTGTGAAGGTCTTGGAGAAGAAGAAGCAAGGATGCTTCTGACCTTGAGCATCCTTTTGGAAGAGGACTGCTCCAGCACTGACAGAAGAGGCATCCACCTCCATAATAAAAGGTTTATCAACATCTGGGCAATGTAAAATGGAAGCACTAGCAAAGTGTGACTTAATTGAGAGAATGGCTATGGAAACTGTTATGATCTGGTGACCTTGGAGCCGCATGAGAGACTTTCTCAGGAGTAGGTGGTACCTGTACTGACCGCAAACCCTAATCTAACACCGCAACTAGAAGTAGCCGTGGGATGTACCTAACACGTCCTAGACATCTCGACACAGCCGGAGGACTAAATACCCCTATAGATGGAAATGGGAATTCTATCTTGCCTCAGAGCAGAACCCCAAAGGATAGGCAGCCCCCCACAAATATTGACTGTGAGTATAAGAGGAAAGACACACGCAGGCAGAATAACAGGATTTAGCAAAAGAGGCACTTCTAGCTAAATAGAAAAGGATAGGACAGAATTCTAAGCGGTCAATATTAAAATCCTAAAAACATCCACAGCAGATAATACAAATATTCCACATCCAACTAAAGACATAGAAAGTATATCTGCATCTCCTGAGAATCCAGCATGACTGAAAAATCCAAACAAAGTCTAAGCTGGACAAAAACACAATAAATTGCACTGAATTGCAAAGCACACTGCACGTGTGCACAGAGACAAAAAACAGACACTTATCTTAGCTGAATTTGCAGCAGGGCATGAGGAGCCAGAGAGAGATGCAATCCCTCCAAGTACAATGGACAACTGGCACAGACTCATGGATCCTGCACACCTAAATACCTAATAGAGCTGCAATCAGCAGAAACACCTGCCCGGATTACAACCCCAAGACAACTGCACTACCACCAACAACCACCGGAGGGAGCCCAAGAGCAGAATTCACAACAGTACCTTCCCTTGAAGAGGGGTCACCGAACCCTCACCAGAGCCCCCAGGCCAATCAGGACGAGCCAGATGAAAGGCACGGACCAAATCAGCAGCATGGACATCAGAGGCAAAAACCCAAGAATTATCCTCCTGGCCATAACCCTTCCATTTGACAAGGTACTGAAGCCTCCGCCTCGAAAAGCGAGAATCCAAAATCTTCTCAACCACATACTCCAACTCCCCATCAACCAACACAGGAGCAGGAGGATCAACAGAGGGAACAACGGGCAACACATCTTTCCGCAATAAAGATCTATGGAAAATATTATGGATGGCAAAAGAGGCCGGAAGGGCCAAACGAAAAGACACCGGATTGATAATCTCAGAAATCCTATCCTAGGACCACTAAACCGAGGCTTAAACTTAGGGGAAGAAACCTTCATAGGAACATGACTGGAAGACAACCAGACCAAATCCCCAACCCGAAGCCGGGAACCAACACACCGATGACGGTTAGCAAAACGCTGAGCCTCCTCCTGAGACAACACCAAATTGTCCACCACATGAGCCCAAATCTGCTGCAACCTGTCAACCACAGAATCCACACCAGGACAATCAGAAGGCTCAACGTGCCCCGAAGAAAAACGAGGATGAAAACCAAAATTACAAAAGAAGGGCGAAACCAAGCTAGCCGAACTAGCCCGATTATTAAGGGCAAACTCGGCCAATGGCAAGAAAGCCACCCAATCATCCTGATCAGCAGACACAAAGCATCTCAAATAAGTTTCCAAAGTCTGATTAGTTCGCTCGGTCTGGCCATTTGTCTGAGGATGAAATGCGGAAGAAAAAGACAAATCAATGCCCAGCCTAGCACAAAAGGCCCGCCAAAACCTAGAAACAAACTGGGAACCTCTGTCAGACACAATATTCTCCGGAATACCATGCAAACGAACCACATGCTGAAAAAACAATGGAACCAAATCAGAAGAGGAAGGCAATTTAGGCAAAGGCACCAAATGAACCATCTTAGAAAACCGGTCACAAACCACCCAGATAACCGACATCCTCTGGGAAACCGGAAGATCTGAAATAAAATCCATAGAAATATGCGTCCAGGGCCTCTCAGGGACCGGCAAAGGCAAAAGCAACCCACTAGCACGGGAACAACAAGGCTTGGCCCGCGCACAAGTCCCACAGGATTGCACAAAAGAACGCACATCACGCGACAAAGAAGGCCACCAAAAGGACCTACCAACCAAATCACTGGTACCAAAAATACCAGGATGGCCAGCCAACACAGAACAATGAACCTCAGAAATCACTCTACTAGTCCATCTATCAGGAACAAACAGTTTCCCCACTGGACAGCGGTCAGGTTTGTCAGCCTGAAATTCCTGCAGAACCCGTCGCAAATCAGAGGAAATGGCAGAAAGGACCACCCCTTCCTTCAGAATGCCGACCGGCTCAAGTACCTCAGGAGAATCAGGCAAAAAACTCCTAGAGAGGGCATCAGCCTTAATATTCTTAGAACCCGGAAGATACGAAACCACAAAATCAAAACGGGAGAAAAACAGGGACCATCGAGCCTGTCTAGGATTCAGCCGTTTGGCAGATTCGAGGTAAATCAGATTTTTATGATCGGTCAAGACCACAATACGGTGCTTGGCTCCCTCGAGCCAATGTCGCCATTCCTCAAACGCCCACTTCATAGCCAACAACTCCCGATTGCCGACATCATAATTGCGTTCAGCAGGCGAAAACTTACGGGAAAAGAAGGCACACGGTTTCATCAAGGAACCATCAGAATTCCTCTGAGACAAAACGGCCCCTGCCCCAATCTCAGAAGCGTCCACCTCAACCTGAAACGGAAGAGAAACATCTGGCTGACGCAACACCGGGGCAGAAGTAAATCGGCGTTTAAGCTCCTGAAAGGCAGAGACAGCCACAGAGGACCAATTCGTTACATCCACGCCTTTCTTCGTCAAATCGGTCAGGGGTTTAACCACACTGGAGAAGTTAGCAATGAAACGGCGATAAAAATTAGCAAAGCCCAAAAATTTCTGAAGGCTCTTCACGGATGTGGGCTGAATCCAATCATGAATGGCCTGAACCTTAACCGGATCCATCTCTATAGATGAGGGAGAAAAAATGAAGCCCAAAAAAGAAACCTTCTGCACTCCAAAGAGGCACTTAGACCCCTTCACAAACAAGGCATTATCACGAAGGATCTGAAATACCATCCTGACCTGTTTCACATGAGACTCCCAATCATCGGAAAAAATTAAGATGTCATCCAAATATACAATCATGAATTTATCAAGATAATTCCGGAAGATATCATACATGAAGGACTGAAAAACAGATGGAGCATTAGAGAGCCCGAATGGCATCACAAGGTATTCAAAATGGTCTTCGGGCGTATTAAACGCAGTTTTCCATTCATCACCCTGCTTAATACGAACAAGATTATATGCCCCCGGAGGGTCAATTTTAGTAAACCAACTAGCCCCCTTAATCCTGGCAAACAAATCGGAAAGCAAAGGTAAAGGGTATTGAAACTTGACCGTGATCTTATTCAAGAGGCCATAATCAATACAGGGTCTCAAGGAGCCATCCTTCTTAGCAACAAAAAAAAATCCCGCTCCCAACGGTGCAGAAGATTGCCGAATATGCCCTTTCTCCAAAGACTCCTTAACATAACTCCGCATGGCGGTATGTTCCGGCACAGACAGGTTGAAAAGTCGGCCCTTAGGAAACTTACAGCCTGGAATCAAGTCAATAGCACAATCACAGTCCCTATGCGGTGGAAGGGAACTGGACTTGGGCTCATCGAATACATCCTGAAAATCAGACAAAAACTCTGGAACCTCAGAAGAGGAGGAAGAGGAGATTGACATCACAGGAATGTCATTATGAACCCCCTGACAACCCCAACTAGTCACAGACATAGACTTCCAATCCAAGACAGGATTATGTATCTGCAACCATGGAAACCCCAGCACAATAGCATCATGCAAATTATGCAACACCAGAAAACGACAATCTTCCTGATGGGCTGGCGCCATGCACATGGTCACCTGTGTCCAAAACTGGGGTTTATTTTTAGCCAAAGGTGTGTAGCATCAATGCCCCTTAAAGGAATAGTGTTCTGCAAAGACTGCAAGGGGAAACCACAACGCCTGGCAAATTCAAAGTCCATTAAGTTCAAAGCGGCGCCTGAATCCACAAACGCCATGACAGAAAATGACGACAATGAGCAGATCAAGGTCACAGATAACAGAAATTTAGGTTGTACAGTTCCGATGGTAACTGAACTAGCGATTCTCTTTGTACGCTTTGGGCAGACTGAAATGACATGAGAAGCATCGCCACAATAAAAACACAACCTATTCTGACGTCTGAATCCTTGTTGTTCCGTTCTAGACAGAATCCTATCACACTGCATAGGCTCAGGCATCTGCTCTGAGGACAACACCACAGCGCGCACAGTTCTGCGCTCCCGCAAGCGCCGATCGATCTGAATGGCCAGAGACATAGAATCACTCAGACCAACAGGCGTGGGAAACCCAACCATAGCATCTTTAACAGATTCAGAAAGACCCTTTCTGAAAATTGCCGCCAAAGCATCCTCATTCCATTTAGTCAGCACAGACCATTTTCTAAATTTCTGACAATACAATTCTGCCGCTTCTTGACCCTGAGACAGGGCCAACAAGGTCTTCTCCGCTTGATCCACAGAATTTGGTTCATCATATAATAATCCTAGAGCCTGAAAAAAGGCATCTACATTAAACAAGGCCGGATTCCCAGATTCCAGGGAAAATGCCCAATCCTGAGGGTCGCCACGCAGCAGGGAGATGACAATTTTAACCTGCTGAATGGGATCACCAGAGGAACGAGGCTTCAGAGCAAAAAACAGTTTACAGTTGTTTTTAAAACTCAAAAATTTGGACCTGTCCCCAAAAAACAAATCAGGTGTAGGAATCCTAGGCTCTAAAAGCGGAGTCTGAGCAATATATTCAGAAATACCCTGTACCCTAGCAGCAAGCTGGTCTACACGAGAAACTAATCCTTGAACATCCATGCTAGCACAAGACTCCTCAGTCACCCAGAGGAAAAGAGGGAAGAAAAGACAAAACAGCCTACAGAAAAAAAAAAGGCTCTTTCTTCCCTTCTTCTGAGATGCATTTAACTCATTGTTGGACAGTTGTACTGTTATGATCTGGTGACCTTGGAGCCGCATGAGAGACTTTCTCAGGAGTAGGTGGTACCTGTACTGACCGCAAACCCTAATCTAACACCGCAACTAGAAGTAGCCATGGGATGTACCTAACACGTCCTAGACATCTCGACACAGCCGGAGGACTAAATACCCCTATAGATGGAAATGGGAATTCTATCTTGCCTCAGAGCAGAACCCCAAAGGATAGGCAGCCCCCCACAAATATTGACTGTGAGTATAAGAGGAAAGACACACGCAGGCAGAATAACAGGATTTAGCAAAAGAGGCACTTCTAGCTAAATAGAAAAGGATAGGACAGAATTCTAAGCGGTCAGTATTAAAATCCAAAAAACATCCACAGCAGATAATACAAATATTCCACATCCAACTAAAGACATAGAAAGTATATCTGCATCTCCTGAGAATCCAGCATGACTGAAAAATCCAAACAAAGTCTAAGCTGGACAAAAACACAATAAATTGCACTGAATTGCAAAGCACACTGCACGTGTGCACAGAGACAAAAAAACAGACACTTATCTTAGCTGAATTTGCAGCAGGGCATGAGGAGCCAGAGAGAGATGCAATCCCTCCAAGTACAATGGACAACTGGCACAGACTCATGGATCCTGCACACCTAAATACCTAATAGAGCTGCAATCAGCAGAAACACCTGCCCGGATTACAACCCCAAGACAACTGCACTACCACCAACAACCACCGGAGGGAGCCCAAGAGCAGAATTCACAACAGGAAACCTCTTCCAACCACAATTTGTCATTTGCTCCCTTTTTAGTGAGGGCAACCAAGGGAGCTACCAAAGTTGAGAAATGGGGAATGAACTGGCGATAGTAATTGATGAAGACCATAAAGTGCTGCACCGCTTTGAGAGGATGGGGTTCTTCCCAGTCCATCACAGCCTGTAGCTTGGCAGCATCCATAGCCAATCCCTGGGCAGAGATGATATAGCCAAGGAAAGGCAAGGACTCCTGCTCAAACACACACTTCTCCAACTTGGTGTACAGGGAGTTTGCCCGTAGGAGGTTGAAGACTTTGCAAACATCTCTCTGGTGGGAGTCTATATCTGGAGAGTAGATGAGAATATCATCCAGATAGACTACGACCGAGGTGGAGAGCATATCCCGGAAGGTATCATTCACAAAGTCTTTGAAATCGGCAGGAGCATTACAGAGCCCGAAGGGCATCACCAGGTATTCATAGTCCCCCTCCCTGGTGTTGAATGCCGTTTTCAATTCGTCCCCCTCATGGATGCGAATCAGTTTGTAAGCACTCCGCAGATCTAGTTTAGTAAATACCCTCGCTCCCCACAACCTGTCGTATATATACAGTATCAAAGGCAGAGGGTATTTTTTCTTAACGATGATGGCGTTAAGACCCTTGTAATCAATGCATGGACGTAGTTCTCTGTTCTTCTTCTGCAAGAAGAAGAACCCTGCCTCTGCAGGTGACACTGACTTCCTAATGAATCCTCTTGCCAGATTCTCCTGGATGTATTGGGACATCGCCTCCATCTCCGGGAGAGTCAGGGGATAGACTCGACCCCGGGGAGGCTCTGCTCCAGGCAAGAGGTCAAAAGGACACTCTTGGAGAATACGTCTGCATAGGGCCAGTAGTGTTTGGGGAGAGAGGAAAGATCTGCGGGTACTTCAGTAGTAGCAACCTGAATGCACTCCCTCAGACATCTGCCCTCACAAGATTCACTCCATCCTGAGGACCACTCTATATAAGAGGAATAAAAACGTAACCAGGGTATCCCTAGTAGGATCTTGTTTTTTCCCTCAGGGATGACAAGGAGGGAAATAATCTCCTGATGGGAAGGAGATATAGACAATGTAAATGGGATGGTCAGGTGTGTTATTTGTGAGGGCATTGTCGACCCATTCACCACTCGTACAGTCACTGGGTTGGCGAGCATCACCAGGGGTATTGTGTGGCATTGGGAGAAGGCTGAGGACATAAAATTCCCCTCCGCCTCAGAATCCACACAAAGCTCTACCGTAAGAGTGGATGGGCCTATGTTAATTGTCCCCTTGAAGGACAGTTTGGAGGAAAACATTACCGTGTCTAGTGTACCTCCTTCTACAACCACTAGACGCTGACGTTTTCCCGACCACTGGGAACATCTGGAGGCAAGATGTCCTGACTGCCGGCAAACATAACAGACCTTGAGTGCACGAGCGGTCCGGGACTTAGATCCCGCTCATGACACCTCCATGGGCCCATGTGACTCGGATGCCTGGACCGGGGATTCCAGAGGTTTGGCGAAGGTGGGAGCCAGCCGAAACCTCTGCCTACACTGGGCTCGCTCCAACCTTCGCTCATTAAAATGAAGGTCGATGCGAGTTGGTACAGCTATTAGCTCCTCCAGTGTGGCGGGAATCTCCCTGGTGGCCAAAGCATCCTTCACATGGTCAGCCAGCCCCCTCCAAAATACAGGGATGAAGGCTTTATCTGACCACTCCAGCTCAGATGCTAAAGTCTGGAAGTGGACAGCAAAATGGCTGACCATGGACGAGCCCTGGGTCAATGCCAGCAGTTGAAGCGCCGTATCATGGGTGACTCAAGGTCCTAAAAAGACCTGTTTCAGAGTGCTCAGAAACAATGGAGCACTCTGCACCACATGATCGCCATGGCGTAGCCCACTCCAACTCCCTGTCTGACAGGAGGGATATAATGAATCCCACCTTTGCCTGCTCTGTGGGAAAATGTGCAGCCAGGAGCTCGAGGTGTATAGCACACTGGCTCACGAATCCCCTACATGACATGCTATCACCAGAGTATTTATCTGGCAGCGGGAGGCAGGATAAGGTCGGAACAGGGGTGGCAGTGGACAAACTTGCTGCAGCCACGCAAGCAGCCTGAACAGCCATGGCAGTAACATCCACAGCTGAGATTATATGCTCGAGAGCCACCAACCTGCCCTCCAGCTGCTGGATGTACTGCTGCAGTCGCTGTTCGTCCGCCATTACTAGCCAGACCCTGGCGCTAGTATAGTGTAAGGGCTGGCAGAACACACCGAGTAAATATTGAGGTAGAATAGGTGCGGTCGCAGCCCGGGGTCCACTGTGCAGGAGTGGAACCTGCTGCTAGTAAATGGCGGAACTATATGGTGGCACTTCGCCTGAATAGACACGGGTTCAGTCACTCGGCCTGCACAGGAGTGAACTCTGTTACTTCACAGAGTCGCCGGGATTAAAGAAGATGCTGTGCCCTGTTAACCTCACAGGGGATCAAAGCTCATAAACGGAGCAGGAAGCGTACAGTGGTCGTACAGTCAGCAACAACACTCAAACAACTCCTCTCCGGAGGTGCCGGAATTCTAGTGGCTATATGCCAGCCCTGAATTCATACACTCAAACTCCTCTCCGGAGGAGCCGGAATTCTAATGGCTTACAGCCGACCCTGAGCACATGCTGACAAAGACCACGAGGTAGCTAAGCTCATACACACATGAACATAGGTTGATACAAGCACACAGTATCTGACTGAGCCAGATGCTGGGACAGATGTCTACACTGAGCAGGCTCCGTTGCGGCTGAAGAAGAATGGGAGACCGCAGCAGAGTTGGCTCGAGATTCCCCCTGTGCAGCGGAGGGAACTCTACACCTAACAGCATGTCTCCAGAAGTATGAGCTAGGCATAACGCACTGGTCACTACAATGTACTGGTCACTACAGCGTACTGGTCACGACAACAAAAATTTGCAATTTTCACTCAGCAACATCCACTGCTGTTTTTTTCTGGAAACCACCCATGGAGTCAAAATCGTCACTAAACCTGAATATAAATTCCCAAAGGGGTAAAATCTTCAAAATGGGATCACTTGAAGGGGGATTCTGCTCTTCTAGCCCTTAGTGGCTTTATATATGGAGTCCGCAAACTATTCTAAGAAAATCTGTGATCCAGGAGGCAAATAGTGCTCCATCCCTTCCCGAGTCTTGCTGTGTGGCTAAGCAGTACTGTACATCCATATACTGTATAGGATATTTCTACGTTCAGCACAAATTGTGGGACAAATTTTGGTGCCATTTTTACCCATTTCCCAGTGTGAAAATGTAAAATCTGGGGCTAAAACAACATTTTGTTGATAAAAAAATGTTTTTTTTTAATTCACTGCCCAATGGAATAAAATTCTGTGACCAACCTGTGGTATCAATATGATCATTGCACCCCTAGATGAATTCATTGAGAGGGGTAGTTTGTAAAATGGGGTCTCTTATGGGGGTTCTGCTGTTCCGACACCCCAGGAGCTCTGCCAATGTGACATGGCACCTTCAAACCAGTACAGAATAATCTGAACTCCAACATGGTGCTTCTTCCCTTCTGAGCTTTACACTGTGCCTCAAAAGTAGTTGTCAATCACATATGGGCTATTGGTGTTCTCAGGAGAAATTGTACAACAAATTTTGGATTCCATGTTATCCTATTACCCTTCTGAAAAGAATAAAATTGCTGCTAAAATAACATTTTTAGTGGGAAAAATGTGATTTCTTTTATTTTCAAGTCTCTGCGTTATAAACTTCTGTGAAGCACCTGGGGGTTCAAGGTGCTCCCCACACATCTAGATAAATTTCCTGAGAGGTCTTGTTTCCAAAATTGTGTCATTTATGGGGGTTTACCACTGTTTATGCACATCAGGGGTTCTCAAAACGCGACATGGCATGCTGTAATTATACCAGCAAATTTTGCATTCAAAAATTCAAATGTCGCTCCTTCCATTCCAAGCCCAGTTGTGCACCCAAACAATGGTTTTCCCACACATTTTGGGTATCACTATACTTAGGAGAAATTGTACAACACTTTTCGGGGTTCATTTTTTCCTTTCACTCTTGTGAAAATAAAAAAGTGGGTTTAAAATAAAAAATTTTGTGAAAAAAATGTAAATGTTCATTTTTACCTTTCACATTCTAAAACTTCCTGTTAAGCACCTGAAAGGTTAATAAACTTATTGAATGTGGTTTTTAGCACCTTGAGGGGTTCAGTTTTTATTATGCTGCCACTTTTGGGTGTTTTTTGTCATATAGACCCCTCAAAGCCACTTCAAATGTAATGTCCCTAAAAAAAAATGGTTTTGTAAATTTTGTTGAAAAAATTAGAAATCGTAAAGTTTTAACCCTAATAACTTCCTAACAAATCAATTATGTTTCAAAAAATGTACTGATGTAAAGTAGACATGTGGGAAATGTTGTTTGTTAACTATTTTGTGCAGTATAACTTTCTGATTTAATGGCATAAAAATTTAAAGTGTAAAAATAGCTAAATTTCAACATTTTTGCCAAATTTTCATTTTTTTCACATGTAAATGCAAGTCATATCACAGAAATTTTATTAATATAATGAAGTACAATATGTCTCGAAAAAGACAGTTTCAGAATCAATGAGATGCAATAAAGCATTCCAGAGTTATTACTACATAAAATGACACTGGTTAAAATTGTACAATATGGCCTCGTCATGAAGGTGCATACAGAATTGGTAGTTAAAGGGGTTAAAACTATGAAAAGTTTTTGAAAATTGGAGTTTTCTTTGAAATAGTAAAAAATTGTTATCTACCATTATGTAACATTTCTTGTTGTTGAACATAAAAAATAACTGAATGCACTTGGAAGCAATGAGTATTCCAATGTGTGCCCCCAAAATAGCTCATAGTCAACTGGTGAAAATCCCAGGTGGCAATTGAGTGGCTAGAATAAAGAGATGTGATTTTGTGCAGCTATAAGAGATGAATTACATACAAGTAAAGATAATAGGCTTATCTAAACAATGATGCCAAACTTTTTGCCTCTACTGATCACATATGGTAGGAAGGAAACATTTATAATTTTACAAATGCTCTAGGTGAAGAAAGATTTAAGAATAACAAAAGCAGGAAAATTGCAAGTGTAACCATCTTTGCACGGATCAAGACATGCTATTACAATTAGGAATGTTCCCTTCCTTCTCTTTGCTAACCAGTAAGCATAGATGAGCATCTAGCCCAGGGCCGGACTGGCCATAGGGCAGTTCTGGCATTTGCCAGAGGGGCCGCCCCCTGCCGTGGGCCGCTCCCTCTGCAGGAGCACTATTGATGTGACAGGACAGGAGCCGCTCAGGAGAAGAAGGAGGCGCGGTCTCAACTGCTCTGTACATGTGAGCAGCAGCAGTGGGACACAGGAGTCCACAGTGAGAAGGAAGGGCAGAGGCAAGGTGGAGGGGGGAAGGGAGGCATTTATCCCCGGCCATGTCCCAGCTCCTGCTCATGGCCAGCGGGGATAATTTACATACATACCTCTCTAGGAGGCCGCACCAGATCCATATCGCCAGCACTGCTGCTGTCTGGCACTCAGCCAATGAAAACAAGCAGGGGAGCTACAGAAACCAATGAGGAGGTGGGCGGGGCCAGTGCTGTGACGAGAAAAAGACTGGAAGATCCCAGCACTGAGCTCCTCCAATAGCAGCTGCAGCGTTCCCTCCTCTGCCGGATCAGTGCTGGAGGATGCACGGCTGAGAGCAGGATAGGAGGGCCCAGGCCTGTGTGTGCAATGACTGCTCTAGCAACAGAGCTGAAATCCCCTGCTCCTAGGATGCATCATCAGATGAAGAAATCCAGCTGCCTGTAGAAAGGAGTGAGTATATATGTATATGCTCAATGTGTAAACTGTGTATATGTGCAGGTCATGTGTCTGTAGTTTGAGTATGTGTATATATGTACTGTGTGTGTATATATATATATATATATATATATATATATATATATATATATATATATATATATACACACAAATATATATATACACATACACACACCTTATGTGTCTGTATATGTACTGTATGTGTGTGTGTATATGTACTGTAATGCTGCAGAATCATGACCTCCCAGGCTGCCCACCCTGTATGTCCGTGACTTGCATTTTACTGCACTGTGTTGCAGATTTGTGCACACTAATATATTTTTAAAGGGAACATATCACCAGTGTTTGAGTCTGTCAACAAATGCAGCCGCCTTTACCTTCTCTGTGCTGCATTAGGGTATGTGCACACGGGGCGTATTTGGTCTGGATTTGCTGTGGCTTGAACGTGGCGTACAGCCGCAGTGTCAAGACGTTACAGCACAGTGGAGGGGATTTTATGAAATCCCATCTCCACTATGCGTTCAGGGATGCGGGTGATGACACACCCAAAATTACGCACATGCGACGCGTCTTTATAGACTGCAGCATGTCTATCTTGCGGAGACAATCAGTCTCCACAAAATAAATATCCCTCCCTGTCCTAAGTATAGGTACAATGCGGTATCACCGCATGTACAAAAGGGGGCAGCGGTTTTGGCAGAGCCGGGATCCACTGCGTCCAAAGCGCTGCCAGTACACAGCGTGGAAACATACCCCACACCGATATGTATATTGACTCCTGAACCCCTGCTTATCCCCAAACAAAACATTTTGAGTTGTTGTATTTAAAGGGAACCTGTCATGTCACCCCCCCAGGCATTTTTAATTAAATGAGCCACCTTGTGTAGCACTAATGCTGCATTGTGTCAAGGTGGCTCTTTTAGTTGTGCTCCCTTTCAATGCTAAAATAATCATTTTTATAATTTGTCCCTGATACCTCGAATTTGTCCGGGGGGGCATGTCTTTTCCCCCCAAACACAAATGCCTCCCAGCAGTCACTCAATACTCTCTGCCTTCATTAACGTCCCACTGGGGCTCCCAGATTTACCGCCTTGTCAGTGACCACAGCAGTGTGTCCCTCACTTCCCAGACGACCTTCCACGGTCGGAGCAGCAGCCGCAACAGCGACCACTTTGAGGAAGTTAACACACAGCAGTCGCCCGTGTGTTCTGCTGCGGCCCCGGCGCCTGCGCTGTAAGTTCGAAGGGCAACGCAAACTGCTGATTCTATCAGATGAGAGAATATACATTGCCGTCTGCATTGGCCCTTAGACCGGTGTCACACTTGCGAGTGCAATGCGAGAAACTCACTCGAGTCTCTTGCTTCCATACCCGGCACTGCCGTCATCACTTGGGAGTGGAGCGTTCAGCTGCATTGAAATACATGCAGCCGCACACTCCGGTCCCTACTGCCGGCGACAGTGCCGGAAGTGAGAGACTCGCAAGTGTGACCCTGGCCTTAGAATGATTCTTGTATTCAGCGTTTGCTGGATGCTGTAGCCTAGTGTTTGTATCTAGGGTATGTGCACACGGCATTTTATTTCAGGTGGCAGAGCTGCTTCAGGAAAGCATCTCAAGTCTTTTACCTGAAGGCGCCATGTTTTTCTGTGCCACCGACGTCTTTTCACGATAGTTTCTGTTATAGTTTTAAGTGACACTGTGCTACTTCTTTTAATGGCCTCAGTTTCCAAGCACTGAAGCAGTTGAAAGAAGTAACAACATACGGAGCAGGTAAAGCAATGTCGTTTTACATTGCTGTGCTGCGCACCAAGTTCATGTTATGCGGCAGGTTTAAGGTGCTTTTTCAGGTGAAGGGTGCCTGCCGCAATCCGCCTGAAAAAGATGTGTGCACACACCCTTACCTTGGTTCTGCAGCCACAAAATACATGCATCCCAACATGAAAACGATCTGTCCAGTCTCGTTTTTTAAAAGTTACCTCTGCTGCTTCTGTAAGGAAGGTAAGACATCGGTAAACTGGTTAATGAGTCACTACACATGGCCCGGTAATGTGTGCTTGCCCCCAGACTGAAACTTAAGTGATTTTCACTTATGAAAAAAATTAATTAAAAGCTTCTCCTATACATTACAATGTTAATCACGGACCACGCAGAGTGTACACTGGTGCTGTCTATGTGCTGTCCGTGATTGGCACAGGTTCATAGACCTGTATAGGTCATTTTGTCTGTGACAACGATAAAAAACGAAAAATGTCTCTGATTTTTATTTGGGGACACAGTCTGCAAAAGCATATGGGCATGTGAGCAGCACCATAGACTATAATGGAAAATAAATAATGTCCTGTTCTCAGGAGCGCAAGTCTGGGGCAATATGCTACCAAGAACCTTGATTTTTAAGCCAGCTAAAAATCGTCTCACGTGACTAATAACCATTTTGCTCTTACATCAGGTGATTACTCACCTATTTAAATGAGCAATAATCAGGAAGACGCACCAACACACATTTCATGATTATTGGCTCATCTAAGTTGGCCATAATTCAGTGGCTGTTGGCTATGCAGGTCCGCAACACAAAACGTTTTGATTGTATGCTGCTGACCTGTACTTGGACCATCTAGAGAGCAAGATTACAGAAGTTACAAGACGTGGGCCTGTGTGCTTAAAAATGCCAGGGCTGAATTTCAGTCCCAGTCCGGCCCTGATCTAGCCAATAATAATTGCACTATGGAGAACATTTTTAATATGATGTTTCTGAAAATGAGAAAAACGCATGCTATGCTTCTATACATAGAACGTCAACCGAATAAGAGGTGAAGAACTGAAGAACTGTTATGCTTAAGTCATGTAATAGCACTGATATTTGCAGCTCAATGGTCAGTTTATATTGAGGGTCTCATATTCTTCTCAATTAAAATTTTATTAATGTCTGCTGGATTTTCAGAGTTTGATTGTCTTTTCACTCTGCACTTTTAATTTCTGCTGCTTTTTTTCTGATTAATGATGAAACTAACGACTACTGAAGGATATTATGGAGCTATGTGCTATAAAACTTGCAACTAAACATAAGAACATTGTAAAATTGTAACCAGTCTGACCCTAGTCTTGTATTTTTTTATCTAAGTTCTCTAGCATAGGCAGAGTTGTGCATTAGTGTCTCCCTGTCATTGAGATCCCGGGACACATATCACACCAGCATCTTTTCAGGTAAACATCTGGACATATTTCAATACTCAAGCATCAATATATTAATGATTCATAACTACAGTCAGTGACCAAATTAATATTCCTCCCATTTAATTCATAAAAACACATGGCTTTATAGAATTGTGTCCCTCTTAGGCTGCCGTCACACTAGCAATATTTGGTCAGTATTTTACCTCAGTATGTGTAAGCCAAAACCAGGAGTGAAACAAATAGAGGAAAAGTATAATAGAAACATATGCAACACTTCCGCATTTATCACCCACTCCTGGTTTTGGCTTACAAATACTGATGTAAAGTACTGACCAAATACTGCTAGTGTGACGGCAGCCTTAATGGTTTCTTAAAGCTGCCATTTTGAGCGTCTCCTTGTCAGTCCTTCAGAGTTTGAGATTTAAAACACGAAGGAAGTCAATTTGTTTGTTTTTTTATATCACACAGGCTCAGCATGCTCTCTACTGAACATATCAGTAGCTTAAATGCAACACATTTTATTTTGCTTGGCTTCCAAGTTAGTCCAGGAGTTAAAACTCTACTTGCAGTAATATTTTCTATTGCTTATATATTCACAATTTTGGAAAATGTAGCAATCATTGTCATTTCAATGTGGGATCCAAAGCTTCACAAGCCCATGTACTTTTTTCTTAACAAGTTATCATGGTTGGAAACAGTTTATGTCTCTGTCACTGTACCAAAAATGTTAAGTGGTCTTTCAACAGGGAATAATATTATTTTATCTCTATATGATTGCATGATGCAATTATACTTCTTTCTTTCTATTGGGTGTTCTGAATGCTTCTTGTTGGCTGCTATGGCCTATGACAGATATCTTGCCATTTGTAACCCTTTACTTTATAACAGTATTATGACCAGCCAGATGTGTTGGATCCTTACTTTGGGTAGTTTGTTTTTAGGATTCTTGGCCTGCTCATTCTCTATAGGTTTGATAACACAGCTTAACTTTTGCGGATCCAACATAATTAACCATTACTTATGTGATATTTCACCAGTCATTCACCTCTCTTGCGATGACATTTCCATTGTAGAGTTGGTTGACTTCATAACTGCGTTGTTAGTGTTGATTAGTTCATTAATCCTCATAATAATATCTTACATCTATATAATTTCCTCTATAAAGAATATTCCTTCTGATCGAAGATGGACAAAAGCCTTCTCCACTTGTGCTTCCCATTTGACAGTGGTAGTTTTATTTTTTGGCACAACTATATTTATGTATGCAAGACCTCAAGCCATTGACTCATTTAATTCCAACAAGTTTCTGTCTGTTTTATACTCTTTTTTTATTCCCATGCTAAATCCAATGATTTACACTTTAAGGAACAGTGATATGAAGAAAAGTTTGTCTGCAATGTTTAAATGTAATGCTGCTAAAAGTAAAAATTTAATCAAATAAACACAATTATATAAATTCTTTGGGTAATTTGTTTTTAGGATTCTTAGCCTGCTCATTCTCTGTAGGTTTGATAACACATTTTAAGTATAATGCTGTTTCAAGTAAAAGTTGAATGAAATAAAAACAATTATGCAAAATATTGTATATCAATTATGTTTTTAAAAAAAAAAAACATTTTTAATGGTCGATCATAAGAATAGGCTGTTGGGGTGGGGGATCATAAAAAGTCCAAGAATCCGGCACTCAGTTTAGTGAATTTATTTACAGCGTGAATATAGTGTACAAAATGTTTAGGTCATTGGACCTTAGGAGTAGTAATTGTGAGGATGGTTTGTTAGAGTTGGGGTGAGGACTCAGCTCTCTGGTCCTTCACGATCAGTAAGTCTATGTGTGTTGCTGTTTATTTGGTCACAGTTGCCCACTCATACATGTGGTCAATGTCAAAACACGTTATTTGTATTCCCTAAATAAAAAGGGCTCCATGTATTCAGAGAAACATGTTTCCAATTATAATTTACAATTATATTATTCATAATAAATATGTCATCCCAGTCTACAAATCATCCTTCACTGTGGCTCTTTTTATGCAAAGTCGGTCAATTCACCGAAGTGACCAAAAGAAAACATACTGTTCCAAAATAGTTCTTTATAATAAAGTATTATTTTTATTTTTTAGTGCTAAATATATTACTGTATAAGAGTGCTAATGCTTAAGCTGTAAAGAAACACCCCCCAAAAATTATGTGCATAGACGAATAATGATAAATAAAATATTAGAAGACTCAATGCTTCATAATATTAGTTCTACTGGGGAGTTTGTTATTGAAGAGTAGGTTTTTGGTCACTTGAAGTCCTATGAATGACATTGAGCTATAAAAGGCATGGCTTTATAGGTCAGATTGCAGAATGATTGGTAGACTCACTGGAATCACATCATCTGGATTTTAATACATTTCCTAATAATTGACGTGATTGATTATTTTCTAAAATCATTTTTTTTTATCAATTACCTTTCCTTACTATTACAGGAAATTAAGCAGAAACATTCTCAAAAGTTATGCTAGAAAGAATGTTAAAGAGTAGAGGCTCAAATAATGCAAGCTACAAAGCACATCTACTGGAGTTTCTGTTTTTATTTTATTTTTTCATTTGATTTCATTTTTTTGTGGATTAATGAACTTTATAACTTATTTTTATGCATGTTTTAACATTTAGAATAACACTATGAAATGCAGTATGTATGGTATAGGTTTTTTTACTAGTTTTCTTTTGAATATATTAATTATATACAGATATGTACTGCTGTCCAGTCAATATAAATTTGCTTCTTGCTTTTGTCACAGAAAAAGCTAGTTTAACTAAAGCTCAAGTTAGGTTTGATTTGGACATCATGTGGACTTTTTATTAATAACTATATACTGTACATGCTATTTATATATGTATCTGTGGGTATGAATAAATCTTACATTTAAACCTTTGTAACTGGTTGGATGGATTGGCCTATATCCTCCTGCAGAACTTACATCTGGAGGAAGAGCCCTTTTTTTTATAATTCTAAACATTTAGGAGCTAGCGAAGTCTGAAGTAAGTCATGATATGAAACTTTAAAAAGTAAGTATCTTGTAGTTTAATAAGTAAGGTCACCTGGAAGTTTACCTCAGTCACTTCTGGAGTATAAGTTGGTATGCATGCAAAATAGGAGCATGTTCACATTGGCCAGACGAAACATAAGACAGAAACAAAATTAACATATACTCTGCTGTAAGTAAATAAGTAAATGCAACCGGTCCTTCTCGGTCCTTATTCACATTGACGATACATTGACGTCACTTTGACACATGGTAAGGTTTTTAATACTATATTATTTTAAGACCATCCCGAATTGGTACACCTTGACCTTGGTGAGATGTCTTTTAAGCACTTTTTTTTAATTCAAAAACACTGTTAACTAAGGACCCATTGTTATTTATATGCCCTATTGCTTTTACTTATTTACTTACAAAAGGGTATATGTTAATTTTCTTTCTGTCTTAGGATTTGTCTGTTTAATGGCCAGTGTGAACATGCTCCTATATTGCATGCATACCAACTTATACCCCAGTTCATTTTTTTCGGTTAAGTTTCTGCACTTAGTGCTCCTCATTTGCTAAGCATCCAGATTTGGAACCCAATCCTGATAGGTCTTTATTCACATTGATGTCACTTCGACAGATGGTAAAGTTTTTAATATTTGAAGTTAGGACCATCCCAAATTGGGTACACCCTGACGCTGGTGGGATGGCTTTTACTCTTTTTCATTTTCTTTTTAGCAAAAACGGTGTTTACTATGTATTCTATGTTATTAATACTGTTTTTTTCGTCAATACTCCAAGTAGATGATGTAATAGGCTAGCTATTGCTACTAACAATGCAATGATGATGATAAAATAATAAAGACACAATTTTTCTATAATCATGCATGAAAGGTGTCATAAATAACTGCAACCTCCTCTGGATCTTGAAAATTAGAGCCAATTAGCAAACGTAAGCATCATATTCATTTTCAGCATCACAAAATTAAAGTTCAACTGTTTTTGTCTCTGAACCAATTTGGCTGTAGAACAGTGTAATCAAAAAAAGAAAAAAAAGAAAGAAATGGACTAAAAAATGCACACCATACCAGTGGAATATTAAATTAATGTAATTGCTGTGTAAAATTTGATCCATAAAGTGCATTAGTATACACACATGGTCAAAATTGTTAGCACCTCTCTTTTAATGACAGGAAAACCCACAATGGTCACAGATATAAATTGAATCTGACAAAAGTAATAATAAATAAATATCTATGAAAATGAACAAATGAAAGTCAGACATTGCTTTTCAACTATGCTTCCACAGAATTAAAAAAAAATAAAATGAAATAGGCCTGGACAGAAATGATGGTAACCTTAACTTAATATTTTGTTGCACGACCTTTTGAGGCAATCACTGCAATCAAACGATTCCTGTAACTGTCAATGCGACTTCTGCACCTCTCGACAGGTATTTTGGCCCACTCCTCAAGAGCAAACTGCTCCAGTTGTCTCGTGTTTGAAGATTGCCTTTTCCAGACAGCATGATTCAGCTCTTTCCAAAGATGCTCAATAGGATTTAGATCAGGGCTCATAGAAGGCTACGTCCGAATAGTCCAATGTTTTCCTCTTAGCCATTCTTGGGTGTTTTAGCCGTGTGTTTTTGGTCATTATCCTGTTGCAAGACCCATGACCTGCGATTGAGACCAAGCTTTCTGACACTGGGCAGCACATTTCTCTCTAGAATCCCTTGACAGTCTTGAGATTTCATTGTACCCTGTACAGATTCTTGACACCCAATGCCAGATGTAGCAAAGCAGCCCCAGAACATAACAGAGCCTCCTCCATGTTTCACAATAGGGACAGTGTTCTTTTCTTGATATGCTTCATTTTTCTGTCTGTGAACATAGAGCTGATGTGCCTTTCCAAAAAGTTCTATTTTTGCCTCATCTGTCCACAGGGCATTCTCCCAGAAGCTTTGTGGATTGTCAACATGTAGTTTGACACATTCCAGTCTGGCGTTTTTATTATTTTTTTTCAACATTGGTGTCCTCCTTGGTTGTCTCCCATGAAGTCCACTTTTGCTCATACAACGACGGATGATGCAATCTGACACTGATGTTCCTTGAGCTTGAATTTCATCTTTAATCTGTTTAGAAGTTTTTCTGGGCTCTTTTGTTACCATTCGCATTATCCATCTCTTTGATTTGTCATCAATTTTCCTCCTGCGGTCACATCCAGGGACTTTGGCTACAGTCCCATGGATCTTAAATTTCTGAATAATATGTGCAACTGTAGTCACAGGAACATCAAGCTTCTTGGTCTTATAACTTTTACCTTTAACATGTTTGTCTATAATTTTCTTTCTAATCTCCTGAGACAACTCTTTCCTTCGCTTCCTCAGGTCCATGTTGAGTGTGATACCCACCATGTCACTAAACAGCACAGTGAGTATCTGTAGCCCTATATACAGGCCCACTCACTGATTCCAAGATTGTAGACACCTGTGATGCTAGTTAGTGGACACACCTTGATTTAACATGTCCCTTTTGTCACATTATTTTCAAGGGTACCGTCATTTCTGTCCAGGCGTATTTCCTGAGTTTTATTTTTTTTTAAATCCGTGGAAGGATGGTTGAAAAGCAATGCCTGACTTTCATGCATTTTCATAGATTTTTATTATTACTCTTGTCAAATTCAAGTCATTTCTGTGACCATTGTGTTTTTTTCTGTCATTAAATGAGGGGTACCAACAATTTTGACCACGTGTGTATATCTACATATATGTGTCACTGACATCTATATGTCTATGTGTATATATCTATTCTATCTATTCTAACCTGTCACGCTGTGATTTTACTAAACGTGGCACATGAATTACTGGCATTTATTCTATCTTTTACCGAATGTTACCGACTTATTCTGATTTTAAGAAAAATGTTTGTGTTACTGATCACGAATCTGAATGTACCATATTTGTGCTGAATTTATGTTTGGCGATCTTTTTCTGAACATATTCGCTCATCTATATTCACAATTCAGACTTGCTAATGTTTTTGTGATGGCACCTTGACGTTGCTGGGGTTTGACTTTTACAACTGGGATGCACATGGATCGCCCCCAGGCGCAGGGCAGTGGGGTACTCGGTACCGGGTCCCTTCTGTCTCGGTTCTGGGGATGTCACGGTGGCCCGACCCGGTCCGTGGCCCTGCTAAGGGGCATCCAATTAAAGGAGTAGATGTAAGTTTGTCAAGTGGTCGTGACGCCACCTGTGGTGTTCGGTCAGAGTGACCGATGCTGCTTAGGGGTCCGCTGGGGTGATGTTATGGCAGCTAGATGGAATACCTTCCCACAGGTGAAGTATGTCCCCAGGGCTTCCCAGTAAGGTAAATGGTGATGATGTAGGTCGCAGTAAATAACAAGGACACAGGGTTGCGCTCTCTTTTACTGTAGACTTCAGCATCCACAATCCAGAGCACTGCTAACAGGGCTGGCTGAATCCAGCCGGTCCGAAGGCACATCCAGAGTTCCCTTTTCAGGTGGAAATCAGTAGCCTTCCTACTAGCGCCTGTGTGTTGTAGTACCTCCCTGCTGAGCACCACGGGATAGTCCTCACAACTCTTGTGTATGTTTCTGATGTTCTCTCTGTCCCCCAGATGGTATGGATAGGATGCACCCGTATGACGGGGTAGGCCTGGAGTTAATTTATAGGGACCCTAGTGATGCCCCTCTCCCACAATTGCCTCCGTTGTCTTCATAGGTGTAAAGGTGAGACAGCCAACCTAGAGTTAACTGCCCTGCCATTGTCTGAAGTAATGCATAGAGCCTATTACTCCCTCGGTGTTCCAGCCACCGGCTACGTGCCTCAGAAGGATGTTGCCATGATCTTAAGGCAGGACTCCTCCTGGTATTATCTCCTTGTGCTGTGATCTCGTTTCTCACTTCTCCACAATATACTTCGCTTCTTGTCCTTTCTTAGGATGCTGCCACAATGAGGTGCAGGCGCAGCTCCGTAACTCTGTATCTCGTGCTAGGCCGCTGTCAGGATCCCACCCCTGACAGGTCCTCCCTGGGTCTCCCCAGTTAGCTTTCTCTCTCTGACTCGATGTTACCGGGGCCGAGCCCAGTCAGCTTCTTCCTAACTTCCTATCCAACCCCCAGTTTTACCAGAGTGTGAGGAGTGGCCTAATACATAGGACCTTTTGCTCCCCCTGGTGGCCAGAGTGTGAAGTGTAGTGTGTGACTGTGATACCTGGTCAGGTGAACTCCTTTAGTGCCATCAGACATACCATCACTCCCCCTGGTGGAAGAGCGACAATACTGCAACGACCAGGACTCTGAGGCGCTGCACACACTGTGTGTCTCACTGCTGTTTAGGGGGGAAAAACACTTTTAAGATTGTCTACAAGAGTGTTTCGATATCTCAACATGGGAGCGTCCCTTTCCAGGGGGATGCATTTGGTTAAATTTACTCTTGTACCGTGGATCTAACAGAATGGCTACCCAGTATTCAGCACTATTTTTAACACTAAGAATACTGGTATCATGTTGAATATAGTGCAGCAAGAAGGCAATCATGTGTTGGCGCTTCCATGAGATCCAAGTCCATGATGTTTTGGTAGCACAGTAACACTCAAGGTTGCTTCCTCCGTCCCTTCCTGTCAACCACACAACAAAGAGGGGACCATTATCCTCTTAGTCTCCTCACTGATGTGCATCCATCATCGTATCCTCCTCCATTTGTTCCTCTGCTTCTGCACCTTTACTAACAATTTGACTGGCACCATGAGCACCTCTCAATCGCTATAAGCCACCCTCCCATGGAACTCGCCTGTGCGACAACTGTCCAAAAATTTGAGATATTGTTATCCCTTTCACATCCTTCTTTGCTTTCACCTCTTCCTCTGGGACCACCAGCTCTTCATGCAGACCGTTCACAGTGTGCGCCAGCATGTAAATGACCAGAATAGTGATGCTGATGATGGCGTTATCAGCGCTAACCATCTTAATAGCCATTTTTAAACTGTGCAGGATGTTTCAGAGGTCCTTTATCCGTTCCCACTAGGCAAGCTTGATTTGCACCACGTACATACTGCGTTGGCCCAGGCTAAAGGTACCTTCACACTCAGCAACTTTACAACGAGAACGACAATGATCCGTGATGTTGCAGCGTCCTGGATAGCGATATCGTTGTGTTTGACACGCAGCAGCGATCTGGATCCCGCTGTGATATTGCTGGTCGGAGCTAGAAGTCCAGAACTTTATTTGGTCGTCAGATCGGCGTGTATCGTCGTGTTTGACAGCAAATGCAACGATGTCAGCAATGTTAAACATGGAGCTAACGACCTGTGAGAACGATAAGTACGTCACCGCTACGTCACAGGATCGCTCCTGCATCGTTCCGGAGCTGCTGTGTTTGACATCGCTACAGCGACCTAAACAGCGACGCTGCAGCGATCGGATCGTTGTCTATATCGCTGCAGCGTCGCTGAGTGTGACGGTACCTTAAGCAAAAGGACATACTGCACCAGGGCTCATTGTTGTTGCCACAGTCGCTGCAACACATACAGAGTGGAATTCCACCATGTCGGAACATCGCAAATCAAACGGTTAACCGGTAGGCTAAAAGACCACTGTAGCCATAGAAGTCAATGACCTGCAGGGTGCGAAAGTCGGATGTGAGCATACAGTGACCACGCTTTCTGCAGCAGCGCATCCAGGCCGAGATTGTACAGCAATTTCTCTGACACTATCAGGTTGAGGACATGAAAAATGTAAGGCACATGTGTGAGGTTGCCCCAGCATAGGGCAAGCACAAGGTTTGCAGCATAATCACACACTGCCTTCTCTGGCCCCAGGTTCAGTGGAGACAGCCATTGCTCTAACGTAGACAGAATAGCTGTCTACAACTCTTCAGCTGTGTGACAGTGATCTCCAAGGCATATTAATTTGAACTGCCTGATTTCTTTGAACAATGGCTGCGCAGTGCGAAGGAGGGGGGGATTCTATCTGCACTTTTGGAACATGTGTCTGATAAAGGGGGGAGGTTGAGGGCACAGGTGAAGGTGCCAGAAGCAGTGGAGGAAGTGTTAGATACAGAGGTTTGTCCCGCAAACCATGGGGATTCATAGACGTGTGGACCAGCCCCTTGACAGCCGGCCCCGACAGCCATCCAGTGCAGTGTTAGCATGATATTAAATCTCTACCCATGTTTGCTCATCCAGACATCAGTGGTGAAATGCACCCTTGCAGACATAGATTTTTTTAGAGAATGGGTGATGTCTGTGACATGCTGGTGTAGAGCAGGCACAGCTTTCTTAAAGAAGTAATGGTGATTGAGCAACTGGTACTGGGGGACTGCGACAGCCATCAACTTTCTGAAGTCGTCTGTATCCACCAGGCAGAAAGGCAGCATTTCCATGGCCGAAAGATTGGAGATCGTGTGTCACGATATGGTATGAAATATCATAAGTTAGTTTTCTTGCTAGCATGCGGGGGCTAAAACCCCCCCCCCCCTCTCTCTGGTTCTCTTTCCTTCCCTGTGTTTCTATCTGTCTGTGTAGAAGAGCTTGCCTTGTGGGGGAGTTTTATTGACGAAAGGCATTTACGACCCCCAGTTCCTGTAGTAGTAAGTGCTCAGCTTTAACAGTTAGAGAAACTTCTAGAACCATGCGGTCCTTTGTTCGATTATTGTGAGATATTAGACAAACTATTTAGGATAGTGGAATGATAAATACATATTCTTTATCTCCGTCGAAGCATCTACCCATCACTCTAAACACAGTCGCCTAACTCCATCAGGGGAAGAAGTAGGGATTGCTCTGTAAATAATAGGACATATTTGATCTCCTTAGAAAGCTCATGTTAATACAAGCTCTATGCTGGGTGTGATATGACTCTGATATGTACTGGGACGGAGTTATAAGCATTAGACCAATTTGTATCCAAGTTACTCAGACTGAAAGGTAGGAGGATCTGGAAAAGCCAGCCCTTTCTGTGAGGTCACAGACTGTAGATTATAAAGTTGTGGCCAGATCTCCCGGCTCAGTCTTCTTCTTCTCTTTTCCTGTGAGCCCTGAGCAGCACATCCAATGAGCTGGGATGTCTGGCTGACTGCCATGCAATGATCTGAGAAATGTGAGTGTTATCGTTTCTTCCTTTAATCCTTTTATTTTCATAATTACCTTGTACATATTTGCAATTGTCTCATTTGTAACATCTTTGTAAAATATTTGATAAACACTGCCTAAAAATCATTTATGGGGTATATTATTTAATACTAGTTCGTTCTTCCTGCCCTAAACCGTACCCTGTCTCTGAAGGGAATTACGCTACTGTTTTTTTTGGGGTTTGCTCCAGACCCGTTCAATTGGAGCTGGTGGCAGCGACCGTGTGCCGGCTTTTGGGGGTCCCTGTAGCGACTGCGGCTTGATAATTATTGTTCCTGCCTGAGTGGGAGTAGTTATCGCATCGCTGCAGTGCACCCAATAGCCAGTACATAGCAGGCAGCGTTTCTGGCGACTAATTACCCCAGGTGCAGTACCTAATCTGACCTGAGAGTAAGGGGGGCGCCAGAGAGCTGCAAGTGTTAAGTGGAACTGTAAGCGGGATAGACCCAAATCCCTGCAGTTCATGGTATACTGAAGAGCAGTGGGATACCTAAAATAAGCCCCTGCTGTAAACTAAGAGGTCAATAGCCTCGTGTGTGGTTTTTTTCATCCCATTGTGGCAGTGGAGGGATAACGAGGATAAGCCCCCCCTGCACATGTGACAGCCGGCTGCTGGTCTAAAGTCACCCCGATCCGTGACCTATTGTGGGCAGCGGCTAAGGGATCTTGACAGTCCCGGTGTGAATCGTGACATATTGGTGGCAAGGCGGTGGGATATTAGAGCATTAGTGATTTGGTTTGAGCAATCATTCCTCTCACTAAAAACTTGCAGAAACTTCTTGCGAGAACTCTGCGCAAATAAGTTTGGAGAACGAACTCAGTGTTTATTAGTTGTGAGACAATTGTGTACTGGTGATTATCCCCTCCCTTTTTCTTCGTTTTTCTATCCTATCTTTTATTTGGCAACCATGGCAACGAAAGGAGAAGCCTGGTACAACCAGCAGAAGAAAGACACTCTTGCTGGGATATGCACGTATCATGGCCTGAACCCCCAGAACATGACCAAGACTCAAATGGTCGCTGAACTGGTGCAATGGGAAGCCGCTCTAGACCACTCACAGAGCCCAGAGGCCGCAGATGCCAGCACCAGCGAACGTGGTGCTGCAGCAGAGGTCCAACCGCTGAATACGGGCCCTACTGGCAACCAGGGGGGTGCAGACCACCTCCTGCAACTGGCTCTGCAACAATGCTCCGCAGATGACCTGGACCGACGTCTGCAGCTGATCCAGCAATACCAAGAGAGAGCCGAGCGAGAGGCCCAGGCCCAGAGAGCCGAGCGAGAGGCCCAGGCCCAGCGAGCCGAGCGAGAGGCCCAAGCGCAGCGGGAGTACCAGCTGCAGATGGCCCAACTGCAAATGCAGGGGTCGTCCCAGAGCCGTGAGCCCAGCAGCGCTCAGACACCAAAGCCCCGGCCCGACCACTTTCCGATTATGGAAAAGGATGGGGACTTGGACACTTTTCTGCGGGCCTTTGAGAAAGCCTGCAGACAGTACCAGCTGCCTACGCAAGAATGGGCACGGTACCTGACACCAGGGCTGAGAGGAAAAGCTCTGGAGGCGTTTGCTGCCCTCCCTCAAGAACAAGATGGTGACTATGAGGCCATCAAGCAGGCTCTGATAGCCAAGTACCAGCTTACACCCGAGGTGTACCGTAAAAAGTTTCGGACCCTCCAACGTGGCCCACACGACAGTTACAGTGATGTGGTGCATGGACTGGGGACCCACTTTGACCAGTGGACCCAAGGACTGTCAGTGACCACCTTTGTACAGCTGCGAGACCTGATGATCAAAGACCAGTTCTTCCGTCTTTGCCCAACTGAAGTGCGACAGTTCGTGATGGACAGAGAACCCAACGATGTGACGAAAGCAGCGCAGATTGCCGATGCCTATGAGGCCAACCGTAGATCGGAAGTGCGGAAGCCAGTCACCACCAGCTGGAGAGGGGGTAAGCCTGCAGCCAACGCCAGTACCCCTGCCAGCCAACACACCAGAGGTCCTGTCCCCGTGGCCAACAGCACCAGGCCTACCACCGAACTTCGCCAGTGTTACCACTGCAGGCAGACTGGACACCTCAGTCACCAATGTCAAGCCAAGCAGAAGAACCCCTCATCCCAGGCCCCAGGGCCTAATGCAGCCGTTCTTTTGGTGGGTGGTGTGGTTGGGAGGGTGTGTGATAACGTACAGCCTGTCATTGTGGGAGGTCGTGTTGCTACAGGCCTCAAGGACACCGGGGCTGAACGAACCCTCATCCGACCCGAACTGGCGGCCCCTGAAGAAATCATTCCGGGGAAAACCCTAACTGTCACTGGGATTGGGGGCATCAGCTGTCCCTTGCCAATGGCCCGGGTTTTTATTGATTGGGGTGCCGGGAGCGGGGTGAAGGAAGTGGGGCTGTCTGATAATTTGCCCACTGATGTGTTGTTGGGGACTGATTTGGGGAGGTTGTTTGCATACTACGTCATTGACACCCCTCCCCAATCTACTAATGAGGGTAAAGTTAACCCTGGTGATGATGATGATGATGATGGGAAATCGCATGTGTTACCTGACCATGCTTTATCTTGTAGTGATGCATCTGCTAACCATTTTTTCCCTAGGATTGATGGTGAAAATGTTGTACCTGTGCCATCTGTATCTGATGATGATGTTTCTGTAAAAGTTGATGTGTCCATAGGTACAGGAGTGCTCAGCCACGTTGCTCTGCGGAGTGAGACGGCTGAGGAACCCCTAGCAGGGGCAAGTGTCGGTGCTACAAGAAATGGGGAGATACATGGGAACCGTGAGACAGGTGACGCCATGAAATTGACCAGTGCCACCGAGGAAGGTAACTGGCCCATAAGTAGCAATGCTCCTGAGGTAATGGGGGTGGATGGGGAGGTAGAGCCCATAGCAGCATCAGCTGATGGGTCTGTAGAAACCCCCGGGGAGACAGCCTACATAGCTGCTGTCACCCGCAGTCAGAGTGCCCGGAACGCAGATACCTGTCTGCCTTCCGGACCCTCCTCAGTCATCAGTGTGACTGAACCAGAGGTGGACCCAGAGCAGGTCCAAGAGGGTTCCCGTGGGGAAGGGACCCTGACATCGCTTTTGGCTTCCCCTAGCCAGGAGTTTCAGGCCGCTCTGCACACAGATGCGAGCCTAGAGAGTTTGAGACAACTCGCCGGGACGTCATTCTCTGAAACTGATAAGGAGAAGGTGTTCTGGGAAGGAGGAAGGTTGTACCGGGAGACAGTACCCGGAGAATCACAAAAGGAGTGGTTGAGGGAAAGACAGCTGGTCGTCCCACAGCAATTCCGGGGTGAGTTGTTGCGGATTGCCCATGAGATCCCACTAGCTGGACACTTGGGGATCAGCAAAACTAAGGCCCGGCTGTCTCACCACTTCTATTGGCCTAAGATGGGGACAGATGTGTCAAACTACTGCCGCTCCTGTGTCACCTGTCAAAGAGTGGGGAAGGCGGGGCCTGCTCTTAAGGCTCCCCTGATCCCTTTGCCAGTGATAGAGGAGCCTTTCCAGAGGATTGCGGTGGACATTGTGGGCCCGCTGGCCGTCTCCAGCAGCTCTGGAAAGCGATTTATTCTTACTGTGGTAGACTATGCTACCCGGTACCCAGAGGCAGTAGCTCTGTCGTCAACTAGGGCAGATAAGGTGGCGGATGCCCTGTTGGCCATCTTTTCACGGGTAGGATTTCCCAGGGAAATGCTTACTGATCGAGGGACCCAATTTATGTCTCACCTAATGGAGGCTCTCTGTAAGAAAATGCAGGTGAAGCACCTGGTATCGAGTGCGTATCACCCACAGACCAATGGCTTGTGTGAACGCTTCAATGGTACCCTCAAACAGATGCTACGCATGCTGGTTGAGACACAAGGGCGCGACTGGGAGCGGTACCTCCCACACCTGCTATTTGCTTACCGAGAGGTTCCGCAGGCCTCGACGGGGTTCTCCCCCTTCGAGCTCCTGTACGGCAGGCGAGTCCGGGGACCCCTTGGGTTGGTAAGAGAATCCTGGGAAGAGGAGCCGAACCCTTCTGAAGTGTCCATAGTGGAGTATGTCATGCGCTTCCGTGACAAGATGCAGACCTTGACGCAGTTGGTGCATGACAACATGACGCAGGCTCAGGCTGATCAGAAGCACTGGTACGACCAGAACGCCCGGGAGCGGACCTACCACGTGGGTCAAAAGGTGTGGGTGCTGGTTCCTGTACCAACGGATAAGCTTCAGGCAGCCTGGGAGGGCCCGTACGTCGTCCACCAACAGCTCAACCCGGTCACCTACGTGGTCACGCTTGACCACACTCGGGGTAGGCGAAAGGCCTTTCACGTCAACATGATGAAGGCTCATCACGAACGTGAACCTTTCGTCCTACCGGTCTGCAGCTTACCCGAAGACGGGGAGGAAGACACCCTCCTGGACATGCTGGCCCAAGCCAAGGCCCGTGGGTCCATTGAGGACGTGGAGGTAAGCGCCTCGCTAGATGAACCACAGCGGTTGCAGTTGCAAACCATGCTGGAACCCTTCCGGGTCGTGTTCTCCAACCGGCCTGGACGGACTGAGTTAGCCGTCCACGAGGTGGACACCGGGAATCACGCCCCACTACGGCGAACACCCTATCGAATCTCTGACCAGGTGCAGCAGATTATGCGCCAGGAGATCGATGAGATGTTACAGCTGGGGGTGATTCGACGGTCAAAGAGCGCGTGGGCCTCACCTGTAGTTCTCGTGCCAAAGAAGGACCGGACCACCCGGTTCTGCGTGGACTACAGGGGGCTCAACGCCATTACAGCCTCTGACGCGCACCCAATGCCGCGCATCGAGGAGCTGCTTGAGAAGTTAGCTGGCGCAGAATACCTGACAATAATGGATCTGAGTCGCGGATACTGGCAGATTCCCCTGAGCCCCGAGGCGCAGGAGAAGTCCGCCTTTATCACACCCTTTGGACTGTACGAGTCCACGGTCATGCCCTTCGGCATGAAGAATGCCCCTGCCACTTTCCAGCGGATGGTCAATCTCCTGCTTCAGGGACTGGAGAAGTACGCCGTGGCGTACTTAGATGACATTGCCATCTTCAGTCCCTCCTGGGATGAACACCTGCAGCATCTTGAGGAGGTGCTCGGGCGAATTCACCGAGCAGGACTGACTATCAAGCCGGGAAAGTGCCAGATGGGCATGAGGGAGGTTCACTACCTGGGACACCGGGTAGGCGGAGGCACCCTGAAACCGGAGCCTGACAAAGTGGGCGTGATCGTGAACTGGCCCACTCCCAGGAACAAGAAACAGGTGATGTCCTTCCTGGGCACTGCAGGGTACTATAGGCGCTTCGTGCAGCACTATAGTAGCCTGGCAAAACCTTTGACGGACCTCACCAGGAAGAAGCTACCCCACATCGTCAACTGGACAGATGGCTGTGAGGGGGCCTTCCAGGCGTTGAAAACAGCACTGTGCAACGCCCCTGTGTTGAAAGCCGTCGACAGCAGTCGACCGTTCTTGGTACAGACTGACGCCAGTGAGTTTGGCCTTGGTGCTGTGCTCAGCCAGGTTGACTCGGAGGACCAAGAGCACCCCGTGTTGTACCTGAGCCGGAAACTTTTGCCGAGGGAAGTGGCCTACTCCACCATCGAGAAGGAGTGCCTGGCCATAGTCTGGGCCCTGCAGCGTTTGCAGCCCTACTTGTACGGTCGCACCTTCACCGTGGTGACCGACCACAACCCTCTGCGCTGGCTAAGCACCATGTGTGGAACCAATGGCAGGTTGCTACGCTGGAGCCTTGCCCTTCAGCAATTTGACTTCACCGTTAAACACAAAGCGGGCAAAGAGCATGGTAATGCAGATGGACTCTCCCGCCAGGGTGAACCCACGGAGGTGCGCATGGAGGCATACCGAGAGGTCCTGCCGCCGTAGCGCACGCCAAAAGGGGGAGGTGTCACGATATGGTATGAAATATCATAAGTTAGTTTTCTTGCTAGCATGCGGGGGCTAAAACCCCCCCCCCCCTCTCTCTGGTTCTCTTTCCTTCCCTGTGTTTCTATCTGTCTGTGTAGAAGAGCTTGCCTTGTGGGGGAGTTTTATTGACGAAAGGCATTTACGACCCCCAGTTCCTGTAGTAGTAAGTGCTCAGCTTTAACAGTTAGAGAAACTTCTAGAACCATGCGGTCCTTTGTTCGATTATTGTGAGATATTAGACAAACTATTTAGGATAGTGGAATGATAAATACATATTCTTTATCTCCGTCGAAGCATCTACCCATCACTCTAAACACAGTCGCCTAACTCCATCAGGGGAAGAAGTAGGGATTGCTCTGTAAATAATAGGACATATTTGATCTCCTTAGAAAGCTCATGTTAATACAAGCTCTATGCTGGGTGTGATATGACTCTGATATGTACTGGGACGGAGTTATAAGCATTAGACCAATTTGTATCCAAGTTACTCAGACTGAAAGGTAGGAGGATCTGGAAAAGCCAGCCCTTTCTGTGAGGTCACAGACTGTAGATTATAAAGTTGTGGCCAGATCTCCCGGCTCAGTCTTCTTCTTCTCTTTTCCTGTGAGCCCTGAGCAGCACATCCAATGAGCTGGGATGTCTGGCTGACTGCCATGCAATGATCTGAGAAATGTGAGTGTTATCGTTTCTTCCTTTAATCCTTTTATTTTCATAATTACCTTGTACATATTTGCAATTGTCTCATTTGTAACATCTTTGTAAAATATTTGATAAACACTGCCTAAAAATCATTTATGGGGTATATTATTTAATACTAGTTCGTTCTTCCTGCCCTAAACCGTACCCTGTCTCTGAAGGGAATTACGCTACTGTTTTTTTTGGGGTTTGCTCCAGACCCGTTCAATTGGAGCTGGTGGCAGCGACCGTGTGCCGGCTTTTGGGGGTCCCTGTAGCGACTGCGGCTTGATAATTATTGTTCCTGCCTGAGTGGGAGTAGTTATCGCATCGCTGCAGTGCACCCAATAGCCAGTACATAGCAGGCAGCGTTTCTGGCGACTAATTACCCCAGGTGCAGTACCTAATCTGACCTGAGAGTAAGGGGGGCGCCAGAGAGCTGCAAGTGTTAAGTGGAACTGTAAGCGGGATAGACCCAAATCCCTGCAGTTCATGGTATACTGAAGAGCAGTGGGATACCTAAAATAAGCCCCTGCTGTAAACTAAGAGGTCAATAGCCTCGTGTGTGGTTTTTTTCATCCCATTGTGGCAGTGGAGGGATAACGAGGATAAGCCCCCCCTGCACATGTGACAGCCGGCTGCTGGTCTAAAGTCACCCCGATCCGTGACCTATTGTGGGCAGCGGCTAAGGGATCTTGACAGTCCCGGTGTGAATCGTGACATCGTGGAATTTTGGCATGTGTAGGAGGAAACTTTTTTACGCAGTCACAACTGTTGGACCTAGGGCTGGCTGCTTTACTGAAAGAAGGTGGAGTACGGAGAACAGGACAATCTGCTGGACTGTGAGTGAGGTGCAGACAGAGATGTTATGGTGGATTGAGAAAGATGTGTTGTGCTAGGTGACAAAAAAATAGCAGTAATGTCCACTTCCATAACAGCTGATGGGATCTCACTCATCCAGACTGTAGTAACTAAACAAGTAGATTTTCTGTGGCTGGAGACCTGTGTGAGAAGACTTGGTACGGTGATGGAGGATGATGAAGCAGCAGATGTGATTGATGGGACTGCTGGAGTTTGGCGATGCCCTCTAGTCCGCATTTTAGCACAGTGAGATTCCCACACTAAGGCATGTTGATTATGCATGTGCCGATTCATGCATGTAGTTGCCAAATTATTGTATTTTTTTAAATGGTTCACATGAACATTTACAGTATAACAAATAAATAGAACTGCCAATAGCATGTTTACTATCAGGATAATTTATAATCCAAAATGTCTACAGGAAGAAACTCCATGTGCATGAACATAAATAAAGAAAAAAAGAGTGCTGACAATCAAATAATACAAATTTATTAACTACACATAGGGGCTCAATATATCGCAATAAAAAACAGGAGGTAAACAAACAAGATTTCATGTGGTCACCCAGAGAATAATTAACTTGGATAAAAAGCGACATTGAGCATCCTCAATAAGTACAATGAAAAAAGGTCTCATGCCATAAATATAAATTAATTATTAAATGCATGCTGGTCTCATTAAATGACGTGAACTGTTACAGTATTGCTATCTGCAGCTGATTAATTAAGCCAAGATGGCAGAGTAAAAGGCAGCAAAATAGTAAAGTGCAAAGTGCACGTGCCAAAAGTTAAGTACTAGGATCAATAACACTTAACCACAGTAATATGAAAGTGCACAAATACAATTCACAGAAGACAGATAACGGGTGTTTGGTCATTCTTTGAGGTCTCAAGAAAGGCCCAGGCTAGACAACCCTTGCTGCCTCTGCGAACTGCACACTCGCGACCGATGCTGGCCACAGATAGAGTTGGGGCTGAGGATGCAGTGCTTGTCATGGTTTCATCACTTCATGTCTGTGTGCAAAGTCGCAACGTAACCTCCTCATCTTCCTCCTTCTCTACCTCTTCTGCTGAACTACTAAGATATGTACTTCTAGGTTCACGCCAAGTGGGACCTACAACCTTATCATCATCCTCTCTATTCTCACACTCCTCACGCTGAGATTCACTCCCTCCTCTTCCCACCCTGATAAAACAGTACAGATTGCATGCGGTACTGAGTCTCATCAGGATCATCTCCACCCCCAGTGGTAAACGTCTGGTGATGAGGGTCTGGATTCTGCTTGGACCATACTTCGTCCAACCCCAGATCCAACATGAAAAAAACATTTCTAGCATCAATGCAGATGCTTTACTCCTCTGGATATTGTGAATCTTCGGCACAGAACTCTGATGCCCATGGAATGGAATGTGTGAATAGCTCTGCAGAATAGCCCATCTATGGTTATTTGGGTGCCACCTCTGAGGATTGTACTGTGTGTGATGTTCAGGTGGAGGAAGAGGAGGAGAGGCCACTTGATGCAGTGCCTGCCATCCACTGGAGCACATGCTCTTTCTGAGCCTCATCTACTGTTGTGAATTTACTTTTTGGCTCCCTCTAGTGGCTACTAGTGATTTGACTCTGGGGTTGTCAGTCATTCCTTTTATGCTCACCTGGGTCGTTAGGTCAGGGGTGTTGCTATATAAGCTCCCTGGACCTTCAGTTCAATGCCTGGCAACGTTGATATCAGAGCTAATCTGTAGTGCTCTTGTATACTGATCCTGGTTCCTGCTTGATTAAGCTAAGTCTGCTTTTTTGCTTTTTGCAATTCGTTTTTGTTTGCATTTTTTGTCCAGCTTGTATATTATCTGTATCCTGACCTTGCTGGAAGCTCTAGGGCGGCTGGTGTTCTCCCCCCGGGCCGTTAGACGGTTCGGGGGTTCTTGAATCTCCAGCGTGGATTTTTGATAGGGTTTTTGTTGACTATATAAGTTATCTTACTATATTCTGCTATTAGTAAGTGGGCCTCTCTGTGCTGAACCTAGTTCATCTCTGTGTTTGTCATTTCCTCTTACCTCACCGTTATTATTTGTGGGGGGCTTGTATCCTACTTTTGTGGTCTTGGTGAGGGTTCGGTGACCCCTCACTAAGGGGGGGGTACTGTTGTGAATTTACTTTTTGGCTCCCTCTAGTGGCTACTAGTGATTTGACTCTGGGGTTGTCAGTCATTCCTTTTATGCTCACCTGGGTCGTTAGGTCAGGGGTGTTGCTATATAAGCTCCCTGGACCTTCAGTTCAATGCCTGGCAACGTTGATATCAGAGCTAATCTGTAGTGCTCTTGTATACTGATCCTGGTTCCTGCTTGATTAAGCTAAGTCTGCTTTTTTGCTTTTTGCAATTCGTTTTTGTTTGCATTTTTTGTCCAGCTTGTATATTATCTGTATCCTGACCTTGCTGGAAGCTCTAGGGCGGCTGGTGTTCTCCCCCCGGGCCGTTAGACGGTTCGGGGGTTCTTGAATCTCCAGCGTGGAATTTTGATAGGGTTTTTGTTGACTATATAAGTTATCTTACTATATTCTGCTATTAGTAAGTGGGCCTCTCTGTGCTGAACCTAGTTCATCTCTGTGTTTGTCATTTCCTCTTACCTCACCGTTATTATTTGTGGGGGGCTTGTATCCTACTTTTGGGGTCCTTTCTCTGGAGGCAAGAGAGGTCTTTGTTTTCCTCTTCTAGGGGTAGTTAGCTCTCCGGCTGGCGCGAGACATCTAGCGACCAACGTAGGCATGTTCCCCGGCTACTTCTAGGGTTGGCGTTAGGAGTAGATATATGGTCAACCCAGTTACCACTGCCCTATGAGCTGGATTTTTGTACTTTGCAGACTTGCTGATATCTCTGAGACCCTCGCCATTGGGGTCATAACATCTACAAGGCAGATTGTTGTGTGGCTGCCAAAGAAAGAGAGTCGAGTAGCCCATCCCATCCAGTAATAAATGTTGTCAGTGGTCTTTGGATAGGATGAGATGGTGTTTGTTTAGTTGAGCTTTCATTAACATTAAGGGTACCGTCACACAGTGAAATTTTCATCGCTACGACGGCACGATCTGTGACGTTGCAGCGTCGCATGAGAATCGCTCCAGCATCGTATACTGCGGTCACACTTTGCAATGCACGGCGCTGGAGCGATAATTTCGTGACGTATTTGCGATGTAGAAGTCGTATGGGACCGTCGTACTGGTCATGTCACACAAGACAATTCAGAGACGATTCAGAGCACTTAATTGAATTATCTGTGCGTGACGTTCACTAGGGGCGTGTTGTGCTGCTACAGAGTGTGTGCTGATAGGCCATAGGTTATGTGCACACAATTGGTTGGAAAATTTGTCACCTGAGCACTATTGTTCCCAACACCTCCTCACAGTTTAAAAAATTTATTCTTCAGTTTGTACTTGCACAGTTGGTGGACCTGGACGTCACATTTTGTGTTTCCCAGGCCATACCACACTTGGCACCGCAGTTTTCCAGCGCGTTCCACGCTTGGCACCGCAGTTACCAGAGCATTCCACACTTGCTATCACAGCTTCGAGGTATGAAAAGACCGCTTGGGCGTAGTGGATGGAGCGATGTAAGGTCGGCATGAGCGCCTCGTGCTCGACGCTGAAGCGATGCGGATGGTACGCTGTTGTGGGGGGTGGGCTAGAGCGTGGCGGATGGAACAATATGTTCTGCATGAGCGCCTCGTGCTCGACGCTGAAGCGATGCGGATGGTACGCTGTTGTGGGGGGTGGGCAGCAGCGTGGCGGATGGAACAATGTATGGTCAGCATGAGCAGTTATGGTGGGCTACTGCGTGGCAGATGGAATGATGTATGGGGGATGGCGGGTGGACAGTGCATGCTGTTTTTGGAATAGCGTTTGTATGTCTGCGAATATTTTTGTTTTATATTTTTTTTTTACATTTTTTAGTTTTTGTCCCCCTATCGCTATTGCTGTTTTACAGTACGCTTTGTGAAATGCTTAACTTGTTATTTTATTGTTATTTTTCAGATGTCTAATCACGTGGAGTTCATCAGGAATTTCATTGAGCTGTACCAGTCTTTTCCCTGCCTCTGGAAGATTAAATCTCCAGAGTATTGCAACAGGGAAAAGAGGAAGCAGGGCTATTCAAAGCTCATCGAATTTTATAACCTCCATGCACCAGAGGAGCAAGCCAATGAAGCAGTCATCAAAAAGAAAATTCAGGCGCTGCGCACTGTGTGGAGGAAGGAGTTAAACAAGGTCCTGCACAGTTCCAAGTCCGGTGCCTCAACCGAAGATGTGTACGTACCAAAACTATGGTACTATGAGCATCTTCATTTTCTGAGGGACCAAGAGGAGCCACGGAACTCGATGTGTTTTAGCTCCTTGGCACCGGTGGAACAAAATACATCTGAGAACCTCGTCTGCCTGGACTCTCCAGGGCAACAAGTAAGTACCTGTTTGCACCATAGCTTCACCAATGTGTCCTATAATTAGATATAATTTATCAGCATTTTCTCTTTTATCCTTCAGATTATACCATCAATTTGAAGTTATAACATTTTCCTGTACAAATAAGTAACCCTGTCACAGTCAAGTTTAATATGGCGAACGTAATAAGTATTAAATGGCGACCTTCATAACCCATTACATCAAAACAAATTGAAAATAGTTTTGCTTCCAGCTGCAGATAAGTATTCTTGGTGACACTATTTTGACCCTAAAATGTGAATCAGGTTCCCCTAGTAGTCAGAACAGTGGAGTGCAAAATAATACATAAATGGGAATGTTAAGAATTATATTACTAATATAATAATATATTACAACATTTTCACATGTATACGAATATATAGTTGGAATGCGGTTAGGGTGGTTTACCTTTTTCTTTTCTGGTTAATAACTTCGTTTTTTATTCTCCCCAGGAGGACAGAGCACAGGACAGTGCATTGGACAGCTCTACAAGTACAATTGTGGAGGCTGCACCTGCGCAGACTGAACTGAGGCAAAGAACAAGATCAAGGAAGCGTAAAGCCACCTCGGATGTCTCACATGAACTTGTAACCCTTGCCAAACAGGCATTAACGAACAATAGGAGCCCTGCGTTGCAGGGCTTTGGCCACTACGTTGTGGACAAACTGGCCAAAATGACTGAGAGACAAAGAACTCTAGCGGAGCGTGTAATTTTTGATGCTGTCAGCAAGGGGTCTGATGGCAGTTTATCTGAGCACGCACGTGTTGTTTGTTCCCCGCCAATGGAGCGGCCAGAGTGTTCCAATTTTAATAGTTGGGCACAGACACCTATACGAAACAATGTACCCGTTTCCCACTTTGGCCCGCCACCCCCCAACTCCTACACGCCAATTCCTTCACACATTGCTTCGCCCATGAGGCATCAACATTTTAGGATTGAAGATTCGGCGTATCGCGAATTGTGATAGTTTGCTTTTATAAAGTTATGTATTTTTTGTTACTTTTTAATATAGTTTGTTTAATAAAACCTTTTTCTTGAAGTTCAATCTCGACAGCTTGATTGGTGGGTCTCGATCACATCGACAAAATGGGTCATATAAATATTTTTCTTCCATTTTCAAAGTTGTGTTTATTGAAATGTACATTTTGTTAGTTAAGTTTATATCTGCCCTAATACTGTGCTGTGGATCACATCAATCACGATCACATCGACAAAATGGGTCCACAGCACAGTATTAGGGCAGATATTAACTTAACTAACAAAATGTACATTTCAATAAACACAACTTTGAAAATGGAAGAAAAATATTTATATTTTTTTTAACATTAACAACATAAACTTTACAAAGCGAGATTTTTTTTTTTTTTTTTGTCCTGCCTCCAGCAGTTGGCACAAGGCTCTAACTTTCTGCAACTCCACCATTGACACATTCTGCCGTTCCTGAATCTGCGCCAGGAGACTGTGTGCAGCTATAACATGATCAATTTTATACATACGATCAATTTTGCATTTAAAAGTCTAATGACTAATGGTGGTGGTGGCCTGTGGTGTTTGGGTAATAAACCATTGTTCTTTCAATGAACATTGTTGGAGCCAGCCCTAAAGTCCTACACGAGGCATTGTTTATCAATATACATATGCATAGGAGACATGATGTCTATCTCCGGACCACTGGCTTTTTACAATGGAAACCCACAGGAGTTGTGTACATATGTAGATAATGATGGGTCACAAACAGGACAGAGGCTATTCATTCAAGATTTTGACAGTGTACACCTATATCCTCCATTATTGGAAACCCACAGGAGTTGTGTACATATGCATAGGTCGGAGACATGATGTCTATCTCAGGACCACTGGCTTTACAATGGAAACCCACAGGAGGTGTGTACATATGTAGATAATGATGGGTCACAAACAGGACAGAGGCTATTCACTCAAGATTTTGACAGTGTACACCTATATCCTCCATTATCTCTATGGCCAATATTCATTTAGTATGTAGATGCACCTCTGCCTTATCACTGAAACAAAGGACATCACACAAAAGAACACAGGCCTGAACGCCAATATATCTCACTGATTTCGATGATACGTGCATTAACCATGTTGTGATTGGGATTTGGTTGCAGGTATGCCCCAAACCCCCCCCCCCCCCGTATATAAAACATCTCTGGCAGCCATCTTGTGCATCTGGCAAGCGGACGTACAAGATGGAGGCACTTTAGGATGCGTTTTGAAAACTCTTTAGCGCTGTCTTCATTTTTTTTCCCTTTTGTCTGTGCCTTGGCTCGGCTGGCCCAGGCCTGCTCCCCTAGTACATTAAAACATAAGACAAAATAAGGGTAAAAATAACTGTGTTTTAAACTTCAAACGTTTTATATACTTATTTTTTTTTTTTAACCAAAAAATAAATTACATAGTCCCACGGCGGTGGGCTAGCAGTTGGCGCAGCATGTGTCCCTGATCTTTAACCTGCTCCTGCAGGCGCGCTGCTGTCTCCTGCAGGCGCGCTGCTGACCCCTGAAGGCGCGCTGCTGTCCCCTCCAGCCGCCTCTGCTTGGCCAGCAGGTCTCTCACGGTGGTCGCTTCTGTGGATAGAAGAGGTCGGAGAACGGACGCTGATTACTCTGCAAGTACGGCATGTGTGAACATACCCTGAGATTTACTATACACTCAATTTGGTCCTGTCCCAGAGGTCGAGCCCTTTTTTTTTTTTTTCATTCTCGTCGTTGTCAAATGTGACATCCCACCGATAACCCCTCACACTGTCTGTATACTTACGGAGAAGGGACGCCGGTTGGTCATCCCCGGAAGAGCTGCTCACCTCCCATCCCCTCGCTTGTGCACCAGCTGCCGCAGCTAAAAGGAAGCAAGTACATATATGGTTAACAGTTGGACACGCTGTGGGGAAGCGCTCGCAGTTTTGGTCACTTACGAAGGGTGGCCTCTGGTGAGAATGCCGCCGACCCGGGGGAGGAAGAGGAGTGGCGGAAGGGTGGTGTTGTGGCCTGCGGTGGGGTGGTAGCGCGCCTGGTCCTTACAGCGTCTGTAATGTATACAGTATTTCAGCTCCCCTCTAATTTCCCGTATGCAGTAATAAAATTGCAATGAATGATGTTTAACATACGTGATATCCCGGGCTGTGAGCTGCCGCTGGTGGCGGATGAAGGCGTGCCGGCTCTTGCTGATGGCTGTTGCCGGCGCCTTCCCCCTACACAAACATTAAAGAACGGTAATATTCAGACATCAAAAGTACAGGGCTCCAGAATTAATAAAAATACCTATGCAACAGTGGCGGGAAAAAATAGGTGCCAAAATAAATGTTCCCCTCTAATGTCCCGTATGCAGTAATAAAATTGCAAATTGCAATCAATGATGGTTAACATACGTGATGTCCCGGGCTGTGGGCTGCCGCTGGTGGAGGATGCTGGTGCTGGTGGCTGTTGCCGGCGCCGTCTCCCTACACAAACATTAAAGAACCTTAATATGTTGACAACAAAAGTACAGGGCTCCAGAATTACCAACAAATACCTAGGCATCATTGGCGGGAAAAGTTAGGAGCCAAATGAAATTTTTAGTCGCCAAATCTACGTACATACCGTATTTTCCGGCGTATAAGACGACTTTTTAACCCCTGAAAATCTTCTTAAAAGTCGGGGGTCGTCTTATACGCCGGGTATCGCCTTGCCGGGTGTATATGGTGGGTGGGGGGGAGTGGGCCTGATGACGACGAGGGGGCGTCTCACAGGAAAGTGAGTATCCCCCATTACCTCATTGTATCACTGCAGCGTGGGGTCTCTGCTGGGAGCGGCGGCGGCTGTGCTGTGGGGCGGCGGCTCCTCTTCTTCAGTGTGGGGCCTCTGTGCTGCTGGGCGGCGGCTTATCTTCAGGCAGTCGGGGCTCCTCCGGTATCTCCTTAAAGCCCGGAGGCCCTGCCGGCAACTCCATCGGTGCAATGCAGTGGCCTCCGGGAACATGGCCGCTGCTCAGATTCAGAGATCTGAATCTGAGCATGCGCCGCCCCCAGCGGCCATTTTCCCGGAGGCCACCGCATAGCAGCAATGGAGCTGTCTCCGGGAAAATGGCCGCTGCTCAGATTCAGATCTTGTCTCCCGAGATCTCGGGACGAGATCTGAATCTGAGCAGCGGCCATGTTCCCGGAGGCCACTGCATTGCACCGATGGAGTTGCCGGCAGGGCCTCCAGGCTTTAAGGAGATACCGGAGGAGCCCCGACTGCCTGAAGATAAGCCGCCGCCGCCGCCGCCCAGCAGCACAGAGGCCCCACACTGAAGAAGAGGAGCCGCCGCCCCACAGCACCCACGCGGCACAATGAGGAGCAGCAGCCGCTGCTCCCAGCAGAGACCCCACGCTGCAGCGATACAATGAGGTAATGGGGGATACTCACTTTCCTGTGAGACGCCCCCTCATCGTCATCAGGCCCACTCCCCCCCCCAAAAGGCACAAAAGTCACCGGCCCTATAACACGACATACGGTTTATAAGAAGACCCCCGACTTTTAAGAAGATTTTACATTTTAACTGGAAAAGTTGGGGGGTCGTCTTATACGCCCAGTCGTCTTATACGCCGGAAAATATGGTATATAGAAAATAGAGATCACTCTTCCCTGTGATGCTAGACTATGCATTGGGTGGGGGCTCTGGTGTTTAAAGGGAACCTGTCACCACGTTTTTTACAAGGAAGATGGCCGCGCCCACCGATCACCAATGAAAACGAACAGCGCGCTCTTTTAAATCCCCTGGCAGAGGATTCGGGACCTTGGGCATGCGCACACCACTACGCCACCAACGGAAAACTACGCAAAATCTGGGGGAAGACAACACGCCCTTTTGACCAGACCAGCCTGATTGACAGGCGAAAACGGAGACTTTGCAAAGGTATTTCGGCAACTTAGGTGGGTAATAAACGCATAACACACACACTAATGTAACGCCCACCTCTGCCCCTATTTAACGCTATTTTTATCCCATCTTCCAAAAACGTGGTGACAGGTTCCCTTTAATGGTCAACCTGGCCTGAGACACGTATTTTTGCATAACAAGGAAGCGCCTCACGGCAACGCGCGTCTCCTGATTCTCCCCCTCCCAGCAATCACTAAATTGTATGTCTCGGTGGAGATTCTGGAACCCCTGACCTGAGCATGTTTCACATTCTTAACCTCCCGGCAGCGTGCGTCTCCCGATTCCCCCATACTGGTACTTACCACGCTGTGGCTCCGCACGCAACTCTGCCAGAAGCTGCGGGGTCTTGTAGCGGAGGTCTGCCCACTTTTTACGCAGCTGCTGCGCACTGCGTCGGACGCCAAACCTCCTCTCCATCATGTGCCCAATGCGGCGCAGCACCTCCTGCTTGTGCAGGTTCGGGTGCGCAGGTCGACTATCCCGGCCCTCATAGTCAAGGGCATACATTTGGTGCACAAAAAATGCCATCTCTGGCTGCCCCAGAGGAGCTGAACGCTGACGCGCCGCCATTTTGCCCTCAAAAACGCTCAACCACCTAACCACGCCCAGAGGAGGTCCTTGACTCATGCCGCGCGATCAACATCGCTATAGCGTCTCCGTTTCAGCACTGCGTCGCGATTTTGACGCCGACTCCAGAAATACCTTTTTGGCGTTCTCGTTATCAATCCGCAGCGCTCATCATCTTTGTTTCAGTGTTTATGTGGCTTGGGCATCCATGGGGTATGGCTATTGTGTCAACACTGTTTTATTTGACATGCACATGTATAGAACCTTAAATTATAATGTTTACTTTTTTGGTGAGCGAATGCAGCTTTGGACACGCAACGCAGAATGCAAATGTAAACGCATTACCTCTGCAGCGTTTTGTGACACATGCATTAACTTTTTAAATGTTTTTAGGGGCACCAAAAAACAGCGTCGTGTGGTGTCCTCTGCACAATCGCGACACAGTGCTGAAACGGAGACGCTATAGACATGTCAGAGTATCGCACCCCTGTAAAGTGTGATCTCTATTTTATGTTTCAGTATATTGTTAGCTTTGATCTGCAGCACTCCACTGTTGTGTGTAAACATTGCGATTCTTTACTTTAGGTGTAGAGAGACAGCGGCGGCAAGTGATACAAGCCATTGCCACCAGTACCCCATCTTCTGACACCAGTGGGAGCCCACAGTCCGTGACATCACGTAAGTTTAACAATCATTGATTGGTTTTTTGTTTAACAGCATACGGGACATAAGAGGGTAGCTGAAATATTTGAATACATTACAGACGCAGTAATGACCCAGCGGCCTACCACGCCTCCACCATCTTTAGAGAGCAGACGGCCTCGCACCCCTACACCACCCTCAACACCTCACTTCCGCCACTCCTCTTCCTCCCCCGGGTCGGCGGCATTCTCCCCAGAAGCTACCATACGTAAGTGACCAAAACAGCGAGCGCTTCCCAACGGCGTGTTCCATAGTTAACCAGATCTGTTATTATTTCCTTTTAGGTGCTGCAGCAGTGGCCAGATCGCTGGGATGGGAAGTAAGCAGCTCTGGTTCTGGCAATGAAGAACCGGCGTCCCTTCTCCGTAAGTATCAAGATAATACGAGTGGTTATCTGCGAGATGTCACAATAGACAACTAAAAATGTAAAATTTAATAAAATAAACATGGCCCTGTGGGGCCAGACCAAATTTAAATTTACAACACACTATGGTCATGCCCCAGAGGTCGAGATGTATTTTCAGCGGAATCACCGTCAGTTCTCCAACCTCTTCTATCCACAGAACCGCCCAACGTTGAGAGAGCTCATGGCGAGACAATTGCGCCTGGAGCGGACAGCAGCGCTCCTGCAGCAGACAGCAGTGATCCTCCAGGCTCAAGTAGAGCAGCAGGGCGTGACGCTGCGACACCTGTTGGGCCGTGGAAGGAGATAATTTTTTTTTGTTTTTTTTGGTTATGTAATATTTTGTTGTTAAATACCAAGAAATTGTTACAAAGAAACAAAAAATCTTCGCATTCTTTCTTTAATGTTTACCAAGATACAAGGGTTAACAGCACCATTTTATAGGCATCTCATCTCATTTAAAGTAATTTAGAGAGGTTTATATGATTTAAAATATGATTGTGTGTGGGTAAACCATTGTTTGGGTGCATGCATGGCAGAGCTTGAAATGGAAGGAAGTCGCCATTTGACTTTGGAATGCAATGTATACCGATCGCTATAACGTAGTATCCCGTCAATGGGGATTATAGAGTCACAGGACACCTTGACGGCATAGGACGTCATATGAGGACCACTTTATCTAAACTGAAAAACCAAGAATTACGGGAGTAATAAATACAATTTAATTTTATTACACAAAAGTTAGTGACCTACTCGCCATATTAAATTGTGGACACGAAAGCATATCCTACATATTGTTGAGTAAACAGCAAAGCAAAAAGAAATTTTTTTTTTTAGACAGCGCAATCCTGCCAGGTTACAGCTCCAGAACCATTAAAGTACTGACAGTATTTTTCTCGACAGTCCCTTGCATCGTCTGCCTGTCTGCCAGATCCAAGTGCTTGAAGAGCTGTGAAATTATCAGGTTGTGTACGCCATTCCCCAGGCACAATATCTCCGGTTCTTGGGTCCACTGCATCAATGAATGAAGGAGGAGAATAGGAGCTGGTATCATGACGTCTCAGGAAATTATGGAGCACACAGCATGCCAAAACCACAAAGTCTATAGACGGCAGCTTCAAGTTGATAGCTGTGTGGAACACTCTAAACCGATTTGCCATAATCCCAAAGGCATTTTCAACCACACGACGGGCCCTCGACAACCGGTAATTATAGATTCGGCGCTCCCGTGTGAGTGTTCTCTGCGCAAATGGCTTCAGCAAATGTGGATGAAGAGGGAAAGCTTCATCAGCGATGAAAACAAAATTGAGGTTTGCTTTTGTGTCTTCATTTATTGGCAACTGCAGTTGATTGTTCCTCAAGCGTTCCCCAAATGAAGTGTGTTCAAAAACACCACCGTCGGAGACTCGACCATTCATGCCAACATCCACATCTACGAACTCATAGTTTGCATTGACAAGGGCCATGAGGATCACACTGAAATATCCTTTGTAGTTGAAAAAAAAGGATCCAGAGTTGGCTGGTTGCGTGATGCGCACATGCTTTCCGTCTAATGCGCCACCGCAGTTTGGAAACTGCCACAGCTGATCAAAATCGGAAGCAATCCTCTTCCAGTCCTCCGCCGTCTTGGGAAACTGCAAGATGAGAAGGAAACATGTACAAATTAGGTCAAATATCTTGTTGTGCACATACACTCTCATGTGGACATCCTAGAGTGATTGACGCGCAGTATGGATTAGTATAAAAAAGTCAACAATCCTGAATATGCAGGCAGCCTTTTTATCAGACGGCTTCACTGACTGAGAGGGGGTGCTAAACAATATATTGAAATAATATAACCTATAAAATTACGTTGGGAGCAGCAAATTAAAGAAGGGTGTCGCAGGATTGTAGCAGCACATGTCAGAATGGAGCCGCAAAATGGGAGCAGCACATGTCAGAATGCAGGCGCAGGATCGCAGCAGCACATGTCAGAATGGGGCCGCAGGATTGGAGCAGCTCATGATAGGATGGCGAACAGATACCAATAGAAATGTGCGCCGCCAGGGCGTAGAACGGGTTACATAGCTAGTATAATATATCAACATAACACAGCATCCCAAATTAAATAGTAGTACCTCCATATAATGCCTTAAGCTCAGCGCAATGGCCTCGCATGTCTCCGGAATCACAACGCTGAGGAAAGGTCTGGAAACAGCTGCGGAAAACTGCAAATCCTGAAGAGACCTTCCTGTAGCCAGGAACCGCAGTGTCACCGCCAACCTTTCATCCACGGGCACGGCTGCACGCATCGGCGTATCACGCCTTTGTATGAGGGGCGTAACAGCAGACAGTATTATCTTGAATGATTCCTCTGACATCCTAAGGTAGTTTCGGAAATCATGAGGGTTATTATCACGTAACTCTCTTATGAGACCCATGTGTGACAATGTGGATCTTTTCTGCAGCCAGCTCCGGGTCCACATGCGACGTTTTCGTTTAGGACGTCTCTCCTCTTGGAGACGTGCTGCCTCAAATAACAGGGCAGCAGCAACGACTGAACTCTCATCGGAAGTGAGCATACTTCCTAAAAAAGAAAACAAACGTACAATAAATACACGTGCTTACAAAACAATGTTTTGACCGTTGATCTAATATCTATATATGTTACTACTGGCATTAAATGGGGCAGTCAACCATCTTGATCTGTAAAAGGATTAATTAATTGGGCCACGCTACAGCTGTGTACCTGAGGTGCTCTGGCCTACCCTACTCTCCATAAAGGAACAATCGACCACGCTCCAGCGTTTATCCCCGTTGAAGCGCAACATATGCTACGCTGTAGCGTTATACATACCTTTTGCAGTAAAAGTCTGTAGTTATAGTAGTTATCAAAGTCCAGGGAATTCAGCAAATTTACGTGCTCCAGAGAGAAATGAATAGAGCGCTCGACAGCTCCGATTTTATCCGCAGGGAACAATAGTCCTTTGTCTGTCGAATGAGCGCACAGTATTGTACTGCCCAATCAGCACACAGGAGGTGGAGAATTTAGCGCTCCTACGTAGCCGCTCCTCCGCCCTTTACATCGTATACAATATCGTGCACACCTTTGTCACACCATGCGATCATGCCGCCACAGCGGGACACTAGACGACGAAAGAAAGTTTCAAACGATGTGCTACGACGTACGATTCTCAGCGGGGATCCGGATCGCAGTAGCGTGTCAGACACAACGATATCGTAACGATATCGCTAGAACGTCACAGATCGTGCCGTCGTAGCGATGAAAATTTCACTGTGTGACGGTACCTTAACACCTAACCCACGTATACGTCAAACACCAAGCCTATTCCCCTTTCTACCACGACCTCGCTTTTTCCCAATCATGTTGTTTGTACCCTTCTATTGTAACATACTGTTTCACAACCTTAGGCCTATAGCTGTCACCTTGTCACTAAATAAACAATAACTATTTATTTTCTTAGATAGTGTGCCAAAACAACACTCTTGTACCTAATGATTTTTAAAAGGAAATGTGGCCTTCCGATTTGTCACTGAAACACATTTTTATCACAAAAGATTTGGATTAGCTAATTGGGACTCCTGGCTGCAACCTAATATTAGGCCTAACAATTTTTAAGTGTAAATCTGGCCTTCTGATTTGTCACTGAAACAAAGTTTTATCACAAACAATTTGGATTAGCTATTTGGGGCTCCTGACTACACCCCAATATTAGGCCTAACGATTTTAAGTGTAAATCTGGCCTTCCGATTTGTCACTGAAACACAGTTTTATCACAAACTATTTGTATTAGCTATTTTGCCTCCTAGCTGCACTCCGATATTAGGCCTAACATTTTTTAAGTGGAATTCTGGCCTTCTGATTTGTCACTGAAACACAGTTTTATCAAAAACTATTTGGATTAGCTAATTGGACCTCCTGGCTGCACCCCAATATTAGACCTAATGATTTTTAAGTGGAAATCTGGCTTTCTGATTTCTCACTGAAACACAGTTTTATCACAAACGATTTGGATTAGCTAATTGGGGCTCCAGGCTACACCCCAATATTAGGCCTAACATTTTTTAAGTGGAATTCTGGCCTTCTGATTTGTCACTGAAACACAGTTTTATCACAAATCATGGCCATCTGATTTCTCATTGAAACACAGTTTTATCACAAATGATTTGGATTAGCAAATGAGTCCTCCTGAGACTGCAACATAGTTTTTGCACAATCTAGTTAGATGCTGGAAACTCGATTTCACACAGGACAGAATCCTATCTAGCTAACTGACAAGTTAACTTGCTTCTCTGCATTTTGACACTGAGACAATGGCACCAGCAAAATAAGATGTACACTTTTTTATACGGACCTCCGTAATGTGCAGTCAGGGCTCATCGCAGTCAGGCACTGTTTAAATTAATATGCCTAGAATATCGCAAACATGCATCTCAAGAGTTGTGGACAGCTATCCAGACCAAGTTTGAACTATGGCTGTTCTACAGAACCTGGAGACAAGAATGACCGTGTGTGATTCTGATGGCGGCTCTATGCTGGGACAACCTCACACACCTCACATGTGCCTTACATGGCTCACATCCTCAACCTGGTGGTACAGAAATTCACCACCACTATCCCAACCTGCATGCACTGCTGCAGAAAGCACAGCCACTCTGTGCTCACTTCTGCCATTCACACCCCCGGATCATCGACTTCCATCTCTACAGAGTTCTTTCAGCCTACCGGTTAACCGGTTGATATGCAATGTGCCGACAATGTGGAATTCCACTTTGCACATGTTGCAGTGATTATGGCAGCAATGACAAGCACTGGTGCAGTATATCACTTTGCATAGCCTGGGCCAACGCAGTACAGACATGGTGTAAATAACGCTTGCAGAGTGGGCACAGATGAAAGACCTCTGCACCTTTCTGCATAGTTTCAAAATGCTACTAAGATGGTTAGCGCTGATGATGCCAACATCTGCATCACTATTCTGGTCATCTACATGCTGGAGCACACTTTGAATAGTCTGGGTGAGAAGATGGTGGTCCCACAGGAAAAGGAGAAAGAAGAGAAGGATGTGAAAGGTATAACAATATCTCTAGGTTCCGGACTGTCATCGAACAGGCGTGTGCCATGGGACGGTGGATTACAGCAATCGAGGGGGCTCATGGTACCAGAAAAACTGTTAGTGAAGGTGCAGGAGCCTAAGAACAAATGAAGGAAGGTAAGGAGGAAGAGGTGATGGGTTGACAACAGTCAGAAGATGAAGAGGATAATGATTCCCTCACTGTTGGTTGGCAGCAGATGATAGAGGAAGCAAGCTAGAGTGTTAATCAGTAAGAAGAAATATGAATGGCACTGAGAAAAACCGCTCTTAGTACTCACTGTTAAAGGATGAATGAGCTCTGAATCACGGACACATTCCAGAAACCTTCACCTTGCTGGAGGTGCTTGCTATGAAGAAGGTGCATACAGAGTCCAATAAAACAAGAAAAAAGCAGCAGCACTCCAATTGTTGGTGAAAAAAACAACCTTAGTCCTTTATTACATAATAAAGATCATGGACAAGGTATTGCGGGTAAAACAAGTGCAGATTATGCAGGCAATAGGACGATGGCCGTTTCACGCAATAAGCGCTTCCACGGGTTCTGGACCCAATTGAACATAACCCAATTGAACATAACATATAGCCTACATTTATCATGCCAATATCTCATCAACAGAGAAGAGAAGAGAAAAAAAGAAAATACAAACTATGTTTTAATCAGCTCTTTAGTCACTTTTAGATTATGTGGCCATTTGAACATGCTCAAACTGATTAAAGATTCTCTTTTACCCCTTCAACACCCAGCCTGTTTTCACCTTCATGACCAGGCCAAATTTTACAATTCTGACCAGTGTCATTTTATGTAGTAATAACTCTTGAACTCTTCAATGGATCCCAGTGATTCTGAGAATATTTTTTTGTGACAAATTGTTTTGAATGATAGTGGTAAAATTTGTTCAATTTTACTTTTGAGTAATTGTGAAAATATAGGAAATTTGCTGAAAATTTAAATTTTTTTCCAATTTTCAAACTTTTAATTCTTATACTCTTAAACCAGAGAATTATGTCACACAAAATAGTTAATAAATAATATTTACCACATGTCCACTTTACATCTGCATCCTTTTTGGAACATACTTTTTTATTAGGAAGCTAGAAGGGTTTAAGGTTATTCAGCAATTTTTCATTTTTAAAACAAAAAATTTACAAAACCAATTTTTTTAAGGATCACATTTGATGTGACTTTGGGGGGCCTGTATGATAGAAAATACCTAAATGGGATAGTATTCAAAAACTGCACCCTCAAAGTGATCAAAACCACATTTAAAAAAGCTTATTAACCCTTCAGGTACTTCACAGAAATTTAAGCAATGTGAAAGGTAAAAACGAACATGTTACTTTTTGCCATAAAAAAATTATTTTAATCCCATTTTTTTATTTTAAGAAAGGTAACAGGAAAAAATGGATCTCAAAATTTGTTGTACAATTTCTCCTGAGTACACCAATACCCTATATATGAAGAAAACTGCTATTTGTGCACACGGCAGGTTTCGGAAGGGAACAAACACCGTTTGACTTTTTGAAAGCAAAATTGGCTGGAATCGAGAGTGAAGACCAAGTTGCATTTGGAGAGCCCCTGATGTGTCTAAACAGTAAAACCCCCCACAGGTGACACCACTTTGGAAACTATAACCCGCATGGAATGTTTTTAGATGTGTTGTGAGCACTTTAAACTTCCAGGTGCTTCACAGAAGTTTATAACGTTGAGCTGTGAAAACAAAAAAAAAAAATGTTTCCCACAAAAATATTGTTTTAGCCCCTAAATATTTATTTTCACAAGGCTAAAAGAAGAAATTGGATAACAAAATGTGTTGTGCAATTTCTTCTGAGTACATTGGTACCCTATATGTGTTCAAAAATTACTTTAGAGGCACAGTGCCAGGCTGAGAATGGATGCACAATATTGGAGTTCATATTTTGCTGGAATGGTTGAGAGTCCCATGTCACATTGGCAGAGCCAATGAGGTGTCAGAACAGCCGAAACCCTCCAAAAGTAACCTTATTTTATAAAATGTAACCCCCTGTGAATTAATCCAAGGGTCCAGTGTTAGGGCTAGCGGAATGCACCGAGTAAATATGGATGTTTATTAATATTGGTGCATTCGCAACCCGGGGTCCACCGTGCAGGAGGAACCTGCTGCTAGTGAATGGTGGCATTATTTGGTGGTATAGGCTAGCTCTGTTACTTCAGAGTAGCCATGAAAGGAAAGCACTGTGCCCTGTTAGACTCACAGGAGCACAAGCTAACTGCTGAACTGGTAGCAGTCAGTGGTCATGCAAGTACACAATCTCCTCACCGGAGGTGACGGTATTCTAGGGGCTTATTTCAGCCGGGTCCCAGAATAAAATCACACATAAATTAACCACACTTGCGCAAAGCACATAACTTGGATTGATACTAGCGCATGGCCGTGCGGTCATACGTACCTTTTATAGCTGCAGCAAGTACAGGACCTTCCAAGAAGAACCAATGGCAGGCTGACACAGAAGTTGAGCACCTTCAGGACCTTCCTAGAGGACCAATGGGATTAGCTGCTGCATCTAAGCATGTGACCCTTGATCTCGAACAAGAGATCTCACCCTGGGCATGCTCAGAAGGGGAAAAGCAGGACTTAGTCCTAAAAACATCTGCTCGCCACGGCCCAGTACTGGCTACAATGGCAGAAGCAGGAAAGGCAGCAGTAACCCTTTGCACAAAGTCAGACTAAGCGAGACGCTGGGACCGATGTCTCCGCTGAGCAGACTCCACTGCAGCAGGAGAAGAATGGGAGAAAGCAGCGGAGATGGCCCGAGATTCCCCCTGTGCAGAGGCGGGAACTCAGCCCCTAATATTACCCCCCTGCTAGGACCTCGCTATGCTCGAAGGCAGCAATGAGCTGCATAGCCTGAATGTGCTCAGCAGGCTCCTAGGACCTGTCCTCAAGACCATAACCCTTCCAGTCCACCAAATAAAAATTTTTGCCACGTATCACCTTGCACCCCAAAATAGCATTCACCTCATAATCGTCCGTAGATGAACCCGATGCCCCGGCAGATGACTCGGAAAACCGGGACATGTATACGGGTTTCAAGAGGGACACATGAAAGGTGTCGGTGATACCCAGGCGTCGTGGAAGAACAAAACTGTAGACCACAGGGTTAATCTGTTAGAGGACCTTGAAAGGGCCCAAGTAGCGAGGTGCAAACTTAGTGGACTCAACTCGCAGCCTGATGTTACGGGCAGAGAGCCACACTAAGTCTCCAGGAGCAAAGGTCGGAGCGGGGCGCCGATGTGCATCAGCGTAGGACCTCATTCTCTCCTTGGAGGCCTGAATTGCATCCTGAGTGCGGTCCAAAATGTCCCATGCCTCCACAGCCCAGTCTGCCACCCTGGAGTCGGCGGAAGACACGGGCATAGGCACAGGTACCCGCGGATGCTGACCATAATTAGGAGGAATGGGGTCTGTCCAGTGGAGTCGCCTACGGCGTTGTTCAGCGCAAACTCCGCCCACGATAGCAAGGATGCCCAGTCACCCTGCCTGGCTGAGACAAAATGTCGCAGATATGTGACCAAGGTCTGGTTGGCACTCTCTATCAACCCATTCGTCTCGGGATGATATGCATGCAGAAGAGAGATTCAGCTCAATGCTGAGAAGACGACAAAGCTCTCTCCAGAACCGAGACACAAACTGGGGACCCCGGTCACTGACTATTTTATCTGGCATACCGTGTAGGCGGAAGATGTGTTTTATAAACAACACTGCAAAAGCCCGTGCAAAAGGTAGCCATGGAAGTGGCACCAAGTGCACCATTTTAGGAAAATGATCAGTGATAACCCAAATGGTACAGCCATGAGACTTGGGCAAGCCCACCACAAAGTCCATCCGGACCATCTCCCAGGGCCTGTCTGCCACCGGCAAGGGATAAAGTAACCCAGCTGGCCATTGTCGAGGAGACTTATTTTTGGCACAGGAGACACATGCCCGAATATAATCTCCAACGTCACGGACCATATGCGGCCACCAGTACGCCCTCGCCAGCAGTTCAGATTAGGGTTGAGCGAAACCGATCGGACAAATTCAAAAATCGCCGACTTTCGGCAAAGTTGGGTTTCATGAAACCCAACCCAATCCTAGTGTGGGATCGGCCATGAGGTCGCCGATCTGCGCGCAAAAGTCGCATTTCATATGACGCTTTCAGCGCCATTTTTCAGCCAATGAAGGAGGACGCAGAGTGTGGGCAGCGTGATGACATAGGTCTCGGTCCCCACCATCTTAGAGAAGGGCATGACAGTGATTGGCTTGCTTTCTGCGGCGTCACAGGGGCTATAAAGGGGTGTGCATGCCGACCGCCATCTTACTTCTGCCGATCTTAGCATAGGGAGAGGTTGCTGCAGCTTCATCAGAAGAAGGGATATAGTTAGGGAGGGAAGATTAACCCCCAAACTGCTTGTGCTGTAGCGATTTCCACAGTCCAACACCACCTTTTTTTTGCAGGGACAGTGGAGGCTATATTTTTGTGCATCAGCTCTGTAGCTTATTAGGCTGCCCTATCAGGCTCCCTGATAGCTGCATTGCTGTTTGCATGCTGCTGTGCAAACCAACTGCTTTTTTAAAAGCAAAAATCCTGTTACTCCTTTCTGCACAGTTATCTTGTTTATTTGTCCACACTTTTGTGTGCAGCAGTCCTTCTTATTGCTGCCATACTTGTCCTGAGATCATTGTAGGGAGATTGAAATTGTACTACAATCCCTGTATTTTTTCATATATCTTCCAGCCACTTTCTGCCACTTGCATTGTGTTGTTTTATACACTGGGCCTGAGTTTTGGTTCAGTCTCCAAAAAAAAAAGTGAGATTCAAATTCTCACAAAGTGGATATACTTCAGTCCTGTTAGTTTGTCGTATATCAGCCAGCCACTTTCTGCCACTTAGATTGCGTTGTTATATACAGTGGGGCAAAAAAGTATTTAGTCAGTCAGCAATAGTGCAAGTTCCACCACTTAAAAAGATGAGAGGCGTCTGTAATTTACATCATAGGTAGACCTCAACTATGGGAGACAAACTGAGAAAAAAAAATCCAGAAAATCACATTGTCTGTTTTTTTATCATTTTATTTGCATTTTATGGTGGAAAATAAGTATTTGGTCAGAAACAAACAATCAAGATTTCTGGCTCTCACAGACCTGTAACTTCTTCTTTAAGAGTCTCCTCTTTCCTCCACTCATTACCTGTAGTAATGGCACCTGTTTAAACTTGTTATCAGTATAAAAAGACACCTGTGCACACCCTCAAACAGTCTGACTCCAAACTCCACTATGGTGAAGACCAAAGAGCTGTCAAAGGACACCAGAAACAAAATTGTAGCCCTGCACCAGGCTGGGAAGACTGAATCTGCAATAGCCAACCAGCTTGGAGTGAAGAAATCAACAGTGGGAGCAATAATTAGAAAATGGAAGACATACAAGACCACTGATAATCTCCCTCGATCTGGGGCTCCACGCAAAATCCCACCCCGTGGGGTCAGAATGATCACAAGAACGGTGAGCAAAAAAACCAGAACCACGCGGGGGGACCTAGTGAATGAACTGCAGAGAGCTGGGACCAATGTAACAAGGCCTACCATAAGTAACACACTACGCCACCATGGACTCAGATCCTGCAGTGCCAGACGTGTCCCACTGCTTAAGCCAGTACATGTCTGGGCCCGTCTGAAGTTTGCTAGAGAGCATTTGGATGATCCAGAGGAGTTTTGGGAGAATGTCCTATGGTCTGATGAAACCAAACTGGAACTGTTTGGTAGAAACACAACTTGTCGTGTTTGGAGGAAAAAGAATACTGAGTTGCATCCATCAAACACCATACCTACTGTAAAGCATGGTGGTGGAAACATCATGCTTTGGGGCTGTTTCTCTGCAAAGGGGCCAGGACGACTGATCCGGGTACATGAAAGAATGAATGGGGCCATGTATCGTGAGATTTTGAGTGCAAACCTCCTTCCATCAGCAAGGGCATTGAAGTTGAAACGTGGCTGGGTCTTTCAACATGACAATGATCCAAAGCACACCGCCAGGGCAACGAAGGAGTGGCTTCGTAAGAAACATTTCAAGGTCCTGGAGTGGCCTAGCCAGTCTCCAGATCTCAACCCTATAGAAAACCTTTGGAGGGAGTTGAAAGTCCGTGTTGCCAAGCGAAAAGCCAAAAACATCACTGCTCTAGAGGAGATCTGCATGAAGGAATGGGCCAAAATACCAACAACAGTGTGTGGCAACCTTGTGAAGACTTACAGAAAACGTTTGACCTCTGTCATTGCCAACAAAGGCTATATTACAAAGTATTGAGATGAAATTTTGTTTCTGACCAAATACTTATTTTCCACCATAAAATGCAAATAAAATGATAAAAAAAACAGACAATGTGATTTTCTGGATTTTTTTTCTCAGTTTGTCTCCCATAGTTGAGGTCTACCTATGATGTAAATTACAGACGCCTCTCATCTTTTTAAGTGGTGGAACTTGCACTATTGCTGACTGACTAAATACTTTTTTGCCCCACTGTACACTGGGCCTGAGTTTTGGTTCAGTCTCCCCCCAAAAAAAAGTGAGATGTAAATTCTCAATAAGTTTATATACACCTTCTACCTTGTTTTACAGTACCATATAACAGTTGTTATTTTGGTTAGATTTTCCAAAAATTGAGGAAGTCTGGTGGAAGAGCCCATCGGCGGTGGTTGCCAGCTGGTACTGATGGTGGTGGTGGTGGTGCATCTGGTGGTAGTGGCAAAAGCACAATAGCACCTAAGGCTGGAGGTGTTGAGCCAGCATCATCATCTGGCTACACAAGGCCTCAAAGGCTCCCTTATCTGGGAGTAGGAAAACAGCTTTTAAAGCTGGAGCAGCAGGAAAAAGTTTTGGCTTTCCTTGCTGACTCAGCCTCTAGCTCTTTCGCCTCCTCTTCAGAAAGTTCCAAATATAAAAGCAGCGAGTCGTCAGTGGATGCTCCCGGTCAGGAACAAGACGTTTCCTTGTGTCCTTCACCCAAACCAAAAGTGAAGGATGCGTCAGGCGACACTACAGGTTACTCCATGGAGCTCTTTACACATACCGTGCCTGGGTTAGAAAGGGAAATTGTTAACTGCCCATTACAAGATGAATCGGACATGGAGTGCACTGATGCACAGCCACAGCTAGATTATTATGCTGTTCCATTGACTCAGATCACTACATTGCCCTCGCAGTGTACTGAGCCAGAATCTGACCCTGATGAGACTATGGTGCCCCGCCCCTAACGCTACAGCACCTTACACAGTGACACAGAGGAAGGTGCAGATGAAAGTGCAGGTTCCTTCATCAGGTGGGGGGCATACTCGTTTGCGACGTCACTGGCACAGGGCCCCTCATAGTACGCAAAAGTGTCTCTGCCAGTGGGAGGCGCCACCCACCGTCAACACACCGCCATACTATGAGGGGCCCTGTGCCAGTGCCAACGAGTGGCCCCCCCCTGCTTGCTCAGGATCACAGCACTTGCAAAAGTTGAAATACTTACCTCTCCCTGCTCCACCGCCGTGACGTATTCCGCGTTTCCTGGGCCCACGAATATCTTGAGCCAGCCCTACCCCCCCAAAACTTCAGCCAAATGACCCCCCTTTTTCAATGCCTAACTATTATTATAAAGTAAATTAAGATTGACAAGCTTAAGTAATAAGAATTGATGTTTTTGGCATTAAAATGGGCACTGTAGGTGTTTTCCTGTCCTCCACTCACTGCCGACTTTGATTCCCCATTGACTTGCAATGGGTTTCATGTTTCAGTCGGCCCCCGACTTTTCGCAGTAATCGGCCGATTTCACCCGACCCAACTTTTGACAAAGTTAGGTTTCGCTCAACTCGACTCGATCCGAAAAAATTCGCTCAACTCTAGTTCAGATGTTTTGTACAAAAAGAAAAAAAAAAGAGCATGAACCGCACCTCCAAAAATCATACATTGATCTAAAGCCACTAGGCAAAAATTTATATTACTGAACATGAGGTTTTCAGTTTAACATTCTGATCAGACTGTATGAAGCCCATTGCCACTTCACGGCAAACCTCGTAGTGGGTCCTACCGCCCTAACGGAGCGGAGCCATGCGCCAACCACCGCCACAGCAGCAATGCACCAGCAGGGCGGACGGCCTGATGCTCCACAGCACCCATGCTGCAAGACTGAGCCCCCATGACTCCAGACCGTGCCGCCCCACCAGCACAAAGCCACAGCAACAATGGCAGCCACACAGCACCAGCATCAAAATGAAAGGAGCACTAAAACTCACCTTCCTCCAGCTCTTGAGTGAGAGCCAAAATGGGCTAGACCCCTTACTTTGCAGTCTCCTGCTAACTAAAATCACCTGTGCCAAATGGGAGGAGTGCTGGTCCATGAAAGAGACAAGAACATGCTTTGTACAAAAAAAAAAAAAAAAAAAGAGCATGAACCGCACCTCCAAAAATCATACGTTGATCTAAAGCCGCTAGGCAAAAAATTATATTACTGAACAGGTGATTTTAATTAGCAGGAGACTGCAAAGTAAGGGGTCTAGCCCATTTTGGCTCTCACTGAAGAGCTGGAGGAAGGTGAGTTTAAGTGCTCCTTTCATTTTGGTGCTGGTGCTGTGTGGCGGCCATTGTTGCCGTGGCTTTGTGCTGGTGGGGCGGAGCGGTCTGGAGTCATGGGGGCTCAGTCTTGCAGCATGGGTGCTGTGGGGCAACAGGCCGTCCACCCTGCTGGTGCAATGCCGCTGTGGCGGTGGTTGGCGCATGGCTCCACTCCATTAGGGCGGTAGGACCCACTACGAGGTTTGCTGTGAAGTGGCAGTGGGCTTCATACAGTCTGATCAGAATGTTAAACTGAAAACCTCATGTTCAGTAATAAAAATTTTTGCCTAGCGGCTTTAGATCAACGTATGATTTTTGGAGGTGCGGTTCATGCTCTTTTTTTTTCTTGTTGTACAAAGCATGTTCTAGTTTCTTTCATGGACCAGCACTCCTCCCATTTGGCACAGGTGATTTTAATTAACAGGAGACTGCAAAGTAAGGGGTCTAGCCCATTTTGACTCTCACTGAAGAGCTGGAGGAAGGTGAGTTTAAGTGCTCCTTTCATTTTGGTGCTGGTGCTGTGTGGCGGCCATTGTTGCCGTGGCTTTGTGCTGGTGGGGCGGTGCGGTCTGGAGTCATGGGGGCTCAGTCTTGCAGCATGGGTGCTGTGGGGCAACAGGCCGTCCGCCCTGCTGGTGCATTGCCGCTGTGGCGGTGGTTGGCGCATGGCTCCGCTCCATTAGGGCGGTAGGACCCACTACGAGGTTTGCCGTGAAGTGGCAGTGGGCTTCATACAGTCTGATCAGAATGTTAAACTGAAAACCTCATGTTCAGTAATAAAAAATTTTGCCTAGCGGCTTTAGATCAACGTATGATTTTTGGAGGTACGGTTCATGCTCTTTTTTTTTTTTTTCTAGTTCAGATGTCCTCTTTGTCCCAAAATGTCCACCCACCCTGGACGAATGAGCCCAAGAGAGAACCTCGGGTCGCAAGTTAATAGGTACAAAAGTCTTGCCCAGAGGCACTGACTCTACCGAAACCAGGGCTATGGTTCTCAGGCTCTCAGAAGGGACAATAAGCCGAGGCTCCCCTTCCTCCTCAGAAGACACAATGGAGCGAGAGAGGGCATCAGCATGAATGTTCTTCTCCCCAGCGAGATAATGGAGGGTGAAGTGGAACTGGGTGAAGAACAAGGACCATCTGGCCTGACGAGAATTTAGCCGCTGGGCTGTTTGTAAATAAACCACATTTTTTGGGTCCGTGAAGACTTGGAAGGGAAAGCGAGCCCCCTCCAAAAGATGTCTCCACTCCGAGAAGGCCAACTTCATTGCTAGTAACTCCCTGTCCCCGATAGAATAATTCCTCTCCGCTGGTGTGAAGGTCTTGGAGAAGAAGAAGCAAGGATGCTTCCGACCATGAGCATCCTTTTGGAAGAGGACTGCTCCAGCACCAACGGATTAGGCATCCAAGTCCATTATAAACGGCTTATCAACATCGGGACGATGCAGGATGGGAGCACTAGCAAAATGAGACTTAATAGAAGAGAAAGCCTTGGAGACCTCCTCAGACCACAATTTGGAATTTGCTTCCTTCTTGGTGAGGGCTACCAAGGGAGCTACTAAAGTTGAGAAGTGGGGAATGAACTGGCTATAGTAATTAATGAACCCCATAAAGCACTGCACCACTTTAAGAGAATGGGGTTCTTGCAGTCCATCACAGCCTGTAGTTTGGCAGAATCCATTGCCAATCCTTGGGCGGAGATGATATAGCCCAGGAAAGGTAAAGACTCCTGCACAAACATAAACTTCTCCAACTTTGCATAGGGGGAATTTGCCTGTAAGAGGTCGAAGACTCTGCCAACATCTCTCCGGTGGGAGTCAATATCTGGAGAGAAGATGAGAATATCATCCAGATAGACTATGACCGAGGTGGAGAACATATCCCGGAAGATATCATTAACAAATTCTTGGAAAGTGGCTGGGACATTACAGAGCCCGAAGGGCATCACCAGATACTCATAGTGCCCATCCCTGGTATTAAAATCCGTCTTCCATTTGTCCCCCTCACAGATGCGAATCAGGTTATAACCACCCCGCAGATCTAATTTGGTAAATACCCTAGCTCCCCGTAGCCTATCAAAGAGCTCAGAAATCAGGGGCAATGGGTACTTATTCTTAACAGAGATGGTGTTAAGACCCCTGTAATCTATGCATGGATGTAATTCTCCGTTCTTCTGCACGAAGAAGAACCCCGCCCCTCCACTGACACTGACTTCCTAATGAACCCTATTGCCAAATTCTCCTGGATATATTGGGACATAGCCTCCATTTCCGGGACAAAGAGGGGATAGACCCATCCCTGAGGACATTCTGCTCCAGGCAGGAGATCAATAGGACAGTCATAGGGGCGGTGAGGCAGAAGGGTCTCCGCAGCCTTTTTGGAGAACACGTCTGCGAAGGACCAATAGCACTTGGGAAGGGAAGAAAGATCTGCGGGTATCTCGGTAGTGGAAACCTGAACGCACTTCCTCACATATCTGCCCTTACATAATTCACTCCAACCCAATATCCTCCCAGAGGTCCACTTAATATGTGGGGAGTAGTGTTGAGCGATACCGTCCGATACTTGAAAGTATCCGTATCGGAAAGTATCGGCCGATACCGGCAAAGTATCGGATCTGATCCGATACCGATACCCGATACCAATACAAGTCAATGGGACTCAAGTATCGGAAGGTATCCCTGATGGTTCCCAGGGTCTGAAGGAGAGGAAACTCTCCTTCAGGCCCTGGGATCCATATTAATGTGTAAAATAAAGAATTAAAATAAAAAATATTGATATACTCACCTCTCCGACACAGCCTGGACCTTACCGCTGTGAACCGGCAGCCTTCTTTGCTTAAAATGAGCGCGTTCAGCACCTTCCATGACGTCACGGCTTCTGATTGGTCGCGTGCCGCTCATGTGACCGCCACGCGACCAATCACAAGCCGCGACGTCATCCCTCAGTTCCTAAATTCCTAGAAGGGAATTTAGAACCTGAGGGATGACATCGCGGCTTGTGATTGGTCGCGTGGCGGTCACATGAGCGGCACGCGATCAATCAGAAGCCGTGACATCATGGAAGGTGCTGAAGGCGCTCATTTTAAACAAAGAAGGCTGCCGGTTACCAGCGGTGATGTCCAGGGGCCTCCGGACAGGTGAGTATATCAATATTTTTTATTTTAATTCTTTATTTTACACATTCATATGGATACCAGGGCCTGAAGGAGAGTTTCCTCTCCTTCAGACCCTGGGAACCATACACTGGAAACTTCCGATTCCGATTCCCGATACCACAAAAGTATCGGATCTCGGTATCGGAATTCCAATACCGCAAGTATCGGCCGATACCCGATACTTGCGGTATCGGAATGCTCAACACTAGTGGGGAGTGGAAACGGAGCCAGGGTTTCCCAGCAGAATCTTGTCCATTCCCTCGGGAAGGACAAGAAGGGAAAAAATCTCCTGGTGGGAAGGGGACATGGATAATGTGAAAGGGGCAGTCTGGTGTGTGATTTGCGAGGGAAGTGTCGACCCATTCACTACTCCAACAGTCACCTGTTTGGCGAGCATCACCAGAGGTATTGCATGGCGCAGAGCAAAAGCAGAGGACATGAAATTCCTCTCTGCTCCAGAGTCCACACAAAGCTCGACTGTTAGAGTGGATGAGCCTAACGTGATTGTCCCTTTTAAGGACAGCTTGGAGGAAAATGCGGCTATGTCTAGTGAACCTCCTCCAATGGTTACTAGACACAATCGTTTTCCCGACTGCCGTGGACATTTATTGGCATAATGTCCTATCTGTTGGCAATTTTTACAAACCACAGGTACTCGAGCCGTCCGAGACTTTGGTCCCGCTCGAGAAACATCCATGGCCTCATGGGTGTCGGACGCCTGAACGGAAGAATCTAGAGGTCTGGCGAAGGTGGGAGCCAGCCGAAACCTCTGCCTACACTGGGTCCGCTCTAACCTCCGCTCATTAAAACGGAGGTCGATGCCGGTAGATATTGAAATGAGCTCCTCCAGTGTGGTGGGAATCTCCCTGGTGGCCAAGGCGTCCTTCACATGGTCTGCCAGTCCTTTCCAGAACACCGGAATAAGGACTTTATCCAGCCACTTCAGCTCAGACACCAGAGTCCGGTATTGGACGGTGAAATGGCTGACCATGGACGAACACTGTGTAATTGCCAACAATTGGAGCGCGGTATCGTGGGTGACATGTGCAGTGCCCCAGAGACCTGGTCGTTGCAGTAACATCGCTCCGCCGCTAAGGGGAGTGATGGTACGTCTGATGGCACTGAAGGAGTTCACCTGACCAGGTATCACAGACACCAATAAACTTCATAGTCTGGCCTCCAGGGGGAGCAAAGGGCACTATGTATTAGGCCACCCTGTCATGGTTCCCAATGGCAGGGACTCAGGCAAAAACGGACTAGCTCTAGGAATGATGGAATCTCAGATGACCGCGACGCTGAACCTAACACGCAACTAATAGTAGCCAGGGGGTATGCCTACGATTATCCCTAGACACCTCGCACCAGCCGGAGATCTAGTTACCCCCTAGTAGAGGAATACACAGACCTGGCTTGCCTCCAGGGAAACCCCAAAAGTGATAGTAGCCCCCCACATATAATAACGGTTAGGTAAGAGGAAAACACGTACGCAGTATGAATATAGATTCAGCAAAGAGAGGCCCTCTGACTAGATAGCAGAAAATACAAAAGAGGACTTCGCGGTCACCTCAAAACCCTAAACAGCCATCCTGAAATTACTTTAACTCCGTTATCAACTCATGACACCGGAGTAGTAATTTCAGATCACTAGAGCTTCCAGCAGCAAGAGAAATATAAATGCATGCTGGACAAACAAACACAAAAAATGCCAAAGATCCAACTTAGCTGAATTGCAGACTTGGAGCAGGTAGCAAGCAACAGAGGTGCTCTGGTAACATTGATTGCCGGCACTAGAATGACTGAGAAGCCAGACTAAATAGGAAACTCCCAGTTTCCTGATGGGAACAGGTGCAAGACAAAAGTCAGCCAGTACCACCAGTAACCACCAGAGGGAGCCCAAAAACAGAATTCACAACAGTACCCCCCCCCTTAAGGAGGGGGCACCGAACCCTCATGAGAACCACCAGGGCGATCTGGATGCGCCCTATGAAAGGCGCGAACCAAATCAGAGGCATGAACATCGGAGGCAGTCACCCAAGAATTATCCTCCTGACCGTATCCCTTCCATTTAACCAAATATTGAAGTCTCCGTCTGGAAACGCGAGAGTCCAAAATCTTCTCCACAACATGCTCCAATTCACCCTCCACCAGCACAGGAGCAGGAGGCTCAACAGAAGGAACAACCGGTACCTCGTACCTCCGCAACAACGACCGATGGAAGACATTATGAATGGTGAAAGATGCAGGTAGGTCCAAACGAAAAGATACAGGATTAAGAATCTCCAAAATCTTATAAGGACCTATGAACCGAGGTTTAAACTTAGGAGAAGAGACCTTCATAGGGACAAAACGAGAAGATAACCACACCAAGTCCCCAACGCGGAGATGATGACCCACACGACGATGACGATTAGCAAACTGCTGAGTCTTCTCCTGAGACAACTTCAAATTGTCCACCACATGACTCCAAATCCAGTGCAGTCTATCCACCACCGTGTCCACTCCAGGGCAATCCGAAGATTCCACCTGGCCAGATGAAAAACGAGGGTGAAACCCTGAATTGCAAAAGAAAGGAGAAACCAGAGTGGCAGAACTGGCCCGATTATTGAGGGCAAACTCTGCCAACGGCAAAAAGGCGACCCAATCATCCTGATCAGCAGACACAAAACACCTCAAATAAGTCTCCAAGGTCTGATTAGTTCGCTCCGTCTGGCCATTAGTCTGAGGATGGAATGCAGACGAAAAAGACAAATCAATGCCCATCCTGGCACAGAACGCTCGCCAGAACCTAGACACAAATTGAGACCCCCTGTCAGAAACGATGTTTTCCGGGATACCATGTAAACGAACCACATTCTGAAAAAATAAAGGAACCAACTCAGATGAAGAAGGCAATTTGGGCAAGGGTACCAAATGAACCATCTTAGAAAAATGGTCACACACCACCCAAATGACGGACATTTTCTGAGAAACCGGGAGGTCCGAGATAAAGTCCATAGAGATGTGCATCCACGGCCTCTTCGGAATGGGCAAGGACAACAACAATCCACTAGCCCGAGAACAGCAAGGCTTGGCCCGAGCACAAACATCACAAGACTGTACAAAGGCACGCACATCCCGAGACAGGGAAGGCCACCAGAAGGACCTGGCCACCAAATCTCTGGTACCAAAAATTCCAGGGTGACCTGCCAACACAGAAGAATGAACCTCCGAGATGACTCTACTGGTCCATTCATCTGGAACAAACAGTCTCCCAGGCGGACAACGATCAGGCCTATCAGTCTGAAACTCCTGCAAAGCACGTCGCAAGTCTGGGGAGACAGCAGACAAAATCACCCCATCCTTAAGGATACCCGTAGGCTCAGAATCACCAGAGGAGTCAGGCTCAAAACTCCTAGAAAGGGCATCTGCCTTCACATTTTTTGAACCCGGCAAGTATGAAACCACAAAATTAAACCGGGAGAAAAACAACGACCAGCGCGCCTGTCTAGGATTCAGACGCCTGGCAGACTCAAGGTAAATCAGATTCTTGTGATCAGTCAAGACCACCACCTGATGTCTAGCACCCTCAAGCCAATGACGCCACTCCTCAAATGCCCACTTCATAGCCAAGAGCTCCCGATTACCGACATCATAATTTCGCTCGGCGGGCGAAAACTTTCGAGAGAAGAATGCACATGGTCTCATCACTGAGCAATCGGGAATTCTCTGCGACAAAACCGCCCCCGCTCCAATCTCGGAAGCATCAACCTCGACCTGAAAAGGGAGCGAAACATCAGGCTGGCGCAACACAGGGGCGGAAGAAAAGCGGCGCTTAAGCTCCCGAAAGGCCTCCACAGCCGCAGAGGACCAATTGGCAACATCAGCACCCTTCTTAGTCAAATCAGTCAGAGGTTTAGCAACACTTGAAAACCCAGTTATAAATCGACGGTAGAAATTAGCAAAGCCCAAGAACTTCTGAAGACTCTTCAGGGAAGTAGGCTGCATCCAATCACAAATAGCCCAAACCTTGACAGGATCCATCTCAACAGAAGAAGGGGAAAAAATATACCCCAAAAAGGAGATCTTCTGAACCCCAAAAATACACTTTGAACCCTTTACAAACAAAGAATTGGCCCGCAAAACCTGAAAAACCTTCCTAACCTGTTGAACATGCGACTCCCAGTCATCCAAAAAAATCAAAATATCATCCAAATACACAATCATAAATTTATCCAGGTATTTACGGAAAATATCGTGCATAAAGGACTGAAAGACTGAAGGAGCATTAGAAAGACCAAAAGGCATTACCAAATACTCAAAATGGCCCTCGGGCGTATTAAATGCAGTTTTCCACTCATCTCCCTGCTTAATCCGCACCAAATTATACGCACCCCGAAGATCAATCTTAGAGAACCACTTTGCCCCTTTAATACGAGCAAATAAATCAGTCAATAATGGCAAAGGATACTGGTATTTGACTGTAATCTTATTCAACAGGCGATAATCAATACAGGGCCTCAGGGAGCCATCTTTTTTACCCACAAAAAAAAAACCTGCTCCTAAAGGGGATGAGGATGGACGGATATGTGTTATGGTTCTCAATGGCAAGAGAACATAGCCCAGCAAACATCAGAACTAGCTCTTGGAAGGATGGAAACTAAACTGACCATGAACTAAACCTGTCGCACAACTAACAGTAGCCGGGTAGCGTTGCCTGCGTTTTATCCCTAGACGCCCAGCGCCGGCCGGAGGACTAACTAATCCTGGCAGAGGAAAATATAGTCCTGGCTCACCTCTAGAGAAATTTCCCCGAAAGGCAGACAGAGGCCCCCACAAATATTGGCGGTGATTTTAGATGAAATGACAAACGTAGTATGAAAATAGGTTTAGCAAAATTGAGGTCCGCTTACTAGATAGCAGGAAGACAGAAAGGGCACTTTCATGGTCAGCTGAAAACCCTATCAAAATACCATCCTGAAATTACTTTAAGACTCTAGTATTAACTCATAACATCAGAGTGGCAATTTCAGATCACAAGAGCTTTCCAGACACAGAAACGAAACTACAGCTGTGAACTGGAACTAAATGCAAAAACAAACAAGGACAAAAGTCCAACTTAGCTGGGAGTTGTCTAGCAGCAGGAACATGCACAGAAAGGCTTCTGATTACAATGTTGACCGGCATGGAAGTGACAGAGGAGCAAGGCTAAATAGCGACTCCCACATCCTGATGGAAACAGGTGAACAGAGAGGATGATGCACACCAGTTCAATTCCACCAGTGGCCACCGGGGGAGCCCAAAATCCAATTTCACAACAGTACCCCCCCCTCAAGGAGGGGGCACCGAACCCTCACCAGAACCACCAGGGCGATCAGGATGAGCCCTATGAAAGGCACGGACCAAATCGGAGGCATGAACATCAGAGGCAGTCACCCAAGAATTATCCTCCTGACCGTATCCCTTCCATTTGACCAGATACTGGAGTTTCCGTCTGGAAACACGGGAGTCCAAGATTTTTTCCACAACGTACTCCAACTCGCCCTCAACCAACACCGGAGCAGGAGGCTCAACGGAAGGCACAACCGGTACCTCATACCTGCGCAATAATGACCGATGAAAAACATTATGAATAGAAAAAGATGCAGGGAGGTCCAAACGGAAGGACACAGGGTTAAGAATCTCCAATATCTTGTACGGGCCGATGAACCGAGGCTTAAACTTGGGAGAAGAAACCCTCATAGGGACAAAACGAGAAGACAACCACACCAAGTCCCCAACACAAAGCCGAGGACCAACCCGACGCCGGCGGTTGGCAAAAAACTGAGTCTTCTCCTGGGACAACTTCAAATTGTCCACTACCTGCCCCCAAATCTGATGCAACCTCTCCACCACAGCATCCACTCCAGGACAATCCGAAGATTCCACCTGACCAGAAGAAAATCGAGGATGAAACCCCGAATTACAGAAAAAGGGAGACACCAAGGTGGCAGAGCTGGCCCGATTATTGAGGGCAAACTCCGCTAAAGGCAAAAAAGCAACCCAATCATCCTGATCTGCAGACACAAAACACCTCAAATATGTCTCCAAGGTCTGATTCGTCCGCTCGGTCTGGCCATTAGTCTGAGGATGGAAAGCAGACGAGAAAGACAAATCTATGCCCATCCTAGCACTGAATGCTCGCCAAAATCTAGACACGAATTGGGTACCTCTGTCAGAAACGATATTCTCCGGAATACCATGCAAACGGACCACATTTTGAAAAAACAGAGGAACCAACTCGGAAGAAGAAGGCAACTTAGGCAGGGGAACCAAATGGACCATCTTAGAGAAACGATCACACACCACCCAGATGACAGACATCTTCTGAGAAACAGGAAGATCCGAAATAAAATCCATCGAGATGTGCGTCCAGGGCCTCTTCGGGATAGGCAAGGGCAACAACAATCCACTAGCCCGAGAACAACAAGGCTTGGCCCGAGCACAAACGTCACAAGACTGCACAAAGCCTCGCACATCTCGAGACAGGGAAGGCCACCAGAAGGACCTTGCCACCAAATCCCTGGTACCAAAGATTCCAGGATGACCTGCCAACGCAGAAGAATGAACCTCAGAAATGACTTTACTGGTCCAATCATCAGGAACAAACAGTCTACCAGGTGGGCAACGATCAGGTCTATCCGCCTGAAACTCCTGCAAGGCCCGCCGCAGGTCTGGAGAAACGGCAGACAATATCACTCCATCCTTAAGGATACCTGTAGGTTCAGAATTACCAGGGGAGTCAGGCTCAAAACTCCTAGAAAGGGCATCCGCCTTAACATTCTTAGAACCCGGCAGGTAGGACACCACAAAATCAAACCGAGAGAAAAACAACGACCAGCGCGCCTGTCTAGGATTCAGGCGTCTGGCGGACTCAAGATAAATTAGATTTTTGTGGTCAGTCATTACCACCACCTGATGTCTAGCCCCCTCAAGCCAATGACGCCACTCCTCAAAAGCCCACTTCATGGCCAAAAGCTCCCGATTCCCAACATCATAATTCCGCTCGGCGGGCGAAAATTTACGCGAGAAAAAAGCACAAGGTCTCATCACGGAGCAATCGGAACTTCTCTGCGACAAAACCGCCCCAGCTCCGATTTCAGAAGCGTCGACCTCAACCTGAAAAGGAAGAGCAACATCAGGCTGACGCAACACAGGGGCGGAAGAAAAGCGGCGCTTAAGCTCCCGAAAGGCCTCCACAGCAGCAGGGGACCAATCAGCAACATCAGCACCCCTCTTAGTCAAATCAGTCAATGGTTTAACAACATCAGAAAAACCAGCAATAAATCGACGATAAAAGTTAGCAAAGCCCAAAAATTTCTGAAGACTCTTAAGAGAAGAGGGTTGCGTCCAATCACAAATAGCCTGAACCTTGACAGGATCCATCTCGATGGAAGAGGGGGAAAAAATATATCCCAAAAAGGAAATCTTCTGAACCCCAAAAACGCACTTAGAACCCTTCACACACAAGGAATTAGACCGCAAAACCTGAAAAACCCTCCTGACCTGCTGGACATGAGAGTCCCAGTCATCCGAAAAAATCAAAATATCATCCAGATACACAATCATAAATTTATCCAAATAATCACGGAAAATGTCATGCATAAAGGACTGAAAGACTGAAGGGGCATTTGAAAGACCAAAAGGCATCACCAAATACTCAAAGTGGCCCTCGGGCGTATTAAATGCGGTTTTCCACTCATCCCCCTGCTTAATTCGCACCAAATTATACGCCCCACGGAGATCTATCTTAGAGAACCACTTGGCCCCCTTTATGCGAGCAAACAAATCAGTCAGCAGTGGCAACGGATATTGATATTTAACCGTGATTTTATTCAAAAGCCGATAATCAATGCACGGCCTCAAAGAGCCATCTTTCTTAGCCACAAAGAAAAAACCGGCTCCTAAGGGAGATGACGAAGGACGAATATGTCCCTTTTCCAAGGACTCCTTTATATATTCTCGCATAGCAGCATGTTCTGGCACAGACAGATTAAATAAACGACCCTTAGGGTATTTACTACCCGGAATCAAATCTATGGCACAATCGCACTCCCGGTGCGGAGGTAATGAACCAAGCTTAGGTTCTTCAAAAACGTCACGATATTCAGTCAAGAATTCAGGAATCTCAGAGGGAATAGATGATGAAATGGAAACCACAGGTACGTCCCCATGCGTCCCCTTACATCCCCAGCTTAACACAGACATAGCTTTCCAGTCAAGGACTGGGTTATGAGATTGCAGCCATGGCAATCCAAGCACCAACACATCATGTAGGTTATACAGCACAAGAAAGCGAATAATCTCCTGGTGATCCGGATTAATCCGCATAGTTACTTGTGTCCAGTATTGTGGTTTATTGCTAGCCAATGGGGTGGAGTCAATCCCCTTCAGGGGTATAGGAGTTTCAAGAGGCTCCAAATCATACCCACAGCGTTTGGCAAAGGACCAATCCATAAGACTCAAAGCGGCGCCAGAGTCGACATAGGCATCCACGGTAATAGATGATAAAGAACAAATCAGGGTCACAGATAGAATAAACTTAGACTGTAAAGTGCCAATTGAAACAGACTTATCAAGCTTCTTAGTACGCTTAGAGCATGCTGATATAACATGAGTTGAATCACCGCAATAGAAGCACAACCCATTTTTTCGTCTAAAATTCTGCCGTTCACTTCTGGACAGAATTCTATCACATTGCATATTCTCTGGCGTCTTCTCAGTAGACACCGCCAAATGGTGCACAGGTTTGTGCTCCCGCAGACGCCTATCGATCTGGATAGCCATTGTCATGGACTCATTCAGACCCGCAGGCACAGGGAACCCCACCATAACATCCTTAATGGCATCAGAGAGACCCTCTCTGAAATTCGCCGCCAGGGCGCACTCATTCCACTGAGTAAGCACAGCCCATTTACGGAATTTCTGGCAGTATATTTCAGCTTCGTCTTGCCCCTGAGATAGGGACATCAAGGCCTTTTCCACCTGAAGTTCTAACTGAGGTTCCTCATAAAGCAACCCCAAGGCCAGAAAAAACGCATCCACATTGAGCAACGCAGGATCCCCTGGAGCCAATGCAAAAGCCCAATCCTGAGGGTCGCCCCGGAGCAAGGAGATCACAATCCTGACCTGCTGAGCAGGATCTCCAGCAGAGCGAGATTTCAGGGACAAAAACAACTTGCAATTATTTTTGAAATTTTGAAAGCAAGATCTATTCCCCGAGAAAAATTCAGGCAAAGGAATTCTAGGTTCAGATATAGGAACATGAACAACAAAATCTTGTAAATTTTGAACTTTCGTGGTGAGATTATTCAAACCTGCAGCTAAACTCTGAATATCCATTTTAAACAGGTGAACACAGAGCCATTCCAGGATTAGAAGGAGAGAGAGAGAGAAAGGCTGCAATATAGGCAGACTTGCAAGAGATTCAATTACAAGCACACTCAGAACTGAAGGAAAAAAAAAAAAAAAAATAAAAAATCTTCAGCAGACTTCTCTTTTCTCTCCTTTCTCTGTCAATTAATTTAACCCTTTTTGAGGCCGGTCAAACTGTTATGGTTCTCAATGGCAAGAGAACATAGCCCAGCAAACATCAGAACTAGCTCTTGGAAGGATGGAAACTAAACTGACCATGAACTAAACCTGTCGCACAACTAACAGTAGCCGGGTAGCGTTGCCTGCGTTTTATCCCTAGACGCCCAGCGCCGGCCGGAGGACTAACTAATCCTGGCAGAGGAAAATATAGTCCTGGCTCACCTCTAGAGAAATTTCCCCGAAAGGCAGACAGAGGCCCCCACAAATATTGGCGGTGATTTTAGATGAAATGACAAACGTAGTATGAAAATAGGTTTAGCAAAATTGAGGTCCGCTTACTAGATAGCAGGAAGACAGAAAGGGCACTTTCATGGTCAGCTGAAAACCCTATCAAAATACCATCCTGAAATTACTTTAAGACTCTAGTATTAACTCATAACATCAGAGTGGCAATTTCAGATCACAAGAGCTTTCCAGACACAGAAACGAAACTACAGCTGTGAACTGGAACTAAATGCAAAAACAAACAAGGACAAAAGTCCAACTTAGCTGGGAGTTGTCTAGCAGCAGGAACATGCACAGAAAGGCTTCTGATTACAATGTTGACCGGCATGGAAGTGACAGAGGAGCAAGGCTAAATAGCGACTCCCACATCCTGATGGAAACAGGTGAACAGAGAGGATGATGCACACCAGTTCAATTCCACCAGTGGCCACCGGGGGAGCCCAAAATCCAATTTCACAACAGATATGTCCCTTTTCCAAGGACTCCTTAATATACTCCCGCATAGCAGCATGCTCAGGCACAGACAGATTAAACAAACGACCCTTGGGAAACTTGCTGCCTGGAATCAAGTCTATAGCACAATCACAATCCCTGTGAGGGGGGAGAGAACTAAGTTTGGGCTCCTCAAAAACATCACAATAGTCAGACAAAAATGCCGGAATTTCAGAGGGAGTAGATGAAGCAATGGAAACCAAAGGTACTTCCCCATGAGCCCCCTGACATCCCCAGCTTAACACAGACATTGTTTTCCAGTCAAGGACTGGATTATGAGTTTGCAACCATGGCAATCCAAGCACTAAGACATCATGCAAGTTATGCAACACAAGGAAGCAAATCACCTCCCGATGGTCAGGAGTCATACACATAGTCACTTGTGTCCAGTATTGTGGTTTATTCCTAGCCAATGGTGTGGAGTCGATACCCTTCAGAGGGATAGGAACTTCCAAAGGCTCTAGGCTAAACCCACAGCGTCTGACAAATCCATAAGACTCAAGGAAGCGCCAGAATCCACATAGGCATCCACAGTAATAGATGATAATGAACAGATCAAAGTTACAGACAAAATAAACTTAGACTGTAAAGTGCCAATTGCAAAAGGCTTATCAACCTTTTTTGTGCGTTTAGAGCATGCTGATATAACATGAGCAGAATCACCACAGTAGAAGCACAACCCATTTTTACGCCTATAATTCTGCCGTTCACTTCTGGACAGAATTCTATCACATTGCATAATCTCCGGTGTCTGCTCAGAAGACACCGCCAAATGGTGCACAGGTTTGCGCTCCCGTAAACGCCGATCAATCTGAATAGCCATAGTCATGGATTCATTCAGACCTGTGGGCGTAGGAAACCCCACCATGACATCTTTAACGGCATCAGAGAGACCTTCTCTGAAATTCGCCGCCAGGGCGAACTCATTCCACTGAGTAAGCACAGACCATTTTCGAAATTTTTGACAATATATTTCAGCTTCATCATGCCCTTGAGAGAGGGCTATCAAGGCCTTTTCAGCCTGAATCTCCAAATTAGGTTCCTCATAGAGCAACCCCAGTGCCAGAAAAAACGCATCCACATTGAGCAGCGCAGGATCCCCTGGTGCCAATGCAAATGCCCAATTCTGGGGGTCACCCCGCAACAAGGAAATCACAATTTTAACCTGCTGAGCAGAGTCTCCAGCGGAGCGAGATCTCAGAGAAAGATACAATTTACAATTGTGCTTAAAATTCAAAAAACGAGATCTATCTGCAGAAAAGAACTCAGGTATAGGAATCTTGGGTTCTGACATAGGAGCATGTATAACATAGTCTTGGATATTCATTTCTCAACAGCTGAGATCTGAGCCATTCAGGGGTTAAGAGGAGAGAAAAAAGCAGCAGATTGCAATTATGGCTAGACAGAACTTCTGAGTAAAAAAAAAAAAAAAAAAAAGTGTCAGAAACTTCTTCTTTTCTCTCTTTCTTCAGCCAATACCTTTAATACATTTGCGGCTGGCAATACTGTCATGGTTCCCAATGGCAGGGACTCAGGCAAAAACGGACTAGCTCTAGGAATGATGGAATCTCAGATGACCGCGACGCTGAACCTAACACGCAACTAATAGTAGCCAGGGGGTGTGCCTACGATTATCCCTAGACACCTCGCACCAGCCGGAGATCTAGTTACCCCCTAGTAGAGGAATACACAGACCTGGCTTGCCTCCAGGGAAACCCCAAAAGTGATAGTAGCCCCCCACATATAATAACGGTTAGGTAAGAGGAAAACACGTACGCAGTATGAATATAGATTCAGCAAAGAGAGGCCCTCTGACTAGATAGCAGAAAATACAAAAGAGGACTTCGCGGTCACCTCAAAACCCTAAACAGCCATCCTGAAATTACTTTAACTCCGTTATCAACTCATGACACCGGAGTAGTAATTTCAGATCACTAGAGCTTCCAGCAGCAAGAGAAATATAAATGCATGCTGGACAAACAAACACAAAAAATGCCAAAGATCCAACTTAGCTGAATTGCAGACTTGGAGCAGGTAGCAAGCAACAGAGGTGCTCTGGTAACATTGATTGCCGGCACTAGAATGACTGAGAAGCCAGACTAAATAGGAAACTCCCAGTTTCCTGATGGGAACAGGTGCAAGACAAAAGTCAGCCAGTACCACCAGTAACCACCAGAGGGAGCCCAAAAACAGAATTCACAACACCACCCCTCACAATCTGGTAAAACTGGGGGTTAGATAGAAAGTTAGAGAGAAAGCTGACTGGGTTGGAACCAGGCAACATCCTGTGGCAGAGGGTGTTGCAGGGGAAGATTCAGGGGGGTCCCTGTCAGGGGTGGGATCCTGACAGAGGCCTAGCGAGCAGAAGGAAGGTTACGGGACCCCGCCTGCACTTCATCGCAGCGGTACCCCAAGAAAGGACAAGAAGCGAGGTTTATTGTGAAGAGTGAGAAACGAGATCAAAGCAACAAGGAGAAAACACCAGTAGGAGTCATGCTGTAAGATCGAGGCAACATCCTACTGAGGCATATAGCTGGTGGCCGGAAACGCCGAGGAAGTACTGGCTCCAAGCCTTACTTCAAACCAAAGGCAGGACAGTCAGTTATAGGCTGGCTGTCTCACCTAAATCACCTAAGCAGACATAGGGGGCAACTGTTGTGAATTCTGCTCTTGGGCTCCCTCCGGTGGTTATAAGTGGTAGTGCTGCTGTCTCTGGATCGCAGCATTCATCAGGTGTGTCAAGTTTTTGCAATCCTGACTGGGCTATTTAGCCTTGCTTGACCCTTTAGTCAGTGCCAGTTGTCCATTGTTCCTGGAGGATTCACATCCTTGCCTGCTCTCTCCTGCTTTGCTGTTCCTTTCAACAAAGATAAGTTCTGGCCTTGATTTTTGCTGTCCACATGCTGTGGCCTTATTGTTCAGTTCTTTTCCATGTTTTTGTCTTGTCCAGCTTGGTCTGAATAAGGATTTGTTTAGCCAAGCTGGTATCTCTGGAGATGCAGATATACCCTCCATATCTTTAGTTAGCTGTGGAGATGTTTGTATTTTCTGTGGTGGATATTTTCTAGTGTTTTAATACTGACCGCATAGTACTCTGTCCTATCCTTTCTATTTAGCTAGAAGTGGCCTCCTTTGCTAAATTCTGATTTCAGACTGTGTATGTTTTTTCCCTCTCCTCTCACAGTCAATATTTGTGGGGGGCTGGCTATCCTTTGGGAATTTTCTCTGAGGCAAGATAGTTTTCCCTTTTCTATCTCTAGGGGTAATTAGTCCTCCAGCTGTGTCGAGATGTCTAGGGAGTGATAGGTACATTCCACGGCTACTTCTAGTTGCGGTGTTAAGTTCAGGGTCTGCGGTCAGTACAGGTACCACCTTCTCCAGAGTATGTCTCATGCTGCTCTTAGGCCACCAGATCATAACAGGCAACAATGGGAAAGGGGTGACTCTAGGGTCCTGGAAGAACTCCAGGCCTACCCGTCATACGGGTGCGTCCTAGCCATATCATCTGGGGGACGGAGAAGAACATCAGAATTAGTTTTGAGGGAACATCAGAAACAGACACAACAGTTGTGAGGACTATCCCGTGGTGCTCAGCAGGGAAGGACTACAACACACAAGCGCTAGAAGGAAGGCACAGATTTCCACCTGCAAAGGGAGCTCTGGAGGTGCCATCGGACTGGCCGGTCTCAGACAGCCCTGTTAACCATACTCTGGATTGAGGATCCTGAAGCCTTCAGTAAAGAGGTAAAGAGACTGCAACCCTGTGTCCTCGTTATTCATTGCACCCTGCACCACACATCATCACTCTCAACTTTTACTGGACGGCCCTTAGCAGGGTCACGGACCAGGTCTAGCCACCGTGACAATCCCAGAACTGAGACAGAGAGGCCCGGTACCGGGTACCCCACGGCCCTGCGATGGTGGGGGCACTCCAACTTGGCGTCACGAACAGGATCTACTTAAGCCTGAAGAATCAGGTCATGTGTGCCTTGGAACTGTGATTTATTGTGCTTGGACTGTGACTTATTACAAAGACTGTGGATTGCCACTTGCCGCCAGAAGTTCCCGCCAAAACTGCCACCATTGCAGCGCCACGGGGAGCGCAGAGGAAGAAGAAGGGCGTGCCATGGGAGGGGACTACCGAAGCGGCGCCAAAGGTGGCGACCGCCCCCTCCGACTGCTGCTGCGAGATGACGACCTGCCCAGAAGCAGAGGAGAACCGCCCCCTGATTTGCAACGGCGGGAATGAAGTGAAGAGGGAGCTCCACCCCGGAGAAATGGCGGAGCCAGGTGCATGTGCAGCCATCGAATGCGGGACAACGAAGATGATCAGTGAGTGCCCGAGCGATGGCGAAGTGATCCCAGCCTGTCCTCGTCCACTGGAGACGGACCCGAGTCCACTGCATCTGGCGGGTCCGGACCTCTCAGCACCGCAGGCGGTGGAGCCGAGCCAGCCCATCCCGAACATGGAGCCAGCCGATGCGAAGCAATGGGGGTCGGAGCTGTATCAGGAGACCCCCCTGGAGGAACCGCAGTCCGGGCTGCAGCCGATTCCAGTGTCCTTGTCAACGGAACAGATCGACATCGGTGGAATCACATCAGATGCAGGTATGGAAAGCTTCCCTGCTCCCCCGACCGATCCTGCTCTCCTGACCGACCCTGCTCCCGTGACCGCTCCCCAGCCCAACAATAACCGAGTTTTCACCGCTGAGCTAGTGATATTGACCCCAGGCACCATGGAGAAGCTGGTGCCTCCACTACCAACCACGATGGGGGAACCGCTAGATGTGAGCTCAGAAGGGGTGACCTTCCAATGGGACACCCCGTGGATTGCACTAGACGGGGCCAGGCAGGAGGGCCTCAGCATTGCTGTGCTCACCTGGGAACAGTATAAACAATGCTTAATTCGACAATGGCAAAACCGAGGGGAGACAGAACCAAATGACCCACCGAGAATACAGAGACCAAAGACTGAACACAACAGGAGGAACTCGGTCAAGCAGGGGACTGTACTAGCCTTTCACCCGAAGCGGGGTTGGGGCTCTATACAGGAACCGGGACTACCGACTGACATCTTCTTTACCAGCTACAATGTGAAAACTCCATCCCGCAATCGATATGACACACAGCTACCATGTAAAGGGGACCAGGTGACCTACACCCGCCATCGGAGCGCACAGGGGTGGTGCGCTCGAGACGTCCAACGGTGTGAGCCGGTAGTAGCACCATCCGCTGTCCCGCTGACGACCAACCCTGATTTGACCAACACCACTACCGTTGCTACGGTGTTTATTTTTGCTGCCACTGAACTTGCAACCACAGCCGATATTCGAATCCAGACACCGGGTTATCTGACCGTGTCTGGGAGACCAACTAATCATACTGATACAGCATCCGCCGAGGGCAGAAGACCACAACCTCCCCGGCCGGCGAGTGTCCGCCACCAATTGATGCAGTGTAACCTTCTATGAGGATAAACCTCGGAACCACGAAAATGTATATAGTTAACTGTTTGTCTTTTTGTGTTTCTCTGCTGCTATAACCCGACTAGGGTTAACTCTTAAAGGGATCCCTTAGTTTACCCGGGATCCCTATTTTTGCTTTTTTGTTTTGTTTCCTGTTTATCACTGTTACAGAGAACTGCTGGATCATGAACACTGCATGATTACAAACTTATTGTAAATAGTTTGCACCTTCTTAAAGGTGCCCCCTACTGGTTTTACAACAAAGAGAACTCTTTGCGAAGAAACTGTTCCTGGGAACAGCATTGGAGTTTCTGTCTACACAGACTGGCAGCATGAGTAGCTGCACTACCTCAAAGAGACTTGGCTCCCTCTTAAAGGGAATGTTCGTTAGTTGTATTTAAGATACAATGTCGCCTTGCAAGAGAATAAATAGAAATAATGTTTTACATAGAAAAGTTATATGTAGTTAGTTAGTTGATTATAGGAAATGCTTAATAATGTGATAGAGAATGAGGACAGGAAAGTGAACCTGTAGGGGTTAGTGAGTGAGTCCTACTAGGAGCCATAGAGAGATGGCTCAGTGATACTGTACTAGGAAAAGAGGCAGTAGGCCTGGCAGATAGACAGGCGGTCCTGCATGAGACAATCAGAGAGTAACAAGAAAATATTGCATTTAGGAAAGAAAGATGAAGAAAAGTTAATTTATATTTTAGAAGTTTTATCCTAGGCCTTTAGTGGATCCAGCTTATACGTCCTTAAAGGCAATGTTAAATTATCGTTCAGAATTTGCACTCAGTAGAATACCCGGCTGGGTAATAGAAGTTATTTATAGTCTGTTATTTAAAATATTTAACCATGTTTGTAACGTTTAAGAGTCCTCACCTCCCATAAAGGGAAGCACTGTTCTTATTACTTATTACTTGTTATTGCATTTCAAAATTGTATGTCTTTTTGCTGACATGTATTGTTGTTTTCTTCCCGGTCCGGGAGTACTGGATTTAACCGGGGGAAGTGCAGCGCCCCAGAGACCTGGTCGTTGCAGTAACATCGCTCCGCCGCTAAGGGGAGTGATGGTACGTCTGATGGCACTGAAGGAGTTCACCTGACCAGGAATCACAGACACCAATACACTTCATAGTCTGGCCTCCAGGGGGAGCAAAGGGCACTATGTATTAGGCCACCCCTCACAATCTGGTAAAACTGGGGGTTAGATAGAAAGTTAGAGAGAAAGCTGACTGGGTTGGAACCAGGCAATATCCTGTGGCAGAGGGTGTTGCAGGGGAAGATTCAGGGGGGTCCCTGTCAGGGGTGGGATCCTGACAGAGGCCTAGCGAACAGAAAGAACGTTACGGGACCGCGCCTGCACTTCATCGCGGCGGTACCCCAAGAAAGGACAAGAAGCGAGGTTTATTGTGAAGAGTGAGAAATGAGATCAAAGCAACAAGGAGAAAACACCAGTAGGAGTCGTGCTGTAAGATCGAGGCAACATCCTAACTGAGGCGTGTAGCCGGTGGCCGGAAATGCAGGGGAAGTACTGGCTCCAAGCCTTACTTCAAACCAACGGCAGGACAGTCAGTTATAGGTGGGCTGTCTCACCTAAATCACCTAAGCAGACATAGGGGGCAACAGTGGGAGAGGGGCGACTCTAGGGTCCCGGAAGAACTCCAGGCCTACCCGTCATACGGGTGCGTCCTAGCCATATCATCTGTCGGACGGAGAAGAACATCAGAATCAGTTGTGAGGGAACATCAGAAACAGACACAACAGTTGTAAGGACTATCCCATGGTGCTCAGCAGGGAAGGACTACAACACACAAGCGCTAGAAGGAAGGCACAGATTTCCACCTGCAAAGGGAGCTCTGGAGGTGCCATCGGACCGGCCGGTCTCAGACAGCCCTGTAAACCGTACTCTGGATTGAGGATCCTGAAGCCTTCAGTAAAGAGGTAAAGAGACTGCAACCCTGTGTCCTCGTTATTCATCGCACCCTGCACCACACATCATCACTCTCAACTTTTACTGGACGCCCCTTAGCAGGGTCACGGACCGGGTCTAGCCACCGTGACAATCCCGGAACCGAGACAGAGAGGCCCGGTACCGGGTACCCCACAGCCCTGCGACGGTGGGGGCGCTCCACATGAGGTCCTAAAAAGACCTGTTTCAGAGTGTCCAGGAAGAGAGGAGCACTCTGCACCACCCAATCATCATGCTCCCACAGCGGTGTTGCCCACTACAGTGCCCTGCCCGACAAAAGGGATAAAATAAATCCCACTTTCGCCCGTTCCATAGGAAAACGTGCAGATAGGAGCTCTAGATGTATGGAGCACTGACTCACAAATAGCTTACTGTCACCAGCAAACTTGTCTGGAAGTGGGAGACGGGATAAAGTCGGAGCAGGGGTGGCAGAGGACAAACTGGCTGCAGCTACACTCGTAGCCTGAACAGCCACTGAGGTAACATCCAGAGCTGAGGTTGTGCGTTCTAGAGCCGCCAACCAACCCTCCAGCTGCTGGATGTACCACTGTAGATGCTGATCGTCTGCCATTTACTAGCCAGACCCTGGCGCTATTATTCTGTTAGGGCTAGCGGAACGCACCGAGTAAATATGGATGTTTATTAATATTGGTGCTTTCGCAGCCAGGGGTCCACCGTGCAGGAGGAACCTGCTGCTAGTGATTGGTGGCACTATTTGGCAGTATAGACTAGCTTTGTTACTTCACAGAGTAGCTGTGAAAGGAAAGCAATGTGCTCTGCTAGACTCACAGGAGCACAAGCTAACTGCCAAACTGATAGCAGTCAGTGGTCATGCAAGCACACAATCTCCTCACCGTAGGTGCCGGTATTCTAGGGGCTTATTTCAGCCGGGCCCCTGAAAACAATCACACATAACCACACTGGCGCAAAGCACAAAACTTGGATTGATACTAGCGCATGGCCGTGCAGTCATGCGTACCTTTTATAGCTGCAGCAAGTACAGGACCTTCGAAGAAAAACCAATGGGAGGCTGCCACAGAAGTTGAGCACCTTCAGGACCTTCCTAGGGGACCAATGGGATTAGCTGCAGTATCTAAGCATGTGACCCTTGATCTCCAACAAGAGATCTTACCCTGGGCATGCTCTGAAGGAGAAAAGCAGGACTTAGTCCCAAAAACGTCTGCTCGCCGCTGCCCAGTACTGGCTACAATGGCAGAAGCAGGAAAGTCAGCAGTAACCCTTTGCTCAGAGTCAGACTGAGCGAGACGCTGGGACCAATGTCTCTGCTGAGCAGACTTCACTGTGGCAGGAGAAGAATGGGAGACCGCAGTGGAAATGGCCTGAGATTCCCCCTGTGCAGAGGCGGGAACTCGACCCCTAACATCCAGTGAGCATATTGACAGCACATGTGCCTCACAGAATTTTATATGCACTATTTGATGGTGAAGAAAGAATAATAAAATTTTTACCACTAAAATGTTTTAGCCCCAAGTTTATAATTTTTATTAGGCACAATGCAAAGCTCAGAAGGGAGGGAGTGTCATATTATAGTGCAGATTTTACTGTTATGGTTTGCGGGTGCCATAACTCAGTGGAAGAGCCCCTGAGGTGCCAAAATAGTAGAACTGCCCATGAGTGACCCCATTTTATAAACTACACTTCTCAATGAATTTATCTAGGTTTGAAGTGATGATTTCGACACCACAGGTGTGCCACAGAATTTTATGCCATTGGAAAGTGAAGAAAAAAATAATTACATTTTTACCACAAAAATGTTATTTTAGCCCCAGATTTTACATGTTCACTCAGGGAAATGGGTGCAGATGGCACTAAAATGTGTCCCACAATTTCTACTGAATGTAGAAATATCCCATCTGTGGCTGTACAGTACTGCAGATCTGCATGGCAAACCCGGGAAGGATGGAGCACTATTTGGCTCTTATAGCAAAGATTTTCCTGGAACAGACAATGTACCATATACAGACCCCCAAAGTGCTAGAATAGCAGAATACCCCCCACAAGTGACCCCACTTTGTAAATGACACCCCTTTGTCAATTTTGTTTACAGGTGTAGTGATGATTTGACACCATAGTGTTTTCCAGAAACAAGCAGCAGTAAATGTTGCTGATTGAAAATTGCAAATCTGCTATAGTACTGCATGTACATTGTTTTGCTCAGTACATTCTAGTGCCCATAAATTTTCTCTTATTATCCATTGTGAAAATTACAAATGTAGGTCTAAAACAACATTTTTGTGGAAAAAATTAAAATGTTCAATATGATGACCTAATATTATCAAGTTCTATGTAATATTCATGGGTTCAAAATGATCAGTATACCCCTGGAAAAAATCCATGAGGGGGGGTAGTTTCCAAAATGGGGTAACTTGTGGGGGTTTCACTGTTTCACTGTTTAGGCACATCACGGGCTCTCCAAATAGGACATGATGCCTGCAAACCATTCCATCAAAGTCCGCATTCCACAATATCACAACTTCCTGCGCCCAAGCATTAGTTTTCCCCCATATATGGAGCATCAGCGTACTCAGGGGAAATGTACAACAAATTTTCGGGTCCTTTTTCCCCTGTTACCATTGTGAAAATAAAAAATTTGAGGCTCAAAGAACATTTTTGCAGTAAAAATGTGTTTTTTTTTATTTTCACTGCTCTATGTTCTAAACGGTGAAGCACCTGGGGTGTTAACCCCTTTCTGACCTCGGACGGGATATTACGTCCGAGGTCAGAAGCCCCTCTTTGATGCGGGCTTCGGCGGTGAGCCCGCATCAAATCTGGGACATGTCAGCTGTTTTGAACAGCTGACATGTGCCCATAATAGGCGCGGGCAGAATCGCGATCTGCCCACGCCTATTAACTAGTTAAATGCCGCTGTCAAACGCAGACAGCGGCATTTAACTACTGCTTACGGCCGGGCGGACGGAAATGATCGCATCGCCGACCCTCGTCACATGATCGGAGGTCGGCGATGCTTCAGAAAAGTAACCATAGAGGTCCTTGAGACCTCTATAGTTACTGATCCCCGGCAGCTGTGAGCGCCACCCTGTGGTCGGCGCTCACAGCACACCTGATTTTCCGCTACATAGCAGTGAACAGCAGATCGCTGCTATGTAGCAGAGCCGATCGTGCTGTGCCTGCTTCTAGCCTCCCATGGAGGCTATTGAAGCATGGCAAAAGTAAAAAAAAAAAGTAAAAAAAAATGTGAAAAAAATAAAGAATATATAAAAGTTTAAATCACCCCCTTTTCGCCCCAATCAAAACAAATCAATAAAAAAAAAATAAAACCTACACATATTTGGTATCGCCGCATTCAGAATCGCCCGATCTATCAATAAAAAAAAGGATTAACCTGATCGCTAAATGGCGTAGCGAGAAAAAAATTCGAAACGCCAGAATTACGTTTTTTTGGTCGCCGCGACATTGCATTAAAATGCAATAACGGGCGATCAAAAGAATGTATCGGCACCGAAATGGAATCATTAAAAACGCCAGCTCAGCATGCAAAAAATAAGCCCTCACCTGACCCCAGATCATGAAAAATGGAGACGCTACGGGTATCTGAAAATGGCGCAATTTTTTTTTTTTTAGCAAAGTTTGGATTTTTTTTCACCACTTAGATTAAAAATAACCTAGTCATGTTAGGTGTCTATGAACTCGTGCTGACCTGGAGAATCATAATGGCAGGTTAGTTTTAGCATTTAGTGAACCTAGCAAAAAAGCCAAACAAAAAACAAGTGTGGGACTGCACTTTTTTTCAATTTCACTGCACTTGGAATTTTTTTCCCGTTTTCTAGTACACGACATGCTTAAACCAATGATGTCGTTCAAAAGTACAACTCATCCTGCAAAAAATAAGCCCTCTCATGGCCAAATTGACTGAAAAATAAAAAAGTTATGGCTCTGGGAAGGAGGGGAGTGAAAAACAAACACGGAAAAACGGAAAATCCCAAGGTCATGAAGGGGTTAAGGTGCTCACTATGCACCGAGATACATCCCTTGATGAGTCTAGTTTCTAAAACAAGGTCACTTATGGGGGGTTTCCACTGTTAAGGAACATCAGGAGCTCTCCAAATGCAACATGGTGTCCGCTCTCAATTCCAGTCAATTTTGCTTTCAAAAACTCAAAATGTGTACCTTCCCTCCGAGCCCCGTCGTGCACAGAAACACAGAAACATTAGTGTTCCTCCACATGTGGAGTATCGGCATACTCAGACGAAATTGCACAACAAATTGGTGTCCATTTTTTCCTGTTACAAATGAGAAAATCAGAAATTTGGGGCTAAAGTAAAATTTTTGTGAAAAAAAGTAAGATGTTCCTTTTTTCCTTCCACAATTCTTTAGCTCTTGAGGAGCGCGTGAAGAGTTAATAAACTTCTTAAATCTGATTTTGAGGACTTTGTGGGGTAAAGCTTTTAGAAAGGTCTCACTTTTGGGTGTTTTCTGTCATATAGGCCCCCAAAGTCACTTAAAATGTGATGTAGTGGTAGGTCAGCAAGGTACAATATGTTAATTAAAATATAACTTTTATTATAAAATAAAGGTAAAAACCACTCAGGCTGAAACCTCAAGACACAAAGACATACAAAGGAACAGTCATATAAATGATTACACAACAATTTGAATAAAGCTGAATAACTAGTCTTACCTTATATGATGAACCTATCCTTCTAAAAAATACGACAATAGGAATGATTAACATATGCCAACCTCTAAAATTATATATATTTATTAATTATTTAAAACAGAGGGATACTTATCCCAAACAGACATAACACACAATAGATATCAATAAGAATAGAAGAGAAAAGTCCCAAATAAGTCTTGTCATTAAGGAAATCCATGCAGAAATCAAAATCTTAATCAGTGGATACTTGTGTCCGTACCTTTATTTCAAGGGTACTTCCCCTGATGAAGCTGCTTCACAGCAGCGATACGCACTGGGTTGGCCAGAATGCTTTTTTATTTTTTATTGTGGACCTGATTGCTTCCCGATGGTATATGAGCGAGCTATTTATGGAAATCTATTTGTTAAACTATGGTACTTAGGACTATATGATTATTATTTGTACTATACTACACATCTGTCTACTAGGGCTCACTGATTATATTATTATTAGTGAGACATACAGTATATATATTTATATGCCACAGACTTTGCAACTGCTCCTTTGGCTATTTTATTAGTGATTGATTTATTGATATATCACTGCTTACAGTTTGAGTGCTTATTCCACGTGTTATATATCCATATATACACTCTTATATTATTTAAGTCTTTATATTTATACAGTATTTTATGCCTCTGTGTATCATGGTGGGTGTCATATTGTTAGCAGTATATATTGAGTATATCAGTCTCTCTTAGGGGCATTCTATTTTTAATTGCTTTTAAATCACTGCACATTTTTTGATCTCAATAAAATTTATATTTTTATACACAGGTGTGGTTATCGTTCTGTATGCTCTTTTACTTTGTTGCATTGTATCGCTATTCTACAACACATTGAGGGTAAGTCATAGATGGTAATCTGTAAAATTGTTCAATTTGTTTCTCATTCACAAACTAAAATGTTGTATAACATTTCCTAAGTGCTGTAATAAAAGCACGTTTCATGTCTTTATTCCTAAGGCTGTAGACAAAAGGGTTTAGCATTGGAGTTATGATTCCGTAGATCACAGATGCTAACTTATTTCGGCTTGAGTTTGAACCAGATGGGCGAACATACATAACACATACTGAAGTATAGAAAAAGAGTACTACAGTAAAATGAGAAACACAAGTAGAGAAGGCCTTCTTTTTACCATTTGCAGAAGGTATTTTCAAAACAGTATGTATAATAACACAGTAAGATATCATGGTGAATAAAACCGAACTTAGTGTTAATGTAGAAGTAGATATGGAAAGTACAAGTTTAGCCATTGAGACATCTGTGCAAGAAAGTTGCAAAAGTGGTGTTGATTCACATAGGAAGTGTTCTACCTTATTTGGACCACAAAAACAAGATAGAACAACTAAAAGAATAGCAGCTATGGCTATAATAAATCCCATTGACCAGGATAAACATGCCAGCTCCATACACATTTGAGGAGACATCATTAGGGTATATTTCAGAGGGTTACAAATGGCTAAATAGCGGTCGTAAGCCATAAGAGCCAGGAGAACATTTTCAGTAGCTCCTAAACAACTGAAACAATAAAGCTGAACAATACAAGCAATAAAAGAAATTGACTTATTCCCCGACACAATACCAACCATTATATTTGGCAACGTAGAGGAGATATATCCAATTTCTAGAAATGACAAATTGCAAATAAAAAAGTACATTGGAGAATGCAGGTGAGAGTCTGTCTTCACCAATATGATAATTGCAATATTTGAGAATACTGTTAAAAGGTATACTAATAAGAAAAGTATAAAACTGAAAAAGTATGTCTCTGGAATATCCGGAAAACCACTTATAATAAAATACTTTGTTGTACTACAGTTGTTTACTTCAATTCGCTCCATATTCTGTTAGTAATAGTTATCTTGTAGAAATGTTTAATAATTAATGAAAATCACTCTAGAATGTAAAAGCAAAATTATGTTGGAAATTTGTGACATTTTATGAGCAATTTAGCACAATGCCGAAGACTCATTCACCAAAACTAGTCCAGTACATTTTCATCTATACGATGAGGTCTAACCATTTTAACAGCTAAAATGGTAAAATTACCCTGCAGAGTGTTCCCAACTAAAATTATACATGTGCTTTTCTTTTTCATAATAGAGGCTGCTAGATTCCAAACATTGCAAATTAATGTAAAACTGATAGAATCATTTGTTATCCAGCCAGCAAACTCTTGAAATTGATTAAACAACGCTCTTTATATAAAGCCTTTACCTTGGATTATATTTGCTTCAGAAGTGTTGTATTGCTCATGGGAATTATCTTTGTCACTCTGTTTAAGAAAATCAAATAAATAATATTTTTCACAAAATATTGTATTAATAATATTGTTTTCCTAATTAATCTCACTGTGAATAAAAAAACAACCATAATAATACAGGCAATTCCTTAGAGGATTTGACTTGATTCCTGGGGACTTTTCACTAAAGACATTACTACTAGTGTTGAGCATTCCGATACCGCAAGTATCGGGTATCGGCCAATATTTGCGGTATCGGAATTCCGATACCGAGTTACGATATTTTTGCGATATCGGGAATCGGGATCGGGATGCATATTCATGTGTAAAATAAAGAATAAAAATAAAAAATAGGGATATACTCACCCTCTGACGCGCCCTGGTTGTAACCGCTGCAACCGGCAGCCTCCGTTCCTAAGAATGAGCGAGTGAAGGACCTGCGATGACGTCGCGGTCTTGTGATTGGTCGCGTGAGCGGTCACATGAGCGCTCACGCGACCAATCACAAGCCACCACGTCATCGAAGGTCCTTCACTCGCTCATTCTTAGGAACGGAGGCTGCCGGTTGCAGCGGTTACAACCAGGGCGCGTCAGAGGGTGAGTATATCCCTATTTTTTATTTTTATTCTTTATTTTACACATGAATATGGATCCCAGGGCCTGAAGGAGAGTTTCCTCTCCTTCAGACCCTGGGAATCATCCAGGATCACTTCCGATATTTGTGTCCCATTGACTTGTATTGGTATTGGGTATCGGTATCGGCGATATCCAATATTTTTCGGATATCGGCCAATACAATCCGATACCGATACTTTCAAATATCGGAAGGTATCGCTCAACACTAATTACTACTAAAGGATAAGCATATATATTTAATACTCTAAACAAATAAAACTTGTTTAAAATGTTCCAAAGTTTGTATATTCTAGAAAATCGAAATTTTTAGGAATTTGATTTGTGTAAATCCTGTGCCCCATTGTTAAGGTTCACATGGAATACAAATGGATTAACCCCCTTTACTACCCAAGCCTATTTTCACCTTCATGACCAGGCCAAATTTTACAATTCTGATCAGGGTCAATGTCTGAGGTAATAACTCTGGAACATTTTAATATATACCACTGATTCTGAAATTGTTTTTTTCGTGACATATTGTATTTCATGACAGTGGCAAAAGTTCTTCGATCTGACTTTTTGCAATTTTTTAAATTTAAATTTTTATGCCCTTAAATCAGCTGGTTATGTCACAACAAATAGTTATTAAATAACATTTCCCACAGGTCTACTTTTCATCTATTCAATTTTTGAAGCATAATGTTTTTGTTAGGAAGCTATAAGTGATTTCTCATTTTTTCAACAAAAGGCACCAAACCATTTTTTAGGGACCACATTACATTTAAAGTGACTTTGAGTGGTCTACATGACAAAAAATGCCCAAAAGTGACATAATACTAAAAACTGCATCCTCAAGGTGCTCAAACTACATTTAAGAAGTTTATTACCATTCAGGTGCTTGACAGAATTAGTGGAATGTGGAAGGAAAAAATAAATATTTAACTTTTTTCACAAGGGTAACATGAAAAACTGGACCGGAAAATTTGTTGTGCAATTTCTCCTGAGCATGCCTATATCCCATATGTGGGGACAACCATTATTTTGGCGTATGGCAGGGCTCAGAGTGGAAGGAGCACCATTTGACTTTTTGAATTTATAATTTGCTGTAATAATTAGCAGACCCCCATGTCGTGTTTGGAGAGCCCCTGATGTGCCTAAACAGTGAAAACTGCCCACAAGTGATACCACATTGGAAACTAGACCCTTCAGGAAACTTATCTAGATGTTTTGTGAGCACCATGAACCACCTTGTCCTTCACAGATGTTTAAAACGTTGAGCAGTGAAAATAAAGAAAATCTAATTTTTCGCAAAGAAATGTTCTTTTAGCCCCAAATTTTGCATTTTGACAAGGGAAACAGGAGAAATTGCACTATGCAATTTTTGGAGCAATTTCTCTTGAGTATGCCAATACCCAATATGTTGGACAAAACTACTGTTTGGGTGCAAAGCAGAGCTTGGAATGGAAGGAGGACCATTTCAGTTTTTGAAATAAAAATTTGCTGGAATAATTAGCGGACACCATGTTGCGTTTGGAGATCACCTGATGTACCTAAACAGTAGAAACCTCCCCACAAGTGACAGTTAAAAAAAAAACCCTCCAGTAACTTATCAAGATGTGTGCTGAGCATCTTGAACTCCCAGGTGCTTCATAGAGTTTATAACATGAAAATAAAAAATCTAATTTTTCCCACCAAAAATGTTCTGTTAGTCCCAAATGTTTTTATTTTCACAAGATTACATGAGAAAATGGACCCCAAAATATGTTGTGCAATTTCTCCTGAGTACGCAGAGAATATGTGGGGAAAATATACTCTTTGGGCACACGTCAGGGCTTAAAAAGGAAGGAGTTATGCTTTGGAATGCAGACTTTGATGGAAAGGTCTGCGGGTATCACGTCGCATTTGGAGAGCCTGTGATTAGCCTAAACAGTGGAAACCCCCCCCAAGTGACCCTATTTTGGAATATAGACCCCTCAAGGAATGTGTGACGCGAGTCACGACTGTAAATATGTACACTAGTTACTGTAAGTAAAGGGAGGTAAAGCAATCTGAGGTCAGGTCCAGGAAATGCTGCAGTACGACAAAGGGAAGTCAAAGATGATGTCCAATACACTAGCCGAGGTCAGGAAAGCTAGAGAGACAAAACAGTTTATAGGGAGCAGGCAAAAGCAAAGTCAGGGCACAAGCAAAGGGTCTGAGTCCAGTAAGAGAATAAAGTCAAGCTGGGTCAGGCACAGAGCACAGAGGGATCAATGTTCCACAGGTAACAGCAAGTTACAATTGACACTGGGGGGAGGAACTAGCAAGCTTAAGTAGAAGCCTGATTAAGGAAAATGAACACAGGTGATTGTAGCACAGACCCAGCACAGACTGACAGCACCAACACAAAGTAACAAAGAGACAGAAACAGAGCGGAAATCTTGACAGAATGTATCTAGATACATTGAGCCATGAAAATAAACAGAATCACATTTTTCCCACTAAAATGTAATTTTACATTTTTTTTTATTTTCACAACGTTAAGAGGACCAAATAGAGTCCAAAATTTGTTGTGGAATTTCTCCTGAGTGCGCTGATATCCCATATGTGGTTGAAAGCTACTTTTGAAGTATAGTACAAAGCTCTGAAGGGAAAAAGCGCCATATTGGAGTTTTGATTTTTCTGAACTGGTTTAAGGGTACCATGTCACATTGGCAGAAACCCTATGGTGCCAGAACTGCAGAACCCCCCATAAGATATGCCATTTTATAAAATACATCTCTCAATGAATTCATTTAAGGGTGCAGTGATCATACCGACCTCAAAGGTGGGTCACAGAATTTTATACCACTGGGCAGTGAAGAAAAAAATAATTACATTTTTCCAACTCAAATTCTGTCTTAGCCCAAGATTTTATATTTTCACCCTGGGAAATGGCAAAAATGTCACAAAATATGTCCCACAATTTCTGCTCAATGTAGAAATACCCTATATGTGGCTGTATAGTACTTCTCAGCCATACGTCGAGACTCGGGAGGAACGGAGCACTATTTGCCTCCTGGAGCGCAGATTTTCCTTGACTAGTTTGCAGACTCCATTTACAGAACCACTAATTGCTAGAAGAGCAGTGACCACATTTTCAGAATTTATCTACAGGTGTAGTGATGATTTTGACTCCATGGGTGTTTTTCAGAAACAAGCAGCATTGGATGTCGTTGAGTGAAAATCGCAAACTGCTATTGTAGAGACCAATACGTTGAAGAGCCTAGTACTTTGCAGTGCTCAGTACATTGCAGTGACTAGAGATGATTGAACATTTAAGGTTTTGTTCGGTTCAATTCGATGAACGTTTAGATGATCGCTGAGCATGTTAGCTGAGCAGTTCGATGAATTTTAACTAAACTCTATTAAATTCAATGAGAGGTCAAACCAAATGTATATACAACACCTTAATGGGGTGACAAAAAGCTTCCCAAACAGCTAGTTAGGGGCAGACACCACGAAAAGTGGCATCAATTGACCAACTGTCATGGGTGTTTCAGATGCTCTGCATCTGGCTGCAGAAGGTTTCTGTGTTTAGCATTACAGAAGCCTTTTTAATCCTTCTGACTTTTGGACCCAGTGGCAACCTCCTTCCAGCTCTTATTGACACACCTAGACCTGGGTGTTTACAGACTCTCAAAAAGAAGGTTATGAGTGGCGCTATGAGTCACAAGGCAGTTTGCCTGCAGCGAGTACAACAATCACCACAGAGGATTGTAAATAATACAAATGCTATTAAATAGATGTGGACATGAAAATGTACACATCGGTACTTGCGCTGGTATAGCTGCCTGTCGGTACTACTTCCCCACAGAATGTAAAACAAAGGAAAAAGGGAATGATATAAGCCCAAGGCTGAATTAATAAACTTAAAATCAATGAACCAGCATGCACGCCTGGTTAAAAAGAATGATCGATTCTTACCCTTAATGTGAAGCCATAAGGGAAGTAAAAGTCATCCTGAATGAAAGTCTGCTGTTGAGGAAAGTTCTCCAGATTCCGCTTGATTGCTCGGGCCGGTAACAATTCGTGCAACCCCCGTATGCAGCACGCAATCTCGTGGAGACAACTCGAATCCCCCTCCGGTGCGAGCAGTGTAAACGGCGCCTGCGCAGGACCTGTGAGCCGTGGTGACGTAACCGCGCACGTGACGAGGGGTGCGAGTACGGATGGCGATATGGACCAAAAGAACAGAACAACGCGTTTCGGAGACGTCTGTCTCCTTCCTCAGGTATGGTCCATACCTCCCCATAATGGTCCTTATATAGACGCCAGCCGTACTAAAAGTTATTGAAACCCAAAAAGTTAAATCCCACTGTTCAAACCCTTGGGGATAATAGTGTCCAAAGTAAAAATCCATTTGGTTTCGGATCTAGACATGGATTTAATGAAACTCCCTCCTCTCCAATGTGGATGTATTCTTTCAATTCCCGTAATCTTCATGCTTTGTACTTTTCCCGCATGGTACTCAATAAAATGCTTCGAGAGTGGATGTCCCAGAAATTTATTATTAATGTTCCGGATATGTTCGTTAATTCGAACCCGCAAGGATCTTTTAGTACGTCCAACGTATATTTTATTGCAGGGGCATGCGATGGTATAAATGACCCCTGTAGAAGAACAAGTTATAAATTCTTCGATCCTCAATTCGGTATTCCCAATCTTCTGTTGTTTCTGTGTTTGAGTGTTATTACACATGTTGCACTTTTTACAGGGGAAAAAACCTTTTAAAACATTCCGTGAGAGAGTAGTTTGAATAGATGCTGGTTTCTTTTGCACTGTCGGAGCAATATAAGTACCTAAACTACGGCTTTTCCTATAAATAAAACGAGGTACTTCTGTGATATTGTCCCCCAGTATCTTATCTTTTTTCAATAAATGCCAGTGTTTTCTCACTATACCTCGTAGGATATTTGAATTTGGATTGTACTGGGTAATTATTGGAATACAATCCAGATTGTCATTTTTTAATTTAGTAATGGGATTTATCAGATCCTGACGTGGTTTCAAAAGTGCTGCATCCCTAGATTCCTTCAGCATATCCAAATTATACCCCTTTTCCAAGAATTTAGTAGTTAGAGCTTCCGCTTCATCCTCAAAATCCTGTGGCTTGGAGCAATTCCTATTTAATCGCATATATTGACTTTTGGATCCACATTGGAGAGGAGGGAGTTTCATTAAATCCATGTCTAGATCCGAAACCAAATGGATTTTTACTTTGGACACTATTATCCCCAAGGGTTTGAACAGTGGGATTGAACTTTTTGGGTTTCAATAACTTTTAGTACGGCTGGCGTCTATATAAGGACCATTATGGGGAGGTATGGACCATACCTGAGGAAGGAGACAGACGTCTCCGAAACGCGTTGTTCTGTTCTTTTGGTCCATATCGCCATCCGTACTCGCACCCCTCGTCACGTGCGCGGTTACGTCACCACGGCTCACAGGTCCTGCGCAGGCGCCGTTTACACTGCTCGCACCGGAGGGGGATTCGAGTTGTCTCCACGAGATTGCGTGCTGCATACGGGGGTTGCACGAATTGTTACCGGCCCGAGCAATCAAGCGGAATCTGGAGAACTTTCCTCAACAGCAGACTTTCATTCAGGATGACTTTTACTTCCCTTATGGCTTCACATTAAGGGTAAGAATCGATCATTCTTTTTAACCAGGCGTGCATGCTGGTTCATTGATTTTAAGTTTATTAATTCAGCCTTGGGCTTATATCATTCCCTTTTTCCTTTGTTTTACATTCTGTGGGGAAGTAGTACCGACAGGCAGCTATACCAGCGCAAGTACCGATGTGTACATTTTCATGTCCACATCTATTTAATAGCATTTGTTTACAGACTCTGTCTGCTTCAGGGAGTCACTGGTGATATTCTCATTTTCCCTTGTGAAGACTTGGAGCTATAGCAGTCAACTTACTCCTTCTATGGTGCTGTTGGATGACGTTAGGTTTTACCTCTCTGAGTCTGCTCAAACTAAATTGCTTCCCTCTTGTTTGTCTCCCTTCTTCTCTTTAGTGTACAGTGGGGACTGACCAGTGCTCGTAACCAACCATTCCCAATTCAGGGCCTAGCTCTAGAGATATACAGGGCTTAGGTTCCTGCTCGGCAATTGGTGTGGAACCAATATAGGGACGGTAGGGGAGGCAGGATGCTATTAGATCTGCCTATGGGGTCTCCACTCCCCCTTTCTCTAGCGTTTGGGCTTCCTTCCCCTCTTCCCCTCATGTTGCACTTAGTCTTCTCACAATGTTTGTAACACCCACAGTAGAAATTTGAAAATGGCACAGCAGAAGTCAGCCATGGACCATGCATAAGGTATCAGGGTCTGGACCAACATTTAGAGCTTTGAGTTGAAGTTTTAATTAAGGCCTGGTTGTTAAGAGTGTGGTGATACCTCGTCTAACACCACCATTTTTTTAAAATCTTTTTTCCAGCCACACTCAGATGGCACAAACATCAGTTTCATTCAGTACTATTGGTTGAAAAAAATGTAAGGAGAGTAACACAGGTAGTTGACTGATCAATTGACCCACAGTGGCACAGAAGCAGTAAACCATTTGCTATGCATGAGGTATCAGGGTCTGGGCTAGCAAATACAGCTTTGAAATGAAGTTTCAATGAGGTCCTGGTGGTTTAGAGAGCTTTGTAAGCTGTCTTTGCTTGGAGCCCTGATACTTCATGCAACAGCTCTGATTTTTTTTCCAGTCACACTCATGTGGCACAAGCATCAGTTTCATACAATACTATTGGTAGAAAAATGTAAGGAGAATAACACAGGTAGTTGAGTGAAAGTAAGCGCATGCCTGCCTGTCTGGGAGCCCTAATTCTACAGGCAGCACACATAAAGGAGACCCAACTTTGAGTATCCACATTAAAAATAATAATTTTCACTCATCACTAAAGTGACATCAATTTCCACAGAGTAGAAACAGTATAATAGACTTCCGACACACCTCTCACTGCAGGCAACCCACCAGATGGAGACTCAACTTCAAGTCTCCACTTTTAAAACAATTTTTTATAACATCAGCAGCAGTAGCGAGTGGCAGGCACAGAAGCCATGACAAAGGTGTCACAGACTGCTTTAATGCAAGATCAATGCATGACACAAAAAACAACACCATCACCTAGTCTGCCCAGTCTTGGAGATCCATAACTTGTTCATTTTGATGAAAGTTAGGTGGCCTAAACTTTCAGGGGACAACTGGATGGGCTTATCCGTCAGATCACCACCAGAAGCACTAAAGATACATTCCTTAGAGAATGCTGGATGCCGGTGATGACAAAACCTCCAAGGCTTGACAGGCGAGCTCAGGCCAGTCTTCTATTTTTGAAGACTAAAATGCAAAAGGGTCCAAACCACCCCGTTGGCATTGATATTAATCTACAAATACTCCTGCACAATCCTCTCGAGTTGCTCACAATGTGTCAGTACTTCGTTCTGCTGGTGCATGCACTGGCCTACAAATTGTGTGAAATGACTCACATAAATTGCTTATGCCACTGACACTACTGGTGCTAATGTTTTTGAAATGACACCTTGATGCTCTCGGGGTTGGACGTCTAGAACTGGAATGCACACTGTGTGCTTCGCTGTTGTCTTGGGGAAAACCATTCTTAAGATTAGCTACAAGCGTGTTTCGATACTCCAGCATGTGCGCGTTCCTTTCTAGGGGTGGAGAGATTCTGGCTAAATTTACTTTTGTACCGTGGCTCTATCAGAGTGGCAACCCAGTAGTAAGCACTATTTCTAACCCTAAGAATACATTCATCATATAGAAGATAGTGAAGCAAGAAGGCACTCATGTGCTGGGCGCTTCCATGATGTCTAAGTCTATGGTGTGTCGGTGGCGGGGTAACACTCAATGTTGCTTCCTCCGTCACCTCCCTCCAATCACGGAGGATCATTATCCTCTTTATTTCCTTACTGTTGCAAGTCCATCACCTCACCCTCCTCCATTTGTTCTTTGCCTCCTGCATCTTCACTAATGGTTTGTCTGGTGCCATAAGTTCACCTCGATTGCTGTAAGCCACTCTACTGTGGCACCCTACTGTGCAATGAAGTCTGGAAATTTGAGATATTGTTATCCCTTTCGCATCCTCCTCTGCTTCCACCCCACCTCATTCTCTGGGACCACTACCTATTTACACAGACAATTCAAAGGGTGCTCTTGCATGTACAGATGCTTCTCACACAATTAGCAATGGCTGTCTCCACTGAACCTAGAGCCAGAGAAGACCGTGTGCGATAATGGTGCTAACCCAGTGGCGGCTCTATGCCGGAGTACTCTCACACACGTGCCTTGCATGACACATCTGCAACCTGGTGGTACAGTAATTTCTTCTCCACTATCCTGGACTGGCTGTGCTGCTCCAGAAAGCACAGTGCTCACTTTCACCGATTCCTTCGACAAGCCCTGGTGCAGTATGTCCTTTTGCATAGCCTGGGCCAACACAGTACGGACGTGGGTGCTAATCACGCTTGCGGAGTGGGCACAAATGAAGGACATCTGCATCCTTCTGCTCAGTTTTAAGATGGCTAAAAGGATGGTTAGTGCTCATGATGCTGTCATCAGAATCACTATTCCGGACATCTACAGGTGCGTCTCACAAAATTAGAATATCATCAAAAAGTTAATTTATTTCAGTTCTTCAACACAAAAAGTGAAACTCATATGTTATATAGAGTCATTACAAACAGAGCGATCTATTTCAAGTGTTTAGTTCTGTTAATGTTGATGATTATGGCTTACAACCAATGAGAACCCAAAAGTCATTTTCTCGGTAAATTAGAATACTTTATTACACCAGCTTGAAAAATTATTTTAAAATCCAACATGTTGGCCTACTGAAATGTATGTTCAGTTTATGCACTCAATACTTGGTCGGGGCTCCTTTTGCATCAATTACTGCATCAATGCTGTGTGGCATGGAGGCGATCAGCCTTTGGTACTGCTGAGGTGTTATAGAAGCCCAGGTTGCTTTGTTAGCAGCCTTTAGCCCATCTGCATTGTTGTGTCTGGTGTCTCTTATTTTCCTCTTGACAATACCCCATAGATTCTCTATGAGGTTAAGGAAAGGCGAGTTTGCTGGCCAATCAAGCACAGTGACACTGTTGGTTGTTTTTAAACTAGTGTGGTTCAACGGTATCCACGCTGTGCAGTGATGGGACAGAGACCCAGGAAAAGTTCAAAGTAATGTCTCTTTTAATAAACAGCTTACTCACAGAACAAGAAAAGTAAATCGGATACTCCTGATTGCAGGTGGGGAAAAACATAGACAGTATGTGACCGATTGCCGCTGGCGACTGCACTGCCGTGTACGCTGAGGATGCCAGACCTTTTGGCTCTGCTTGGCCCTGTGTTGCCTCACACAAGGTTGAGCTCTGCAAAGCCTTCTGCTCTGTCTGCTTGCAAGACCAAAACTAACACACTCAACCTTCTGCTGCAGGGGCCTTTATAAACAAACCTGTGGCCGTAGGCCACATAGAAAACCTGGGGCTGGGGAAGGTAATGGACAGTCCCACTACCATCCTTTAGTCCATTTCAAAAACAAAAGCCAAAGGCTGGTTTTCTTGAATCTGCCTTGGACAAATAGCTGGCCCAAGATTGACACTAACTTCTCTTCTATCCTTCTTTGCACTTCCTGGGGGACACATAGCGACCCACGTATATAACACTGGTCACTGTCTCACATACCCCCCCATGTTCAAACTTGTGAGGTTGAACATTTGTCACCATACAGGGGGCCCATGAAAGGGCATCCGCTTTTCTCTGTGATTTCCCCGCCTGATTTTCCACTGAGAAATAGGGACAGGAACCATCTGGTGACTCAGGCATGCCTCTTTTTTGTTTCTCATCCAGACGAGGGGTGAATGGCCCGTTACTAAATGAAACTGATGCCTTAGCAAAGAGTAGGGCAGGGACTCCAAGGTCCACTTAATCGCCAAGCATTCCTTCTCCACTACGCTATAATTTTTCTCTGTCGGGGTCAGTTTCCTTCTCAAGTAGGTGACTGAATGCTCATCCCCGTTTACCTCTTGTGACAGCACCACTCCTAGGCCTACCTCTGAGGCATCAGTGTGCATGATAAAGATTTTCTTGAAGTCAGGGCTGATGAGGATCGCCTGTTCTCACAATGCTGATGTTAGGGATTAGAATGCTTCCTACGCTTGAGGATTCCACTGGACCATCACCGTCTTCTTACCATTTAACGGGTCCATTAGGGGTGCTGATTTCCCAGCAAAATTGGGTATAAACCAGTGGTAGTACCCAATGATGCCAAGGAAAGCCCTCACCTGTTTGATACTTAAGGGCTTGGGTCAGTTTTGAATGGCCTCAATCTTGCTTACTGGGGCTTGATAACCCCGCAGCCGATCACAAAACCTAAGAACTGGGCCTCGGTGAGTCCTATTGTGCATTTCTTTGGGTTTGCTGTTAACCCCGTGATTCTGAGAGACTTCAGCACTGCTTGTACCTGGGACAGGTGGGTATCCCAGTCGGTACTAAAGATGGCTATGTCTTCCAAATAGACCAGCACGTAATGCCGGTGAGGCTCTAACACAATATCCATCAGCCTCTGGAATGTGGCCGGAGCCCCATCTAACCCAAAAGGCAAGACAACATACTGGTAGAGACCCTCTGGTGTGATAAAAGTGGTCTTTTCTTTTGCTGATGCCATTAACAGGACCTGCCAGTAACCTTTGGTGAGATCAAGCACGGTGAAGTACTGGGCTTCTCCCAATCTCTCAATGAGCTCGTCCACCCGGGGCATTGGATAGAGGTCAAACGTTAGATACCTTATTTAATTTCCTGAAGTCATTCTAAAAACGTAATGACCCATCTGGCTTTGGAGTCAGCACAATGGGGCTAGCCCACTCACTCTGGGACTCCTCACTGACCCCCAACTGAAGCATTTAATTCACTTCGGCCGCGATGGCCTATGATGGGCTTCTGGCACTCAGTATGGTTTCATCTGTACCCTTACCGGGGCTCGGTGACGATGTCATGTTGTACCACAGAGGTCCACCCTGGCAGTTCTGAGAATATGTCCGTATTCTGCTGCACCAGAGTCCGAGTCTCTTGCCACTGCTGTTTGGTGAGGACATAATTTATTTTAACCTGACCCCTTGCTGGGTCTTTGGCCGGTGCCAGAGAGATCCCCGTTAGCATGACCGAAGTTGCCTCTGTGACCAAACATTCCTGGTCTTTCCAGCCTTTTAGCAGGTTCACATGGCATAGTTGCTCAGGTTTCCTTTTTCCGGGTTGGTAAACTCTATAATTCACCTCTCCTACCTTCTCCCATATCTCATATGGCCCTTGCCACTTGGCCATGAGCTTACTCTCTGGAGTGGGCACTAGTACCAACACCCGGTCCCCTTCTTTAAAGGTCCAAACCATGGCTCTCTAATTGTGTGTGCTGCTCTGAGCGGGCTGGGCATCCATTAGATACTCTTTTACTATGGGCCAAACTGCCGCAATCTGGTCCTCCATGCTAGCCACGTGCTTGATTACGCTCTGATGTGGAGTTGGCTTATGTTCCCATGAACATTGGTGCCAATTTATGGGACACGGGTCTGTTGTCACTGTCCTTTTGGGACACCCCCTCAGTATGGGCATGGTCCAGATTGGCACCAGTGGAGGGTAGTGGACTTTTCCCAGGCTCCTGAGCTGGTGGGGCCTCATGTGACAGCTGAAGTCGAACAGTGTCCCATATAAAGTCCTGAGTGGCTGTTCACAACTCAATCAATCCTATCATCTGGTCCAGAGTGCCTGGGACCCCTTGTCCGACCCAGCGCTGTGTGGCTGCTGGCAGAGCCCTCACCAGCCGGTCGACCACCACTCTCTCTACCATCTGGAAAGGATTTAATGTCTCAGGCTGGAGCCTTTTTTAACCAGCTGCAGCAAGTCATATGCCTGAGATCTGGAGAAATGTAACTCCAATAAAAAACACTGGAATACCCATTGAGCCCACACATATGTATTAACTTTCAGCTTACTAGAGTCAAGGGCTTTGTCCCGACTGAGGACCAAGTGGGCCTTCTGTGCATCTCATGTCAGGAAGGGGGCCACCACTTCAGCCCACTGGGTCATCAGCAAGATCTCCCGCTCTGCTGTGCCTTCAAACACGGTGAGAAAGGCTTCCATATCGTCCTCCGGACTCATCTTCCTTAAGGCTGACCGAACTTTATACCGAGCCTCAGAACTGATTGAGGTTGCTGGTGGGGCCAGCTCTCGCATAGCCACGATCTGCTGCATCAACAGGTTATTTGTCTGCTGCTGTTGCTGATTAAATATTTCCTGCTGCCTTTGCTGCTGCTCCAACTGCCTTTGCCGCTGCTCTTGCTGCTGCCACTGACACTGCAACTGCTGCTGGTGCTGCTCATGTTGCCGCTGCTGAGTGAGGAACAACTACCCGAATTCTCAAACCATATGTGGTGCAGTGGTATTCACACTGTATAGTGATGAGGCAGTGACCCAGGAAAAGTTCAAAGTAAATTCTCTTTTAATAAACAGCGTACTCACAAAATAGGAAAAGTAAATTGTATCCTCCGGATCGCAGCTGGGGAAAAATACAAACAGTCCATGACCGGTTGCCATGGGCGATTGCACTGCCGTGTACGCTGAGGGTGCCAGACCTTTTTGCTCCTCCTGGCCCTGTGTTGCCTCACAAAGGTTGAGCTCTGCAAAGCCTTCTGCTCTGCCTTCTTGCAAGACCAAAACTGACACACCCAACCATCTGCTGCAGAGGTTTTTACAAACAAACCTGTGGCCATAGGCCACATGGAAAACCAGGGGCCGGAGAGGGAAATGGACCACCCCACTACCATCTTGTAATCCATTTAAAAAATAAAAGCCTGTGGCGGGTTTTCTTAAATCTGCCTTTGGACAAATAGCTGGCCCAAGACTGACACTTACTTCTATTCTGCCTTGTAATCACAGCTATGCCTGTGACTGCAATGCACACCCTCGACCTCCAAATGCTTCTTTTGAACCTCCTGTGGGACACATAAAGACCCTTGTATATAACATAAATCAATGTCTCAAACTAGGTATTGGTACTTTTCGCAGTGTGGACAGGTGCCAAGTCCTGCTGGAGAATGAAATTTCCATCTCCAAAAAGCTTGTAGGCAGAGGGAAGCATGAAGTGCTCTAAACATTCCTGGTAGACTGCTGCACTGACTTTGGTCTTGATAAAACACAGTGGACCTACACCAGAAGATGACATGGCTCCCCAAACCATCACTGATTGTGGAATCTTCATACTAGACCTCAAGCAGCTTGGATTGTCTGCTTCTACACTCTTCCTCTAGACTCTTGGAGCTCGATTTCCAAATGAAATGCTAAATTTGCTTTCATCTGAAAACAACACTTTGGCCTACTTGGACCAGTTATTTTTCTCCTTTTCCCAGGTAAGACACTTTTGGTGTTGTCTAGTGGTCATGAGCTGCTTGACACAAGGAATGCGAAACTTGTAGCCCTTGTCCTGGATACATCTGTATGTGGTAGCTCTTGAAGTAATGACTCCAGCAGCAGTCCACTCCTTGTGAATCTCCCACAAATTTTTGAATGGCCTTTTCTTAACAATCCTTTCAAGGCTGCGGTTATCCCTGTTGCTTGTGCACTTTTTTCTACCACACTTTTTCCTCTCACTCAACTTTTCATTAATGTACTTGGATACAGCACTCTGAACAGCCTGATTCTTTAGCAATTACATTTTGTGGCTTACCCTCCTTATGGAGTGTGTCAATTACTGCCTTCTGACATCTGCCCCATTATTGTGGAGTCTAATGAAACAGACTGAGGGACCTTTTCAAATGCTTAGGAAGCCTTTTCAGGTGTTTTTTGATAATTATTCTAATTTACTGAGATGATGACTTTTGGGTTAACTTTGGCTGTAAGACATAAACATAAACATAAATAAACACTTGAAATAGATCACTCTGTTTGCAATGACTCTATATAATATGTGAGTTTCACTTTTTGTATTGAAGAACTGAAATAAATTAACTTTTCAATGTTATTCTAATTTTGTGAGATGCACCTGTAGATGCCTGGAATAGTGAAACTAATGACGGCATCGTCAGCACTAACCATCTTTTTAGCTATCTTAAAACTGTGCAGAAGGGTGAAGAGGTCCTTCATTTGTGCCCACTCCACAACCGTGATTAGCACCATGTCCATACTATGTTGGCCCAGGCTATGCAAAAGGACATACTGCACCAGGGCTCATCGATGCATTTGTTGAAAGTGAGCGCTGTGCATTCTGGAGCAGCACAGCCAGTCCAGGACAGTGGAGGAGAAATTGCTGTACCGCCAGGTTGTGGATGTGAGTCATGCATCACATGTGTGATAGTACCCTGGAATAGAGCCGCCACCAGGTTTGCACCATTATCGCACACGGCCTTCTCTGGCTCCAGGTTCAGTGGAGACAGCCATTGCTCTAACTCGGCCTGGATGGCTGTCCACAACTCGAGCTGTATGACAGCGATCTCCATGGCATTTTAATTTGAACACTGCCTGATTGTGGTGAGCTTTGGCTGCGTAGTACAGAGGTAGGGGAGATTCTATCTGCACTGTTGGAACATGTGTCTGATTAAAAAAGAGGTTGAGGGCACAGGTGGAGGCCCTAAAGGAAGTGGAAGAGCCAGAAGCAGTGGAGGAACTGTTAGATAGAGGTTTGTCCCGCAAGCCTTGGAGATTCAAAGACTTGTGGAGCAGCCCCTTGACTGGCTGCACCCACAGCCACCGGAGTCACCCAGTGCTCAGTCAGTGAGATGTAATGACCCTGCCCATGTTTGCACATCTAGGTGTCAGTGATGAAATGCACCCTGGCAGATACAGATTTTTTCATGGAACGGGTGATGTTGTCTATGACATGCTGGCATAGCATACGTGCAACTTTCTTAAAGAAGTAATGGCAACTGGACAACTAGTACTGAAGAACTGTGATGGCCATCAAATTTCTAAAACCGTCTTTTATGTGACCACAACTGCAGGACTGAGTTCTAGCTGCTGTGCTGAGAGAGGGTGAAGTACGGAGAACAGGACAAATGCTGGACTGTGAGTGAGGTGTAGGTGGAGATGTTATGGTGGATTGAAAAATATATGTTGTTCTAGGTGACACAAAAACAGCAGTCATGTTCACTTCCACAACAGCTGATGGGCACTCACTCACTCCAACTGTAGGGGGTAAGCAAGTGAGCTTCTGCAGTTGGAGACCTGTGTGAGAAGGCTTGGCATGGTGACAAAGGAATAAGAAGCAGCAGATGTGGTTGATGGCACAGGCGGTAGTTTTGGCAAAGCGCACTAGTCGGCATTTTAGCACAGTGAGATTCCAACACTAAGGCATGTTGACTGCGCATGTGCCGGTTCATGCTTGTAGTTATCAAATTACTGCAATTTTGCCTTTACTCATTTTTTTTTTCAAAATTTGGCAAATAACGTGAGTTGAGTCATCTTTTGCCGTCTCAAAAAAGGCCTTGTTTGGGCAACCCTTGCCGCCCCTGCGAACCGCACACTCACTGCCAGTGCTGGCCGCAGCCAGAGTTAGGGCTGAGGATGCAGTGCTTGTCATGGTTGCTTGACTTCGTGTCTGTGTGGGAAGCCACAGCATAACCTCCTTGTCTTTCTTCTTAGGTTTAGTGGCACCAACCACACATCTGTCTGTTCTTTGATCCTCATTCATGGCTACTGCGCAGTGTGGGATTTTTCCCACAAGCAGATGAGCTTCAGAACAGCCTGCTGTAGTTTCCAGTGACTGAAGTTGGTGGTGCATGTGTTACACTGACCTGATTAGGAGGCATTGGAGGATGCAAAGTAGGAGGTGGCAGCATGGACAGAGAAACATCCCAAAAACATCCAGCAATCCTCTGTGGTGGCAGGACATGCACCAAAACACTTTCTGCCTCATGCCCAGCAGCCATGACATTTACCCAGTGGGCAGTTAGAGATATAATGTCCCTGCCCATGCTCATTGCTCCATGTATCTGTGGTTATGTGGACCTTCACACTGATGGCTTTGCACCCTTGATTTTGTACGCAACATGTTTGCGTGGGACAGGGATGGCCTGCTGGAAAAGATGTAGCGGCTGGGAATCACATACTGTGATTCCTGTTATCCCAATGTATCGTTAGCCCTTTATAAATTAATTGTGATTCCTATTGTAGAATATAGAAGCCAGTGTTTGGGGGATATATAACTGAATCCTTCAATGAGATGGTGTGGAGATATTCAGTGACATTGCTGGTGGTGGTGCTGTCACATCCTCTCTTTGTGGGGAGCCAGGTAGCCCTGTTGCTCTAAAGGGGTAGAAAGAGGCCCAGACTGCAGCAGAAGAGGAAGCAGCAGAAAGCTCAGATCTTTCCTGGTTTTTCAGGCGTGTACTCCACTGCAGTTTGTTCTTTGCATTCAGAGCCTGGTCATGCACGTAGTTTTCAGGTTAAGAGCATTTATGTCTCACTTCAGTCTCTGAAGGCACACTCGTGTCTTGTCAGGGAGCTCCATTGAGCTGGCTTTGGTGTGCTCATTTCATTGGCGTGGTGGTCCACAGCAACCAATGTACTGGCTAGGGGTCACCCGTGGTGCATTCTCTTTTGCTGTGCAGCTGCTGCAGGGTGACCACCTCCTCTTCCTCCAAACTGCCCACGTCATTCGGATGTATTTGACTCCATGTGGGGTATAGGATCTCATCATCCCTCATCACATCATCGCACCTCTCCAGTCAGTCCTTAAGGGTACCGTCACACATTGAAATTTTCATCGCTGCGACGGCACGATTCGTGACGTCGCAGCGTCGTATAATCATCGCTCCAGCGTCGTAGACTGCGGTCACACGTTGCAATCACGGCGCTGGAGCGATGCCGAAGTCCCCGGGTAACCAGGGTAAACATCGGGTAAACTAAGCGCAGGGCCGCGCTTAGTAACCCGATGTTTACCCTGGTTACCAGCGTAAACGTAAAAAAACAAACAGTACATACTCACCCGTCGGTGTCCTTCAGGTCCCTTGCCGTCTGCTTCCTGCTCTGAGTGCAGCCGTACAGTGAGAGGCGCAGAGCGCAGCACCGCTGTGATCTGCTCTCACTTTCCGGCCGGCACTCAGAGCAGGAAGCAGACGGCAAGGGACCTGAAGGACACCGACGGGTGAGTATGTACGGTTTGTTTTTTTACGTTTACGCTTGTAACCAGGGTAAACATCGGGTTACTAAGCGCGGCCCTGCGCTTAGTTACCCGATGTTTACCCTGGTTACAAGCGAACACATCGCTGGATCGCTGTCACACACAACGATCCAGCGATGTCAGCGGGTGATCAAGCGACGAAAGAAAGTTCCAAACGATCTGCTACGACGTACGATTCTCAGCAGGGTGTCTGATCGCAGTAGCGTGTCAGACACAGCGATATCGTAACGATATCGCTAAAACGTCACGAATCGTAACGTCGTAGCGATGGAAATTTCAATGTGTGACGGTACCCTAACTCTGCTGCCCTACTAATCCACTTCTGTACTCACATCTCATCCACTTCACCCTTCTGCAAATCCTTTCATTGTCGCCCAATTCCAGAAAGTATCCACTTCAAGCTACTAACACTGACCTACAAAGCTGTCTGTAATCTTGTGACAGACATCCATTAATTAATAAGCACTTTTCTGTGGCAAAACTAAAATCAGAATGACACTATACTTACTTTAACTTTACAATATAATAATCAAATCCAAGATATTAGGACGGTTGTTCAAAAATATTTACCCATTTTGTTTGACGGAGAGATACTGGATAAATTATTATTGAGAGGTATCAGCTTGTTTGCTTCAAAAAGCGTCACCCTTAGGAAACATGCCCTCCCTCACTCTTTTTTGTTAAAAACCCAAAAGACATAACACAAATTAATTAAAAAACAATGTTTTTTATAAATGCAAAACAAGCTCCTATGCGGTCCCTTGCAAAACCTTTTTGATCTCATCTGGGTCTTATACATAGGTCCAATACATATTCCATTAAACAGTAACATTAACATTAACAGCAATAGTGAGGATGTAGAAGGCAGTATATAATCACATGCACACTGTCATAAACATTATTCTGTTTTGCACAGGCAGAAAATTAAAATTATGCATAAGAGAACATTTAAATGACATAGATAATATAAATTCAAACAGACACATTTTGACAGCAGCAGATCATTTTATTTCAATACAAAACAGGAATACATCCACATGAACATTATTTGGTATTGAGGAAATGACTAATCCACCTAGAGGAGGGAATAAAAAAAGACCCCCTTTGGATAGAGAGGAGTTCCGCATGTACGCATTGGATACAACTTATTCAAAAAGTGGGAATTTACAAAGGGAAATGATATTTCATTACTAAGTATCACTGTTATTTCATGTTGTTTCACTAAGAATAATGCAGTTTCTTTGTTTCTGATAAATAAAAATAATTTTAGTTTTTAAATATCTTCAATCAGTGTATTGATAAGGTTAAGTTCACTCCAGTTTTTTATCCTCATAAATGTTAACCCATATATAACTCACTCTGATTTTGCTCACTTTTATGCCATCATTAAGGTTGCTTGCTTGCATCCAAAACTAGTTTTTTTTCTCAATTTTATTTTACATTTGGATTATGAAGTTTTAATTTTATCAGTAAAGAACATTATTTTAACCCTGTTGGGCTGGAACAATTTTTATGGATTAACCCCTTTCCGACATTGGGTGTGATAGTATGCCGATGTCGGACTCCCCGTGTCGTGCTGGTTCCGACGCTACGTTTTGCACCTTTCCGGCCACATGACAGCTGATCTATACAGCTGATTAGTGCCCGCAACAGCCACGGGTGGAATTGTGATCCACCCTCGGCTGTTATTTAGTTAAATGCCGCTGTCAATTTCTGCCAGCGGCATTTAACTCAAGCTTACCAAAAGCGCATTGCTATTCCCACCCTTTTGTAACCCCGTCACAAGATCATGCATCACTGATGGGTCGGCATAACAACCAGAGGTCGGAAGCAGACCGCTATGGTTGTCATTGCCAGATTGCTAAGAACGCCGCCCCGTGGTCAGCGCTCATAGTAAGTGAGCTTTTCTGCTACACACAGGGGATCTGATCATCGCCTCTGTGTAGCAGAGGCAATCGAAGTACTGCAGCTTCTAGTCTCCCATCGAGACTATTGAACCATGCAAAAAGTAAAAAATGTTTTTAAAAACATTTAAAAAAATAAAAACAATATAAAAGTTCAAATCACCCTCCTTTTGCCTCATTCAAGATAAAATTATTAAAAAAAAATCAGACATACACATATTTGGTATCGCCGCTTTAAGAATCACCCGATCTATCAATATAAAAAAAAGTTACCCAATTGCTAAACGGCACAATGAGAATAAAATTCACAACATCAGCAATATATTTGTTTAGTCGCCGCAACATTGCAATAAAAGATTGTATCTACACCAAAATGATATCAATAAAAGCGTCAGCTCAGCAAGCAAAAAATAAGGCTTTTACCTAGCCCCAGTTCACGAAACCTTTTTTTTGACCACTAAAAAAGAACTTAGACATGTTTGGTGTCTATGAGGCCGGCGTCACACTCAGCGTATGAAAATATGGTCCATTTTTTACGGCCGTAATACGCAGAAATGTTCCCAAAATAGTGATCCGAATGTCATCCGTAGGCAGGGTGTGGCAGCATATTTTGCGCATGGCATCCTCCGTATGTAATCCGTATGGCATCCGTACTGCGATATTGTCTCGCAGGCTTGCAAAACCGACATCTAATGGATTTATGTGCTCAAATGTTCGTTAAAACATATATACAGTATATATATATATATATATATATATATATATATATACACATATATATATATATGTCATTGAGACATATATATTTATATTTAATTCAGCGCTAGATATCATAAAAGCCGGTAATTCAATTGCCGGCTTTTGATATTTCCTTCCAAAACCCGGCATGATATGAGACATGGTTTACATACAGTAAACCATCTCATATCAATTTTTTTTTGCATATTCCACACTACTAATGTTAGTAGTGTGTATGTGCAAAATTTGGGCGCTGTAGCTATTAAATTAAAGAGTTAAATCGTGGAAAAAATTGGCGTGGGCTCCCGCGCAATTTTCTCCGCCAGAGTGGTAAAGCCAGTAACTGAGGGCTGATATTAATAGCCTAGAGAGGGTCCATGGTTATTGGCCCCCCCGGCTAAAAACATCTGCCCCCAGCCACCCCAGAAAAGGCACATCTGTAAGATGCGCCTATTCTGGCACTTGGCCACTCTCTTCCCACTCCCGTGTAGCGGTGGGATATGGGGTAATGAAGGGTTAATGTCACCTTGCTATTGTAAGGTGACATTAAGCCAGATTAATAATGGAGAGGCGTCAATTATGACACCTATCCATTATTAATCCATTAGTACGAAATGGTTAATAAAACACACACACATTATTACAAAGTACTTTAATGAAATAAAGACACAGGGTGTTTTAATATTTTATTAGACTCTTAATCCACCTGAAGACCCTCGTTCTGTAAAAAAGGAAAAATAAAAAAAAACAATATCCCATACCTACCGTTGTTCTGGTCACGTCCCACGATGTAAATCCGTCTGAAAGGGTTAAATCATTTTACACACAGGAGCTCTGCTAATGCAGTGCTCATGGATGTAAAACCCCGGGGAATGAATAGAGTGCAGGGGAATGTCCTGTAGTTACCTTGAGTCGCGGTGATGCGCCCTCTGCTGGATGTCCTCATATGATCTCGAGCCTGGGAATTTTTCCCACGCTCGAGTTCATATGAGGACATCCAGCAGAGGGTGCATCACCGCGACTCAGGGTAACTACAGGACATTCCCCTGCATTCCATTCATTCCCCGGGGTTTAACATCCACGAGCACTGCATTAGCAGAGCTCCTGAGTGTAAAATGATTTAACCCCTTCAGATGGATTTACATCGTGGGACGTGACCTGAACGCCGGAAGGTATGGGATATTGTTGACTTTTTATTTTTCCTTTTTTACAGAACAAGGGTCTTCAGGTGGATTAAGAGAATAAAATATTACAACACTCTGTGTCTTTATTTCATTAAAGTACTTTGTAATAATGTGTGTGTGTTTTATTAACCATTTCGTACTATTGGATTAATAATGGATATGTGTCATAATTGATGCCTCTCCATTATTAATCTGGCTTAATGTCACCTTACAATAGCAAGGTGACATTAACCCTTCATTACCCCATATCCAACTGCTACACGGGAGTGGGAAGAGAGTGGCCAAGTGCCAGAATAGGCGCATCTTACAGATGTGCCTTTTCTGGGGTGGCTGGGGGCAGATGTTTTTATCCAGGGGGGGCCAATAACCATGGACCCTCTCTAGGCTATTAATATCTGCCCTCAGTCACTGGCTTTACCACTCTGGTGGAGAAAATTGCACAGGAGCCCACGCCAATTTTTTCCGCGATTTAACTCTTTAATGTAATAGCTACAGCGCCCAAACTTTGCACATACACACTACTAACATTATTAGTGTGGAATATGCAAAAAAAAAGGGATATGAGATGGTTTACTGTATGTAAACCATGTCTCATATCATGTCGGGTTTGGGAAGGAGATAGCAAAAGCCGGCAATTGAATTACCGGCTTTTATGATATCTAGCGCTGTATGAAATATAAATATATATATATATATATATCTGTCTCACTGACATATATATATATATATATATATATATATATATATATATATACAGTGCCTACAAGTAGTATTCGACCCCCTTGCAGATTTAGCAGGTTTAATAAGATGCAAATAAGTTAGAGCCTTCAAACTTCAAACATGAGCAGGATTTATTAACAGATGCATAAATCTTACAAACCAAAAAAGTTTTGTTGCTCAGTTAAATTTTTATAAATTTTAAACATAAAAGTGTGGGTCAATTATTATTCAACCCCTAGGTTTAATATTTTGTGGAATAACCTTTGTTTGCAATTACAGCTAATAATCGTCTTTTATAAGACCTGATCAGGCCGGCACAGGTCTCTGGAGTTATCTTGGCCCACTCCTCCATGCAGATCTTCTCCAAGTTATCTAGGTTCTTTGGGTGTCTTTGGGTGGACTTTAATCTTGAGTTCCTTCCACAGGTTTTCAATTGGGTTAAGGTCAGGAGACTGACTAGGCCACTGGAACACCTTGATTTTTTGCCTCTTGAACCAGGCCTTGGTTTTCTTGGCTGTGTGCTTTGGGTCGTTGTCTTGTTGGAAGATGAAATGACGACCCATCTTAAGATCCTTGACGGAGGAGCGGAGGTTCTTGGCCAAAATCTCCAGGTAGGTCGTGCTATCCATCTTCCCATGGATGCAGACCAGATAGCCAGGCCCCTTGGCTGAGAAACAGCCCCACAGCATGATGCTGCCACCACCATGCTTGACTGTAGGGATGGTATTCTTGGGGTCGTATGCAGTGCCATCCAGTCTCCAAACGTCACGTGTGTGGTTGGCACCAAGGATCTCGATCTTGGTCTCATCAGACCAGAGAACCTTGAACCAGTCAGTCTCAGAGTCCTCCAAGTGATCATGAGCAAACTGTAGACGAGCCTTGACATGACGCTTTGAAAGTAAAGGTACCTTACGGGCTCGTCTGGAATGGAGACCATTACGGTGGAGTATGTTACTTATGGTATTGACTGAAACCAATGTCCCCACTGCCATGAGATCTTCCCGGAGCTCCATCCTTGTTGTCCTTGGGTTAGCCTTGACTCTTCGGACAAGCCTGGCCTCGGCACGGGAGGAAACTTTCAAAGGCTGCCCAACTCCTTGGAAAGGGTTTTGTACCCCTTGCCAGCCTTGTGACCCTCCACGATCTTGTCTCTGATGGCCTTGGAATGCTCCTTTGTCTTTCCCATGTTGACCATGTATGAGTGCTGTTCACAAGTTTGGGGAGGGTCTTAAATAGTCAGAAAAGGCTGGAAAAAGAGATAATTAATCCAAACATGTGAAGCTCATTGTTCTTTGTGCCTGAACTACTTCTTAATACTTTAGGGGAACCAAACAGAATTCTGTTGGGTTGAGGGGTTGAATAATAAATGACCCTCTGAAAAAACTTTTCACAATTTAAAAAAAACAAAAAAACAAAGAAATAACATTCTTTTTTGCTGCAGTGCATTTCACACTTCCAGGCTGATCTACAGTCCAAATGTCACAATGCCAAGTTAATTCCAAATGTGTAAACCTGCTAAATCTGCAGGGGGTTGAATACTACTTGTAGGCACTGTATATATACCTATTCTATGTGTAGACATTTATTCTACCTATTCTATTATATTCTGTCAGTGTGATTTTACTGTACACCGCACTGAATTGCCGGCTTTTCTAGAGAACACCGGTGCGTATTTCTCGCAAGTCACACGCATGGTCCGTGTGTAATCCGTATTTTTCTCGCCCCCATAGACTTTCATTGGCGATTTTTTTGCGCAATACGGTGACAAACGCAGCATGCTGCGATTTTCTACGGCCGTACAAGACCGTATAATACGGATCAGTAAAATACGGCAGATAGGAGCTGGGCCATAGAGAATCATTGTACCGTATGCAATCCGTATTTTCTGCACCTCTCATAGGTCCGTAAAACTCGCTAGTGTGATGCCGGCCTGAACTTGTAATGACCTGGAGAATCAAAATGGAAGGTCAGTTTTAGCATTTAGTGAACATGGTAAAAATGAAAAAAATAAACAACTGTGGAATTGATTTTTTTTACCGTTTTACAGTACGTGATATGTGAAAACCAATTATGTCACTTAGAAGTACAACTTGTTCCGCAAAAAACAAACCCTCACATGGCCATATTGATGAAAAAAAAAAAAGTTATGGCTCTGGGAAGAAGGGGAGAAAAAGTGCAAAAACTGAAATACCTCTGGTCGTTAAGGGGTTAAAATTTCCCTGTTTGATGATTTGTCGAAAAGCAGTCCGTGCACCAAGAGTTATTGCTAATGCATGGAGGAGGTGAGCTGGTTGCAATTTTTATTTTTAATATATTCAATACATGCAGTTAAATGTGTAATGAAAATATTGCATACAGTGCATAGGCATTTCTTACAATAAAACCATGGTCACACATTCAGTATTTGGTCAGTATTTTACCTCAGTATGTGTAAGCCAAAACCAGGAGTGGGTGATAAATACGGAAGTAGTGACATGTTTCTATTACACTTTTCCTTTGATTGTTCTACTCCTGATTTTAGCTCACACATACTGAGGTAAAATACTGACCAAATACTGAACGTGTGACTGTGGCCTAACTCGGACAATAGGAAAATATAAATAAATTCATCTTTACACATTTCCAGTATATTCTCTAGATTATTGAGTTTTAGATAAAGTATGAGATCACCAAACTGCAGCAGTTGACATTGTGCCAGACTCATGTATTGTACAGACAACCTCTTTAAAAAAAAAAAAAAAAAAACATGTATTGGGTTTAAAGATAACTCTTAACCTATTATTAGGATTAACCCTAAATCTAACCCTCATTATTATTAGGGCTAAGAGGCTAAATCTAACTCCAATCCTATTATGTTTAGGGCTAACACTGTAACCTTTTTATTTTATACTTTTTTCTGAAGTGTGAGACATCCCATAAAATAACTCACCATTCTTTAAAATCCCTAAGTGAAGCATATAAGGTCAGAATGAAATATCCTTATTTCAAACGTTGTCATATACTGTAATGCCAGAAATCCTATAGATTATCTGGGTATTCTATGCAATAACTTCATTTCACACGTTGTCTGTAACATATGGATTTGATGTGGCTCAGCGAATCTGCAATCTTCTTTTACGATTTAATTGTCGACATACGGCATTTTTCACCTCCTGATTTTTTAAGGTATATATAATTGGATTCATCATTGGAGTAACTACACTGTATAGAACAGAAATCAATCGGTCTTTACCCAAGGAATAAGATGAAATTGGTCTGACATAGTTGGAAATAGCACTTCCGTAATATAGTAACACTACCGTAAGATGTGATGCACAAGTAGAAAATGTTTTTTGCCTTCCTTTATTAGATTTGATCTTCAATACAGTGGTAATAATATAAATGTATGAGACAATAATGCCTAAAAATGGAGTCCACCCAATGAAAACTCCTATAGAAAGCAGTAAAACTTCATTCACTGATGTATCTTCACATGACAGAGATAATAATGGAGGAATATCACAAAAAAAGTAATTAATCTTCCTAATACCACAAAAGTCCAGGCGGAAAGTAAAGACTGTATGGACTACAGAGTTCACTAAACCACCTAACCAGGCTATAGAGGCCTGGATGACACATGCCTTAAAGTTCATAATAGCTGAATATCGGAGAGGATGGCATATGGCTAAAAATCTATCATAAGACATTACCAGGAGAAGAACACATTCAGTGCCCACAAAGGCCAAAAAGAAGTAAAGTTGAATTATGCAACCCACAAATGAGATAGATTTTCTCTTCACCAAAAGGACTTGTAACATTTTGGGCATAGTTGTTGACGTATAACAGATGTCAAGGAAGGATAAATTACTCAAAAAGAAATACATTGGTTTATGTAGGCGTTTATCTAGTTGTGACACAAGAATGATAGCCACATTTCCTATTAAAGTCAGTACATAAATAAGGAGGAGAGTGCAAAATAGGAACGCTTTGAGATTTGGAACGTCAGATAAGCCTAAAATAAGGAAGTCCGTGAAGATGGAGGCATTTAAGGTCATTATAGAACTGATCAGTTGATCTAAAAAGCAAGTTTCATTTAAATAGTCAAAAGATTTATATAAAAAGGTACACTAAAATGCTGGAGTGGTGTTTTAAAGGGAGCTGTCACCTGATTTATGCTTGACAAATAGGTATCTTCTATTACCAAGTTAGACAAGCTGAAAAATAATCCACATCCAAATACTGAAACGCTAAGGCCATGTTCACATGGCAATATTTTGGTCAGTATTTTCCATCAGTATTTGTAAGCCAAACCCAGCAGTGGGTGATAAATTCAGAAGTGGTGATATGTTTCTATTATACTTTTCCTCTGACTTTTCCTCTCCTGGTTTTGGCTTACACATATTGAGGTAAAATACTGACCAAATACTGCCGTGTTTCAATGACCTAAAAGTAATATATTTTCAGCAGCAATATAATAAAATGTAGTATGACTCAGACCTGCCAGCACATTGGCGGCCTGGTGTATTTATTGGAGCGTTTCAGAGAAAATATATTTTAAAGAGCTGGCACTTCCCAGCGCTTCTCATACCAAGAGACCGGTAAATCAACTGCAGCAGATTGGGACTTTTATAGTAAATTTGCTCATGCATTTTAGAGAAAAACTCACCTGACTCTGACTCACGGTGCCTGCGGTTTGGGTTTCATTACTCAGGTGACAGGTTTTCTTTAAATTCAAACAAAGTGGTATTCCCTTCTCATACATAAATAACATTCATATACTATAAATTTAAATTATAAGCAGGTCTCATCAATGTGACCCACAACTTTCTCGAAAACAAGGCCCTATTGTATGCTGCTCTCACAGGAGAAGTGGTCAGAATCCCCAAAAAATTGAATGGTAATTCCAACTCTTTCTATACTATCAGGGATCAGTTCTTAATGTATATGATTGTTCCATTCTTGGGACCCACATTTACTATACATTCATAGCATATCTCATTGATAAGCCATAACTGTAGGAGATGGAACTATCCCTTGAAAGATTGCCTGTCAGGGATCTAGTGGCATCAAATCCATAAATATGGGACATAAAAGCACTAGAGCACATTAAGGGACCATATAGAATCATAGAGTCATTGAATATTAGAGTTGGAAGGGACCTCAAGGGTCATCGTGTCCAACCCTCCTGCTCAATGCAGGATTCGCTAAACCATCTCAGACAGATGTAAATATAAGTCCTACGTGTAAATCATAGCAGGCCATCACAGACTGTGTATCACAATGTACCTTGACACTGAGTAATAAGTGAATATTCCACTTATTACCTGCATTTCTGTATGTTGGCTCTTTTACATACTTTTTACATGTAGGATGTATATAGCACATTTCATGGTAGTCTGAGTATTGCTCATATAATTTAAATCATGTTTAAATAATAGACAAATAGATTCTTCTCATTTGGTCATGTTCACATTACAATAGCATTGTTTAGTACGCCGTCCTATTTTTCTGGGATACTTATAAATACCAGTAACATGTAAGCTAAAAGGGGACTTTTGGGCATCTGTCTGTCTATTGCACTCTATGTTCATATTTAGAGTTGTAAATTTTTCCAGTGTGCATGCAAAAAGGGCAAAAATGGGTACAAAGTGGAGTGCAGGTGCATGTGTGTGTTAAGCAATAGTTAGACTTTGGCCTAAGCTCACTAAGTGCTACTGTATCATTTGGGCATTGTCAATGACACTGTGGACTGCACTAAGCATCTCATTACTGCAGACAAGTTCAGAAGATGAATTAAAAAAAGCACAGCAAGCATTGCATGATTGGACAGAGCTAAATTAAACACATACAATACTCACACTTTATGTCAGTATGTTTTATGTTATGTTTCGGATTTTACCACATTGTGTAAAATTCAAATCACATGGAGCTATACAATCTCGTATGGATACTATAAATTTCTAAGGGATCTAGACATGGAGGTGGTTGTCTTGTATGGTTCCATAAATTTGTAAGAGATCTCTTTTTCAGTATTAACATGACACTAATCCTGACTACTTATATGTGCAAGGGGTCATGATTCTACAGAAGTTTTGGGGGATGCAGAAGGGGTTCCATTCTTAAGTAGAAACCAATGAATCAAATAAGAAAATGAACTACTGTGAGTTCTTTCTCTGCATGTAATAAATTATTGGTGAATAATCCACAGCAGAATTACATTCTGTATGGGGGGAAGAGAGCAGATTTTGGCCTAATCTGCCATGAAAATAAATCATGTGCTATATTCACTTTGCAATGAACTTACATTCTTTCCTATGCATTTTAATCCTTTAAGTAATAGGATTCCTCTATTACCAAGATGGACACGTTGAAAAATCATCCCTATCCAATTTCTGAAGCACTAAAAATAATATATGTTCAGCAGTTACATAATCAACATGACATTTCAGTATTTCCTGAAGAACAAGTGAATCATAAAGGCTTATCTGATGAAACAGTCCACAATCCAAAAAATAAAATTGTTAGAAGTTTCTTTCTTAAAAATCCCAGATGGTTTTATGTTTTCACATTACGCAAATGATAATTTTTCTAGCAGCTAAGACTGTTTCTGAATAAGTACCGGGAATTCGTTAGTATGCTGGCCTTTATATGCTAGATTAACGTGCATTCCTGAAGTCGTGTGGGATTTAATGTACAATCATATGGGGATATCATTTATGCACATTAAATTATTCCATAACAAATAGTCTATAGATGGGACTTGCGATCTAGTAAGAGTACGTAGTTTGGCTCCTGTTAGGGCATGGAGCAGTAACCGCCATCAGAAGCTACAGCAGCCAGGAGAAGGCCTGTATGGAATCAGCTTGGACTCTGATGTTTGGCAGACCAGTGCATTCTTGATATTTTTGTTTGGTGTATATTAATACTAAAGTTCAGAAATTGGTTTACGCTCTATGTGCCATTTGAGAATTCTGACAGACAGTTGTTATCTGTGTTAGTGGAAAGTTAGGCTAGTCATAAACTAGATATTCCTATCGGTGTCGCACTTCTTAGTGCGGTAGCTCCAGGATTATTATTTTATAGGGCAGTGGTTAGGGTTACAGGGCCAGAGTTAGGGACAGATGGGAGCCATGAGGTCAAGAGAGCAGCAAGAACTGTGTAACATTATTTCTAATTGTCATTAGTTTACGAATTGAAATCTTATTGATTGCCTTGATAAACTTGTCTTCAGTTAATAAGTAGCTTGTTTTAGTGTACCACTGAGTCAGTGCTCTCTGCGTTGCTCCATTCTTGTTCCTGTTTACTTCATGCCAACACTTTTTTCATGCAAACATGGTATTTCTTCATGTAGCAGAAAACCAACTCAATACTTCTTAAAAATAATTGGAAAACAGGATTAATGATGTAAAAGATTAATGGTTAAAAGACGAAAACAGAAGCGATTGCAGAGTCAATTAAAACCAAAGCAATAGAGCGCACTACCAATACAGGTTATAATAAAATATCCCACCGGGGTGCAACCAAGCAGCCAAGCATGAGGAATACACAAGGAAAAGACGCTGCTCCAAAGGATGCACACCACAGAAAATAAAACAAAGATATATATATGTATAATATAAACAAGGGATTTTTATTGACACACAGCAACTTCAATACATATAAAACATAATTAAAAACAATGCAAAGTACAATTGGCACATAGATAGATAACGTGTGCAAAATACAGAGTGCAAGTCTGCAAAAACCAGCATGTAAATAGCAGGAGTAACCCTCTGGCTCATGGAGCTGATAATGAATGACCAGACAAGTGCACCACCTTTATGAACAGCCAAAAGAAACTATCCTCCAACCTGGGAAAACTGCTGAAGTGTGGACGCCCAACGTGCGGGGCAAGACCACCCAAATTCAGTGATACCTATGATAACTTATGCAGTCCCAGTAAATCCCATATCTCTAATAAGATGGGTGGGCTGAGCATACCCAAGGTGGAGAAGGCAGGCACGCCAGCTCCAGACGCAGACGAAGTATGTGCCAAAACGAGAGACCGCCCAACGCGTGTCGCCCTTCTCAAGAGGGCTTCGTCAGGGGAAGGTGCCGTGTGTCAAAGGACCCCCGTATAAATAGTATGTATATGGCTTACCTAATGAGGCGCAGGTGGATAGAGACGCCAGTCCTACCGGAAGTATGGAACTTAAAAAAGAGGCATGCGTCGCCCAGCAGTGAGGAGTAGACACACCCCCCCTTTTTTTTCCCCCAGGTCAAGGAAAAGATGCACGTGCACAATCATGCCAGCAGAGCCTGACAATCTCCAGCCACCAGAAAAGGGGCCGGTCTGTGTGTAACATGTGCGTGAAGAAAGATAAACAACTGGGAGGAGGGCACTCCTCTTGTAGCCGGAGAGGTGATCGTCCAAAGGAAAAGAAGGGCAGATAGGAGGGGGGGGGAGGGGGGGAGCCGATTTAGAGGGAAAAAGAGGTACAGAGCAAAACAGAACACACAAACAGGGCGGGAGACAGCCCAAAATAGAAAAATAAGAGTGCTGCATCAGAGGGCCATCTACTAAGTATATAGCAAGATATCTATGCCAGAATATGGCAAGATATCTATGCAATCCCTAGAGTCATGTGTAGATCTTGCAACCCAATAGAAGCAGATCTACATTGGAATATACGCTGCAAGATTAAAGTAATCTACCGCCAAACACATATAAGGGGCCATATAATGATAGCCAAGCTTAGGGCCGACATATGTGGTCCTAAATAGGACCCTATATAGCAGAACCCTGTACTCATATGTAACCATACATGCAAAGTATGCGCACCTCAATGACCACACAACCCCCGGGGGCACACCAACACACATGTCATTCAACCTCACTGCAACCTAAAAAGGAAGAGGTATTAGTATAAAAAATATATATATAGAAATAGTCTTTATTAAATATTACAATAACATGTGAAAAAACACAGCTTTTATACACTCCCCAAATAGCAGCGAACCCCCAGATGTGGCATCCTCATGAGGCAGAGGTCGGGTAGCCCCACCTCCTAGGATAAAAGTTCATATAAAACATGAGTCCAGTCAAAATGCTTACCCCAGTTGCCTCTCATTTTCTGTCCCATCATGAGGGACGCACCACCAATACGCAGGTAGTTGGGTTGGAAAGAATTCTTCAGACAAATAGAGGGGGCCCCATTGTACCCCAGCTCCTCAGGGCTGAGGCTCGATGGATTTTCCATTTGGGATCAGTGACTCCGGGGGGGCTTAATGAGGAGTTATTATTTACCGTTTTTTGGGTTAATTAATTCATTTATCTTCTTTTTTTCTGTTTTGTCCTTTTTGACTTTTTATATTTATGTTTTATCTTTGGGTGTGCTCTAGATCATGGTTGTGGATTCTTTCGAGTTCGCAGCTCATATGCCTATGGAATAAAGGCCTTGGATTCTGGATGGAATAACCTTTGAGTCTATATATCATCTTGAAGGACCCTATCTTCTATCTGCAAATCCTGGACTCATGTTGTGAATAATGATTGGTCCTGTTGACAACTCTTACTGGGTCAAATATATCCGTTCTGACGTCTTTATTGATTTGACATTCTGTGGAGTTGCTGCTTTCTTCCTATTTTTTGATACTTGGTGTTATCTTTTTTCTCATATTATGACTGTTTTCTCGCAGGGGTTTGTCTTATTAAATTTATTTTTGTTTACCCTCCAATGGCTCATGGAGCGTTATAGGGATTTGGGTCTCCATTGCTCTGTGTATACTCTCATGATTGGTTTACAGAATACCATTTAGGGTTCGTCTATCTAATTGCCACTGGACTCATGTTTTATATGAACTTTTATCCTAGGAGGTGGGGCTACCCGACCTCTGCCTCATGAGGATGCCACATCTGGGGGTTCGCTGCTATTTGGGGAGTGTATAAAAGCTGTGTTTTTTCACATGTTATTGTAATATTTAATAAAGACTATTTCTATATATATATTTTTTATACTAATACCTCTTCCCTTTTAGGTTGCAGTGAGGTTGAATGACATGTGTGTTGGTGTGCCCCCGGGGGTTGTGTGGTCATTGAGGTGCGCATACTTTGCATGTATGGTTACATATGAGTACAGGGTTCTGCTATATAGGGTCCTATTTAGGACCACATATGTCGGCCCTAAGCTTGGCTATCATTATATGGCCCCTTATATGTGTTTGGCGGTAGATTACTTTAATCTTGCAGCGTATATTCCGATGTAGATCTGCTTCTATTGGGTTGCAAGATCTACACATGACTCTAGGGATTGCATAGATATCTTGCCATATTCTGGCATAGATATCTTGCTATATACTTAGTAGATGGCCCTCTGATGCAGCACTCTTATTTTTCTATTTTGGGCTGTCTCCCGCCCTGTTTGTGTGTTCTGTTTTGCTCTGTACCTCTTTTTCCCTCTAAATCGGCTCCCCCCCTCCCCCCCCTCCTATCTGCCCTTCTTTTCCTTTGGACGATCACCTCTCCGGCTACAAGAGGAGTGCCCTCCTCCCAGTTGTTTATCTTTCTTCACGCACATGTTACACACAGACCGGCCCCTTTTCTGGTGGCTGGAGATTGTCAGGCTCTGCTGGCATGATTGTGCACGTGCATCTTTTCCTTGACCTGGGGGAAAAAAAAGGGGGGGTGTGTCTACTCCTCACTGCTGGGCGACGCATGCCTCTTTTTTAAGTTCCATACTTCCGGTAGGACTGGCGTCTCTATCCACCTGCGCCTCATTAGGTAAGCCATATACATACTATTTATACGGGGGTCCTTTGACACACGGCACCTTCCCCTGACGAAGCCCTCTTGAGAAGGGCGACACGCGTTGGGCGGTCTCTCGTTTTGGCACATACTTCGTCTGCGTCTGGAGCTGGCGTGCCTGCCTTCTCCACCTTGGGTATGTTCAGCCCACCCATCTTATTAGAGATATGGGATTTACTGGGACTGCATAAGTTATCATAGGTATCACTGAATTTGGGTGGTCTTGCCCCGCACGTTGGGCGTCCACACTTCAGCAGTTTTCCCAGGTTGGAGGATAGTTTCTTTTGGCTGTTCATAAAGGTGGTGCACTTGTCTGGTCATTCATTATCAGCTCCATGAGCCAGAGGGTTACTCCTGCTATTTACATGCTGGTTTTTGCAGACTTGCACTCTGTATTTTGCACACGTTATCTATCTATGTGCCAATTGTACTTTGCATTGTTTTTAATTATGTTTTATATGTATTGAAGTTGCTGTGTGTCAATAAAAATCCCTTGTTTATATTATACATATATATATCTTTGTTTTATTTTCTGTGGTGTGCATCCTTTGGAGCAGCGTCTTTTCCTTGTGTATTCCTCATGCAGAGTCAATTAAAACACAATCTTTATTTAATTATTAATAAAAACATTTTTTAAGAATTCAGGAATGGATAATGGAATAAGAAGACAAGAACATCAATTATACTAAGCAGCGTGGTATCCCATAATAGTTTTCCTTACACATGTTTATGTATTTCAAACCAGAGGCGTAGCTAGGTTCAGGGGGGGGCAAAGCTTCTGAGTGGGCCCCTAACCAGGTAACCTTGATTACAACTTCGTGACACGCCCTAAGGGTATGTGCACACCAGGGCCGGTTTTAGACAAAGTGGGGCCCTAGGCAAAATTCAAAGTGGGGCCCCAAATTCTGAAACATTGCACTAACAACCACACTACAGTCAATTCAGTGCATTGAAGTGAGTTTTTAACTAGTAGCAACATCTTTAACCCCCAAGAAGCCACTAAATAACAAAGACAAAATTTCTGTCCAAGGAGTAAAACATGGTGCGGGCCCGCACAGCGATAGAGTAACTGAACCTGCGTCTCAGAGGCGGGTTCAGTTACTGCACAGGCACTGGGGCTGGGAGCAGAAGAGATGGGGCCCATTGTGGTGTCATTAGGATAATCATCGCAATTATCTTGGATGAGAGAATATACACTAGTGTGAGCGACCCCTATAAGGATATATGCACACGTTGTGGATTTGGCTGCGGATCTGCAGCGGACTTGGCCCTGCGGATTCGCAGCAGTTTTCCATGTGGTGTACAGTACTATGTAAACCTATGGAAAACCAAATCCGCTGTGCCCATGCTGTGGAAAATTCCACACGGAAACGCTGCGGTTTATTTTCCGCAGCATGTCAATTCTTTGTGCGGATTCTGCAGCGTTTTACACGTATTCCATAATAGAAATACAAAGGTGTAAAAACGCAGGTGGAATCCGAACAAAATCTGCATAAAATCCGCAGATAATCCGCGGTGAATCTGCAGATAAAACGCAGGGGTTTTACCTGCTGATTCTTTAGAATCCACGCGGAAAAATCCGCAATGGAATCCGCAAAGTGTGCACATATAGCCTCACAGAACAAAGTGGTCCCGTGGCTAGCGATCAGTGACATCATCACTCCTGGTGCCAGCGCACACTGCAGAGCGGCCTGTGCAGGATGCTGACAAGTGACAGTAGGTATCATAAATTTTTTTATATAATTTTTTTTTTCATTACTTTTTTACGTTAATTCCATTGTAGTTTTGGTTGCGTTGCTGACTGCGCAGACTGCAGTGTGTGACTGGTGTGGTAGTGCAGACAGTTGAAAAAAACTCACCAGTAAGCAGTGAAGTGTCTTCTATATGATATGGGAACACTTGTCTTCTGGGTGGCAGCACAGCTCCTGCATTTTTGTGTCCCTGACAGGGGCTGCTGACTGCTGTGCAGCGTCAGGACAATGTCAGTGGTCAGGTGACCGTGTCACATAGGAAGGTCCTGCCGCTGAACAGCAGCTGCCAGCCCAGGACACAGTATACATTATAACCTGAAGCCTGCTGCACAGTGAGGATGGACGGCCACAGCGGAAGAACAGGAGAACCTGCAGAGCGCAGGTCAGGTCAGTATAACACGCCTGACTGCTTCTGCCTCAGGGATTGCAGCCTCTGAGCAGACATAGATAACACAGACAAGGCAGTGCAGCGCCGCCGCCCCCGACAGGAAACACTCACAATTGCAGAACAGATAAGAGACAGATGCACTTATGTCTGCCTCTTCTGCAAAGCAAAGCACTGCCTTGTGCTATTTTAATTGTAAGCAAGCTCCATTGTGGTCATGGAACCAGCAGGGGGCCCTTGGAGGAGCGGGGGCCCCAGGCAGCTGCCTGGTCTGCCTGTGCTTAACGCCGGCCCTGGTGCACACATCAGGATTTCTTGCAGAAATTTCCTGAATAAAACCGGAAATTTTCTGCAAGAAATCTGCATTTTTTTTTTGCGTTTTTTTCCTGTTTTTTTCCCGTTTTTTTTAGCATTTTGCAAGCGAAATTAGCTTGCAGAATGCTAAAGTTTTCCAAGCGATCTGTAGCATTGCTTGGAAAACTGACTGACAGGTTGGTCACACTTGTCAAACATAGTGTTTGACAAGTATGACCAACTTTTTACTATAGATGCTGCCTATGCAGCATCAATAGTAAAAGATAGAATGTTTAAAAATAATAAAAAAATTAAAAAAATAGTTATACTCACCTGCAGACAGCCGATCTCCTCAGCGGCGTCCGTTCCTATAGATGGTGTGTGTGTGCAGGACCTTCGATGACTTCGCGGTCACGTGAGCGGTCACATGAGCGGTCACGCGACCAATCACAAGACCGCGACGTCATCGCAGGTCCTTCACACACACCATCTATAGGAACAGAAGCGGCAGCATGCACCACAGAGGCGGGAAGACTCCGGGGGCCTTCAGAGGGTGAGTATATCACTATTTTTATTTTAATTCTTTTTTTTTTACCAATTATATGGTGCCCAGTCCATGGAGGAGAGTCTCCTCTCCTCCACCCTGGGTACCAACCGCACATGATCTGCTTACTTCCCGCATGGTGGGCACAGCCACATGAGGAAAGTAAGCAAATCAATGCTTTCCTAGGTGTGCGGAATCCCCGCAATTCCGCAAATTTAATGAACATGTTGCCTTTATTTCCGCGATGCGATTTTTTCGTGGAAAAAAATGCAACATTTGCACAAGAAATGCGGAATACACTGTAAATAATAGGAGGCATATGTAAGCGTTTTTTTTCGCGTTTTTATCACATTTTTATTTTGAAAAAACGCGAAAAATACTGAACGTGTGCACATGGCCTAATAGTGGAGGAGAACCTCAGCAGATGACCTCGCTTTTACTGAAGATAACCTCTATATAAAGACCAACATGGATATTACCACCATATGGTCATTGGTAGATACCAGCCGTACAGAACATACAGTATAAGAGATCACAGCACAGTTACAGATAATGACTCACTGCTGACGATCTTTCTGATGGAATCGTTCACTTTTCAGGACGTCCCCCTGACAGCACCCTGGAGGACGTCCTTCTCCTCCTTGCAGGGACAGGAAAACCACATGAGAGGTTAAAAGGTCTCACTCCGCCCCCTTTCCTTCAGTGTTTTTCCTGTCCCTGCATGGAGGGACACACGAGAGATCTGCACAGCGTGCGAAGGCTTACTGGAGGCCGGAGGGCTCAGGGGGATCGTGCGGCTAGTAAAATATCCTTCCCCCTGTCAAGTGGCCCAGGGCAGAAACTTCCTGGTGGGGAGTCCCTCTGCCCAGAGACCAGTCGAGCGGACGAGCTCCTGGGTAGAGTCGCTTCCTCCCGGTGGGGGGGCTCTCGGCTCTGGCTCCATGCGGCAGGAGAAGAGGCGCCCGGAACCATGTGTTCCATATAGGATCACGGAGGAGTCAGTGGTCAGCAGGAAGCCACTCCCGGAACCGAGCGTCACTTCCGATGACTTTAGCGGGGACCCAGCTTGCATTCCACATTGTGCAATGCGGAAGTAGGTACAAAAATAACCGAGCGTCACTTCCAGTGATGTCAGCGGCGTATCCCGTCTGGCATTTCACAGCGTGGAATGCGGATGTAGTTAGGGGAAAAAGCGGGTGGCAAATTTGATTAAGTTTGCGCTCAGGCTTCCGAGGGTCTGCATGTGAACAGGACTCGCAGTCAAACATTCAGCATCGCTGGTTTGGCACAGGGTATGTGTCTTGGAACCAGTGTCTAAATGCCTGAAACGAAAGATGATATGGAATTCAGGAGTGAGGATGCCAGGGTAAGTGGGCATAGTGCAGATACACCTGAACACGCATGTAGACACTAAGTTCAGCCCTATTATCCCTATTCTTGTATTATTTAGGATAAGGATGTCCCACAGACACCCCTCCCAACGGCTAAAAAGCCAGGCAAGGCCTCGGCAAAGTTGTAACCGTTGCTTCATATGCCATTTAAAGCTTCCAGGTGCATACAAAAAATCACTCTACAGCTCACGTATTTCCAAAGTTGTAAGGGAAGAGCAACCAACACTCTTGTCTGAGATGAGGAGTTTAATCCAGGAGGAAGTGCAAGCCTCCTTGGCTACCATATCACAACAGCACCATTTCACTCCAGGTCCGAGCTGTAAGAGACCCAGATGGGACCCAGAACAGAGAGATCTTGATATATTTTCAAATAAAGAATCAGACATTAAGAGCTCAGACCAGGAAGAAGGGGAGCTTCCAATAGAAGAGCAGGATCAAGAAAGAAAATATCTCTTCCCAGTGGAAGATACGGAAGATCTAGTACAGGCGGTGAGAAATACTATGCAGATGAAGGAGGAGCTGCGTACAAAGACCACACAGGATCTAATGTTTGGAGGTCTTACATCTCAGAGACAGACGGTGTTCCCTGTAAGCAAACACAGGGCTGCCACTAGAAATTTCGGGGCCCCATACTGGCAAAATTTTCGGGGCCCCCTTGAGACTCCGCCCAGGCTCCACCCCAGCCCCGCCTCCATGCTCCACCCCTCAAACTGTCCACAGTCCCACCGCTCTCTCTTGGAAAAACTCCACTTCTCACCAATCACACATTGAGGGTACGTGTCCACCTTCAGGATGGCCGGCGGTTGCGTCGGAGCAGCAAACCCGCTCGGCGCTAAGCCCCACCCCCTACTGTGACGCGACGATGCCGGATGTGTTCATTGCACACATCCGGGATCATCGCACCCCACACATAGGGCCCTGTGTTATAGCTTGCGGCGGCGCAGCTGCCGCAAGGAACACGGACATGCTGCGATCTTAAAAGAAGCGCCGCATGTCCGGAGTCGCAGGGCTGCCGGGTGCGTGTTACCACGCATAGTGGAGACGGGATTTCATAAAATCCCCTTCACTATGCTGGAACATCTGGATGCTGCGTGTTTGACGCTGTGGCCCCACGCAGCATCAAACACGCAGCGTTTACTTAACGTGGACACATACCCTAACAGTTCCCATCACCAGGTCACACATATAGCCGGCAGCTTTTGTTTTGGCCAAAAGATTTTGTAAGCCGCCACCATAACACGGTAGACTCTTTTGGTGAGGCCCTACTCTGCTGTAACCTATTAAATATTTGTTAAAATATGCAATACAATTTAGGTATATTTTTATTTATTTTTCAATTTTTAAAATGACCAATAATATCACATAAAAAGAACAAATACCGCTACACCATGACCAGATGACATATTACCACCACAGTGATCGAATAATATCACATACAAGGGACAACTACCGCTACACCATGACCAGACCGCATATTACCACCACAATGATCGAATAATATCACATACAAGGAACAAATACCGCAATACCATGTCCAGACCACATATTACCACCACATAGTTACTGAATACTACAATTCTGATCAGTAATAATAAAAAAAGCACCACACTATCACCATAAGTGCCATTATACACAGGAGATCTGTACTTAGTATGCAATGTCTGTGTACAGATAATACAGTGATCACTAGTGAAATTATACACAGGAGCTCTGTATACAGTGTATAGTGTCAGTGTATAGGTAACACTGACTTACAAGTGACGTCTCTAGGTGAAGTCCTTCATCTTTCATCCAGCACAGACCGCCATCATGTCTTCCAGCCAGGACTCGTTTCTGCAGGAAATAACACAGTTATCTCGAGCTCCGCTTGTAGAACACATTACTTAATTTTTCCCAACTTCTACATTACACCGCATAAAGAAAAAGAGGCGACATAGTGTCACTCTACACAGTAACAGGACCGCCCCCTCATTTAAAACAGTGTCCTTAATATCCCTTAATTGGTCCCTATGGTAATAATATTCCCCATCCTGGCCCCCGTGTGTCTCATTCCTGGCGTCAGCCATATGTTCTCCCATCCTGCCCTCATGAGTATCCATCCTGCCCCATATGATCTCCCCATCCTTCCCCATCTGTCTCCATCGTATCCATCCTGCCCCATGATCCTGCACAATCTGTCTCCAATTCTGCCCCCAGTGTCTCCAATCATGCCTCCTGTGTCTCCAATCCTTCCCCATCTGTCTCCAATCATGCCTCCTGTGTCTCCAATCCTTCCCCATCTGTCTCCAGTCATGCCCCCATGTCTTTCATCATACCCCATATCTCCATTCTGCCCCTGTGTCCAGCATCTCTGCCCCTGTGTCCAGCATCTCTGCCCCTGTGTCCAGCATCTCTGCCCCTGTGTCCAGCATCTCTGCCCCTTTGTCCAGCATACTGCCCCCTGTGTCCAGCATTCTGCCCCCTGTGTCCAGCATTCTGCCCCCTGTGTCCAGCATCTCTGCCCCTGTGTCCAGCATCTCTGTCCCCTGTGTCCAGCATTCTGCCCCGTGTCCAGCATTCTGCCCCGTGTCCAGCATCTCTGCCCCTGTGTCCAGCATCTCTGCCCCCTGTGTCCAGCATCTCTGCCCCCTGTGTCCAGCATCTCTGCCCCCTGTGTCCAGCATTCTGCCCCCTGTGTCCAGCATCTCTGCCCCGTGTCCAGTATCTCTGCCCCCTGTGTCCAGCATCTCTGCCCCCTGTGTCCAGCATCTCTGCCCACTGTGTCCAGCATCTCTGCCCCCTGTGTCCAGCATCTCTGCCCCCTGTGTCCAGCATTCTGCCCCCTGTGTCCAGCATCTCTGCCCCCTGTGTCCAGCATCTCTGCCCCCTCCTGTGTCCAGCATCTCTGCCCCCTGTGTCCAGCATATCTGCCCCCTCCTGTGTCCAGCATCTCTGCCCCCTGTGTCCAGCATCTCTGCCCCGTGTCCAGCATTCTGCCCCCTGTGTCCAGCATCTCTGCCCCCTGTGTCCAGTATCTCTGCCCCTGTGTCCAGCATACTGCCCGTGTCCATCTTTCTGCCCCAGCGTGTCCAGCGTTCTGCCCCGGGCCCCAGTGTGTCCAGCGTTCTGCCCCGGGCCCCACCCCCCTGGGATCGCCGCTCTCAAAAAAAAACAAAAACGAGTTCTTACCTGGCCGTGCGCTCCTGTGGCGGGGAACCTCACTTCCTCCATGCAGGTGAAGGACGCACTCGCCGGCGGCTGACAATGACGTCAGACGCCGGCGAAGTGCAACTGCGCACTGCGGCCGCTCAAGTCAGCTGCCAGCCTCCGACTGGCTGGCGGCTGTTAACTATTGACGTGCGGGCACGGGCGGGCCCGCACGTCAATAGTGTCCCGCAGGCCCGCAGCGCCGGCAGGGGGGGGCCCGCAGCGCCAGCAGGTGGGGGACCCGCAGCGCCGGAAGGGGGGGGCCCGCAGCGCCGGCAGGGGGGGGCCCGGTGAGCAGATTAGATGGGGCCCGATGCGGGCCCCCTCTGCTCACCGGGCCCCATACGCCAGTCATGGCTGTCATGCCCTGATGGCGGCCCTGAGCAAACATATCCGGCTGATGATATTGCAAGAATGGAAGGAAGCAGAGCGTAGACTAGTGATGTCCCGGGAATTTAAGGGCCGTCTACCATTTGACCCAGATGATATCAAGACATGGGAAGGAATCCCTAAAGTCGACGTACCTGTGGCCAAAGTTACAAAAAAGACATCCATTCCTTTTGAGGACTCTTCAAGCCTCAGAGATGCCATGGACCGCAAGGCAGATATTCTCCTACGTCGAGCTTGGGAAACATCAGCAGCCCTGAAACAGACTAATATAGCGGCTATTTCGGTGGCCAGTTCCATGTTCTTATGGATGGGGCAATTAGAAGAACATTTAGTTAATAAAACCCCACGGGCTGAAATAATTTCTTCCTTTCCCATAATAAAATCCGCCACGGCCTTCATGACTGATACTTCAGCCGAATCAGTGAGATTTGCGGCTAGAAATAGTTCCTTGTCTAATGCAACCCGTAGAGCTATACAGCTTAAATCCTGGTCGGGAGATAATGCCTCTAAAAATAAATTATGTGCCATTCCCTTCGCAGGATCTAGGGTGTTTGGACAGGCGTTAGATGACATCTTAGAGTTTGCGTCTGATAGTAAAAAAGGGTTTCCTGATGATAAACCCAAGAAATTTCAGCCCTTTAAGAAAAGGCCACCACCTCGCAAAGAACCTGACCATAGAGAGCAGTGGAGATCCAACAGAGGGACCTATAAAGGTTCCTATGCTCAGAACAGAAGGGGAAAAAAATCCCTTCTCAGATCAAGCTCTAGATCTACAGTAGAAGACAATGACGCCATAGGTAAAGGGGGCAGGCTCAGTCTTTTTCTAAACAACTGGATTCAGATAACAAAAATAAATATGTCCTAAATATAATATCAGAGGGCTACAAAATAGAGCTTATATCTACCCCGCCCCAAAGGTGTATCTCACCGACAACCGTGGCAGCCGATTCTACAATGTTCTCAGACCTTCAGGAACTTTTCAGCTCCAAGGTCATAGTTCGGGTCCCCTCATCAGAAATAGGCAGAGGTCACTACTCTTCCCTGTTCTCAATCCTGAAACCATCAGGGGAAATACGCATAATCATAAACCTAAAACCGTTAAACGTATGGGTCAAATTCAAAAGGTTCAGGATGGAATCTATAAGGTCAACCATCCACCTCATAGACAAAAATTCAGTAATGTGAACTCTCGACCTGAAGAGTGCATATTATCAGGTTCCAATCCATCCAACCTCTCAGGAACTTCTGAGGTTCTCGGTAGGTCTGCCAGACCAAATCTGCCACCTCCAGTTTCAATGCCTCCCGTTCGGCTTGGCCTCAGCTCCAAGAATATTTACGAAGCTGATCGCAGAGGTAGTTGCATACCTAATTAACCAAGGAATTAGAATAATTCCTTATTTGGACAATTTTCTCCTGGTAGCCCGATCAGAAAGGACTTTACTCCTACACAGAGATCGAACCATTGCGGTGTTAGAACACCTTGGCTAGGTCGTAAATCGAAAAAAGTCACACCTGAAGACCGAATCTCAGAAAGTATTCCTTGGTGTGCTTCTGGATTCTACCTGCAGACAATCCTTTCTACCAAGAGAAAAGCAGGAGTCAATAAGGAAAATGATCATAGAATTCCTGAGACATCGGGTTACCATAAGATCAGCCATGAAGATCTTAGGAATAATGAAAGCCTGCATCACCTGTGTCAGATGGGCCCAAGCCCACTCAAGACTATTAAAGAGACAGGTTCTCTCAGTATGGGATCATTGCCAGATGTCTCTGGACAGACCAAAACATCTATCAACAGCAGTGAGAAGATCCTTACGATGGTGGACACAACCTGGCAACCTAAGGACAGGTGTCTCATGGATTCCGACCCCTTGTGTAGTAATCACCACGGACACCAGTCCGTGGGGATGAGGAGCACACCTAGAAGGAAGTTTTTTTTTCAGGGCAGGTGGTTCAAAGACATCAGCCACAAGTCATCAAACTTCAGGGAACTTTATGCAGTTTGGGAGACCCTAAGAAGAAACCGTTCTCAGTTAAAGAACAAGCGTGAAGATTTTAACGGACAGCATGACAGCAGTGTCATTCTTGAGACACCAGGGAGGTCCCAAGCACAAAGCACTACAAGATCTAGCGCAAAAGATATTTGTCTGGGCAGAGAACACAGTTTTTTCAATTACAGCAGTGCAATTAGAAGGGTCGTAAAATATCCTGGCCGACTACCTAAGCAGGAGGAAGGTCTGTCCAACAGAGTGGGAACTAAACCAAGAAGTTTTCCAACTATTATGCCACCGTTCGGGAACTCCCAGAATAGATTTGTTTGCCACAAGAAAAAATTTGAAGGTGCCCAGATTCTATTCTCTCAATCCTTCAGACATGCCAGAAGCAGTCGACGCCTTAAGCCAGACATGGGACGAACCACTCTCCTAAGCGTTTTCCCCGTTGGCACTCATTCCAGTGGTATTCAGAAAAATCCAGGAAGACCAGGCAACAGTTCTGTTGATTGTGCCATTCTGGCCAAAGAGAAGCTAGTTCCCGTTGCTGGGGTCCATGACTACAGAGAACCCAATCAAACTTCCTCTATGGAAGGACATAATCTCTCAGGGTCCTGTCTTGCACCAAAACCCGGGAAGGTTACACCTGTCAGCATGGATCCTGAAAGGGATGTCTTGAAAGCTTGGGGTTTATAAGATGAAGTCATTTCAACCATTCAAGCTAGCAGAAAACCAGTAACTTCGGCGATCTACTACAAGATCTGGAAGAAATTCTGTAAGGAGGGTGGCAGGTCAGCCATGTTGCCAGAGACCCCGGATGTCCCCAGAGTTCTGGATTTTCATCAGTCTGGGTTCAACATGGGTCTTAGGCCTAGTACCCTTAAGGTACAGATTTCGGCTCTCAGCACTTTCTTAGATTATCCTTTGGACTCCCACCCATGGATAATTAGGTTTGTTAAAGCCATCCAGAGATTGCATCCCACCTTTAGGCAGTTAACACCCTCTTGGGACTTAAACTTGGTCCTCAGGGCTTTATGTAACGAACCTTATGCCCTAGGTGAAAACATGCCTATCTCAGTTCATACATAGAAAACAGCCTTTCTAGTAGCAATTACGACAACTAAAAGAGTGGGAGAGATTTAGGCTTTATCTATTAGGGATCCGTATCTTCAGATTCGCGATGATCACATAATCTTAAAATTAGACCCATCGTTTATCCCAAAAATTGCATCAGTACAAAACCGGAACCAAGAGATAATTTTACCCTCCTTTTGCGAAAACGCCTCTAATGCAAAAGATCAATCTTTACACTCCCTGGACGTAAGACAAGCAGTGTTAGACTATCTAGAGGCCACTAGTACCGGGAGAAGGGACCCTAACCTATTTATCCTGTTTAGGGGAAAAATAGGGATAAAAAGCTTCCAAAACTTCTATAGCTAGATGGATCACAACTGTAATTGCTAAATCCTATTCATCAGAAGGGGTAGACTGCCCAGTGGGAATAAAAGCTCATTCTACTAGGGCTATTTCAGCATCATGGGCTGAACGATCGGGGGCGTCCTTAGAACAAATATGTAAGGCCGCAACCTGGGCCAGGGTGAATACATTCTGTAAACATTATAAACTTGACGTGTTAGCAGCCCAGCAAACGTCATTTGGGAGAAAAGTTCTCCAAGCAGTAGTCCCACCCTAAAGGAGTTTTCTTTGGTATTCTCCAGGGTGCTGTCAGGGGGATATCCTGGTAAATGGGTATCAGACCTACCGGTAATTCGGTTTCCAGGAGTCTATCCTGATAGCACCGTTACTCCCCCCCCATGTATACTATTTTCATATGCTGTAATATGATTTGGTTAATTAAAAGAATTCAGATTGCATCTATCCTTGGTGTGGTACTTGTCAAAACACTGAAGGAAAGGGGGCGGAGTGGGATGTTTTAACCTCTCATGATTTTCCTGTCCCTGCAAGGAGGAGGAGGACGTCCTCCAGGGTGCTGTGAGGATGGACTCCTGGAAACCGAATTACCGGTAGGTCTAATACCCATTTTCCATCTGGCCCAGACCGTCACGACAACTTCTTCCAGCCAGGACTCGTCTGCAGAGAATACAACAAAGACACATTTCACTTATCACATTCCAGCCCCATCACCATCTGTTCCTAACCTGCAGAAACTCCTCATCCTGCTGATACCCCAATACTGAGCCACTGCTGCCATATATGTCCCTATTACTGCACCTGCTGTGTGATACTATGTGCCTTCTAAATTTTAAATCACACCTCTATAATATAGTAATACCAGGTGCAAGTGCCCTAGAAAACAGTGCCCACATTTTGCCCCTTAGATAGTAATGATGCCCTCCATGTGCCCCTTTGATAGTCACAGTAACCTGAGTTCCCCTATAACAATAAGTGCCCACTTTATATTTAATAATGTCCTGAGTCTCCCCCTGTATAGCTCCCCTATACACAGTATACTGCCCCTAACTGTATAGTACCACCCACACAGTATACTGACCCCTTAGTAGCCTCCAAACTGTTTGATGGCTCCAACACTGTATGATGGCCCCTTCACTGTAATCCCCAGACTGTATGATGGCCCCATAGATAACCTCCATATAGTATAATGTGCCAGATAGTCCTCAATACAGCACACGGCAGCACCCTCATAGGCAGACCCTGTAGTATAAGGCAGCACCCCTATAGGCAGACCCTGTAGTATAAGGCAGCACCCCTATAGACAGATACTGTTGTATAAGGCAGCACCCCATTGGCAGACCCTGTAGTACAAGACAGCACCCCTATAGGCAGACCCTGTTGTATAAGGCAGCACCCCATTGGCAGACCCTGTAGTACAAGACAGTACCCCCATAGGCAGACCCTGACCGTGCCGATGCAGTTACAGTAGCGTAGCTCCAGGTGGGCACCCTCAGAGCATTCAGATGCTGTAGTATTAGACAGTACCCCTATAGGAAGACCCTGTAGTATAAGGCAGCATCCCATTGGCAGACACTATAGTACAAGACAGTACCCTTATAGGCAGACCCTGTAGTATTAGACAGTACCCCTATAGGCAGACCCTGAATTATAAGACAGTACCCCCATAGACAGACCCTGAAGTATAAAGCAGCACCCCATAGGCAGACCCTGTAGTATAAGGCAGCACCCCATAGGCAGACCCTGTAGTATAAGACAGCATCCCCATAGGCATACCCTGTAGTATAAAGTAGCACCCCCATAGGCAGACCCTGTAGTATAAGACAGTTCCCCCATAGGCAGACCCTGTAGTATAAGACAGTACCCCCATAGGCAGACCCTGACCGTGCCGATGCAGTTACAGTAGCGTAGCTCCAGGTGGGCACCCTCAGAGCATCGGGCCTGGGGCGATGGCCCCCTCTGCCCCCCCAGTAGCTACGCTACTGTTTCAAACACATGATCAAATAATTTTCAAAAAAAGGTAATAAAGTGCTAATGTATTCAAAAACGATGTCAAAAGAAAGCTTAAATTCTTTTGAATTTATATCAGAGGATTCCCTGTATTTCTATAAGAGTAAGGCCGGGGGTCACACTTGCGTATGCAATGTGAGAAACTCGCGCATCAATCCCTGGCACTGCCACCGGCACTCGGGACTGGAGCGTTCAGCTGCATAGAAATACATGCAGCCGCACACTCCAGTCCCGAGTGCGGTGGCAGTGTCAGGTATTGATGCGAGAGACTCGTGCAAGTTTCTCGCCTTGCACTCGCAAGTGTGACCCCTGCCTTAGTCCTGTAATGTCAGTATGTGTTGTAGTAGTGGTTAGCCACTAGATGGCTCTACCATAGAAAAGTTCTAACGTGCATGTGCTTAGGACAAAAAAAGTCAAATGTAATACATGGAAAAACAAATCCCAAGATTTTCAAATACCTTCTCATACAGCAGCTGTATCCTATACTCCTCCATCTTTTGATGTTCTTTGCCAATATTAATCACACCGTGAATAGGCTAGTAGATACATAATCATTTAAACATTGATACTATAATGTCCAGTTATTTGTAGCCTTTCACAGAGAAGCTTTCCTTGCTTCATTGAAATCTTGGGATCTATATATTTCATTTAACTTTTCTTGTCTTAAGCCCCTGCACTTAGAACTTTACTATAGTAGAGCCATCTAGTGACTAATCACTACAATAACACATACTGATATTACAGGACTTATTCTTAGGCTGGAGTCACACTTACCGTATAAAAAATCGGTCCAATTTTGATGGCTGAGAATCGCACAAATATTCCTGAACAGTGATCTGTATGTAATCTGTTTGCAATGAGAGGATATGATTTCCTCGCATCTAGTAACAGTGTGACATCTGTATGGCATCCCTATGCAATGAGATTTTAGCATGAGCTTTTACATAAAGCAGTTCTCTCTATGTAAAAGCTCATGTTAAAATCGCATTGTAAAACACAACTGTAACCATCGTTTTAATACCAAATAATCTTCAAAACATATATAGATAGATAGATATAGATAGATAGATTAAAAGTCGGCAAATGATCTGCCAGCTGATTTTCCCACGCTCAAGAGTTCATCTGAGTTCAGGCTGTCAGGGAGCGCAGCTTCAGTGACGTCACCGCTAGTCACTGAAGCTCCGTTCCCAGCATTTAATTCATTCCCCAGCAGTTAACAGCCGGAGACTGTCGCATTAGCACTGCTCCCAGTTGTAAACTATATATCCCGCAGATATGGATTATACTGTGGGACTGAACGCCAGACAGGTATGGGTATACTGTTGGTTTTTTAGTTTTCATTTTTTTACAGGAGATTGAGGGCATCATTTGGATTGGCAAAAGAATAAAGATAGAAAAATTGTGTGTTCTTTGATTTCATGAAAACATTTTATTCTGCATGTGGCATGTGTGAGTGTTTATTTAACCCTTTACAAACTTTAGGATTAGTAATGGAGAGGTGTCTTATTGACACTTCTCCATTACTAAGCCGGCTTAATGTCACCTTACAATACAAATGTGATATTAACCCCTTATTAACCCATATGCCACTGCTACAGGGCAATGGGAAGAGAGAGGCTACGTGCCAGAATTGGCGCATCTTACAGATGTGCCTTTTCTGGTGTGGCTGGGGCAGGTGTTTTTAGCTGGAGGGGCAATAACCATGGTCCCTTTATAGGCTATTAATATCTGTCCTAAGTCACTGGCTTTCTCTCTCTAGCACAGGAAATTGCACGGGAGACCATGCCAGTTTTTTCAGTGAAAACTTTCTTTTATCAAATACATACAGGTTCGAAATTTTACACACACATACTACTCTCAGTATTAAACACTGACATATTTAAATCTAACTGTTCTGCAATGGTTTACTGTATGTAAACCATGTCTCCTATCCTGTCGGCTTCTGCAATGATTGTACAGAAGCCGACAAATGAATTATCGGGTATTCTGCTATTTATCTATCCATTAAATATAAAGATATATAAATATGTGTGTCACTGACATATATATATATATATATATATATATATATATGTATACCTATACTACAGTATGTGTATATTTCTATTCTATCTACAGTATTGTACTGTAAGCTGTCTGTTAGGTGTCGAGTTCCCGCTGCTGCACAGGGGGAATCTCAAACCATCTTCGCTGCAGTCTGCCATTCTCCTCCAGCCGCAGTGGAGCCTGTTCAGCTGAGATGTCAGTTCCAGCATCTGGCTTAAGCTGATACTGTGTGGCTGGTTGCTGCTGTCCTTCCAGGCTCAGTCATCATAACCAGTACTGATCAGCAGTGAGCGGGTGCTCCTGGGACTAAGTTCTGCTTTTCTTCTTCTGAGCATGCCCAAGGGATGACCTCCCATTGGAGGTTGGGGGTCACATGCTCAGGTCCTGTAGCAGATCCTATTGGACCACTAGGAAGGTCCCGTAGAGCTTCCGCTATAAAAAGTTCACATGGCCGCATGGCCATGCGCTTGTATAAACCTGCTATCGTGTATGTGGATGTATGCCTGTTCTGGTGATTACTCCAAGTCCTTAATCATTCCCATTCCTAGTGTTGCTGAATGCTCGTGAATGTTGGAGCTACCTAGCGCCTGACAGTGCTATCCTAGACAAAAGAGCATGATCCCACTGCATCAAATCAGCAGCGCCGCCAGTGCAGCGCTGTACACACTCTGTGCGGTAATCGTTAATCAGTCCTGACAACCGGTCAGTGTAGGGTGGGAACTCCTGCTTGATCTCAGCATCTGAATCATGGCTCCCTCAGGCGCGAGCTCATAAACCAACAAGGGTCAGAGCGAGATCAATCACCAACATAGTGGGGGTGAGTTTCAGGGATCCCACTAGCGTCCATCTGCTGCACCCTGTGACTGCTAACAGGGCACAGCATTTCCTCTGTTTCCCTGCGACTCTGTGAAGCAACAGAGTTCGCATCATTTCATACCGGGTGACGGAACCCGTGTTTATTCTGGCATAGCACCGCCATATAATGCCGCCATTACCTAGCAGCTGGTTCCATCTCTGCAAGGTTGACCTCGGGCTGTGAAAACACTTTTACTATCTTTATATTTATTCAGTGCGTACCGCCAGCCCTACCACTGTCAGTGTGATTTTACTGTACACCGCACCTGAATCGCCGGCTTTTCAAAGGACACCGGTGCATATTTCTCGCAGGTCACACTGATGGTCCATGTGGTATGCGAGTTTTTCTTGCACTCATAGACTTGTATTGGCGAGTAGGGTTGAGCGAAACGGATCGGTCATTTTCATAAGTCGCTGACTTTTGGCAAAGTCGGGTTTCATGAAACCCGACCCGATCCCAGCGTGGGATCGGCCATGCGGTACACGATCTTCGCGCCAAAGTCGCGTTTCATATGACGCTTAAAGCGCCATTTTTCAGCCAATGAAGGTGCACGCAGAGTGTGGGCAGCGTGATGACATAGGTCCTGGTCCCCACCATCTTAGAGAAGGGCATGGCAGTGATTGGCTTGCTTTCTGCGGCGTCACAGGGGCTATAAAGGGGCGTTCCCGCCGACCGCCATCTTACTGCTGCTGATCTGAGCATAGGGAGAGGATGCTGTCGCTTCGTCAGAAGCAGGGATAGCGTTAGGCAGGGTAAATTGACCCCAAAACCGCTTGTGCTGTAGTGATTTCCACTGTCCAATACCACCTTTTCTTTGCAGAGACAGTGGAGGCTAGATTTCTCTTCATCAGCTCTGTAGGTTATAAGGCTCCCTGATAGCTGCGTTGCTGTGTGTACGCCGCTGTGCAAAGCAACTGCTTTTTTCAAAGCAACTGCTTTTTTCAAAGCACAAATCCTGTTGCTCCTTCCTTTCTGCACAGCTATCTTGTTTGTTTGTCCACACTTTTGACTTTTGTGTGCAGCACTCCTTTTTATTGCTGCCTGCCACACTTTTCTGAGATTACTGTAGGGACATAGTAATTGTAGTACTTTTTTTTTTTGTTATATCTCTTCAAGCCACTTTCTGCCACAGAAAACCTACTGTATAACAGTGTGCCTGATTTCTTCCTAATTCTCCCATTAAAAAAAAAAAAAAAGTGGGAGATTAAGACTGGCAAATCTGCATTAGTGCCAGTCCTGTGTGTGGCTTCTGTCTTTTTTTTTCTGCCACAGAAAACCTACTGTATAACAGTGTGCCTGATTTCTTCCTAATTCTCCCATAAAACAAAAAAAAAAGTAGGAGATTAAGACTGGCAAATCTGCAGTAGTGCCAGTCCTGTGTGTGGCATCTGTCTTTTTTTTTCTGCCACAGAAAACCTACTGTATAACAGTGTGCCTGATTTCTTCCTAATTCTCCCATAAAACAAAAAAAAAAGTGGGAGATTAAGACTGGCAAATCTGCATTAGTGCGAGTCCTGTGTGTGGCTTCTGTCTTTTTTTCCTGCCACAGAAAACCTACTGTATAACAGTGTGCCTGATTTCTTCCTAATTCTCCCATAAAACAAAAAAAAAGTGGGAGATTAAGACTGGCAAATCTGCATTAGTGCCAGTACTGTGTGTGGCATCTGTCTTTTTTTTTCTGCCACAGAAAACCTACTGTATAACAGTGTGCCTGATTTCTTCCTAATTCTCCCATAAAACAAAAAAAAAAGTGGGAGATTAAGACTGGCAAATCTGCATTAGTGCGAGTCCTGTGTGTGGCTTTTGTCTTTTTTTTTTCTGCCACAGAAAACCTACTGTATAACAGTGTGCCTGATTTCTTCCTAATTCTCCCATAAAACAAAAAAAAAGTGGGAGATTAAGACTGGCAAATCTGCAGTAGTGCCAGTCCTGTGTGTGGCATCTGTCTTTTTTTTCTGCCACAGAAAACCTACTGTATAACAGTGTGCCTTATTTCTTCCTAATTCTCCCATAAAACAAAAAAAAAGTGGGAGATTAAGACTGGCAAATCTGCATTAGTGCGAGTCCTGTGTGTGGCTTTTGTCTTTTTTTTTTCTGCCACAGAAAACCTACTGTATAACAGTGTGCCTGATTTCTTCCTAATTCTCCCATAAAACAAAAAAAAAGTGGGAGATTAAGACTGGCAAATCTGCAGTAGTGCCAGTCCTGTGTGTGGCATCTGTCTTTTTTTTCTGCCACAGAAAACCTACTGTATAACAGTGTGCCTTATTTCTTCCTAATTCTCCCATAAAACAAAAAAAAAGTGGGAGATTAAGACTGGCAAATCTGCATTAGTGCCAGTCCTGTGTGTGGCATCTGTCTTTTTTTTTCTGCCACAGAAAACCTACTGTATAACAGTGTGCCTGATTTCTTCACAATTCTCCCAGAAAAAAAAATAAAAGTGGGAGATTAAGATTGGCAAATCTGCATTAGTGCCAGTCCTGTGTGTGGCATTTATTTTGTTTTTCTGCCACAGAAAACCTACTGTGTAACAGTGGGCCAGATTAAATTACTTGTCTCACATATCCCCCCAAAAAATTAAAATAAAGGGAGAATAATCTTGCCAAACCTGTACATGTGTGCGAGTGCTGTCTGTGGTATCTGTCAGTCATTTTGTGCCACAGGAACTATACCGTGATATAGTGGGCCTGATTCAATCCCTTGTCTCCCATATAAAAAAAAGAGGGACATTTCTATTGCCAGTGTGTGCATCTGCGTCAGTCCGGCTAGTGCCATATCTGCCAGCCTCTTTCTGCTAATCAAACTGTGTATTGTGTAATACAGTGGGCCTGATTTTTTCCTGCATTCTCCCACACATAAAGAAGGACATTTGTATTGCCAGTGTTTTTATCTGCGTCACTCCTGTTAGTGCCATATCTGCCAGCCTCTTTCTGCTAATCAAACTGCGTTGTTGTGTAATACAGTGGGCCTGATTTTTCCCTGCATTCTCCCACACATAAAGAGGGACATTTGTATTGCCAGTGTTTTTATCTGCGTCACTCCTGTTAGTGCCATATCTGCCAGCCTCCTTCTGCTAATCAAACTGTGTTGTGTAATACAGTGGGCCTGATTTTTCCCTGGATTCTCCCACACATAAAGAGGGACATTTCTATTGCCAGTGTGTGCATCTGCGTCACTCCTGTTAGTGCCATATCTGCCAGCCTCTTTCTGCCAATCAAACTATCTACTGTAATATAGTGGGCCTGATTTTTCACTGCATTCTCCCACACACAAAGAGGGACATTTCTATTGCCAGTGTTTTTATCTGCGTCACTCCTGTTAGTGCCATATCTGCCAGCCTCTTTCTGCCAATCAAACAGTCTAGTGTAATACAGTGGGCCTCATTTTTCACTGCATTCTCCCACACATAAAAAAGGGAGATTTACATTCCCAGCAAGTTCACGCACACCTTGTACCTGGTTTTACAGGACCACATAACGGTTGTTAGTTTGGTAACATTTTTCCAAGAATGAGGAAGTCTGGTGGAAGAGGTCGTGGCCGTGGGCGGTCATTGGCAGCTGGTAATGATGGTAGTGGTGGTGGTCGTGGAGCATCAGGTGGTCGTGGGAAAAGCAGTATAGCCCCTAAGTCTCGAGTTGTTGAGCCAGCATCATTGTCTGGCTGCACAAGGCCTCGAAGGCTCCCTTTTCTGGGAGTAGGAAAACCGCTTTTGAAGCCGGAGCAGCAGGAACAAGTATTGACTTTCATTGCTGACTCTGCCTCTAGCTCTTTCGCCTCCTCCTTGGAAAGTGCCAAATGTCAGAGCAGTGCATCGTCAGTGGATGCTCCCGGTCAGGAACAAGTCGCTTCCTTGTGTCCTTCACCCAGAACAACAGTGAAGGATGCGTCAGGCGACACAACTGGTTACTCCATGGAGCTCTTTACACATACCGTGCCTGGGTTAGAAAGGGAAATTGTTAACAGGCCATGCCAATTACAAGATGAATCGGACATGGAGTGCACAGATGCACAGCCACAGCCAGATTATTATGCTGCTCCTTTGACTCAGATCAGAACATTGCCCTCGCAGTGTACTGATCCAGAATCTGACCCCGATGAGACTATGGAGCTCCGTCACGAACGCTATAGCACCGGCTTACACGGTGACCCAGAGGAAGGTGCACAGAACATAGAAGAGGAGGTCATAGATGACCCAGTTGTTGACCCCAATTGGCAGCCATTGGGGGAACAGGGTGCAGGTGGCAGTAGCTCTGAAGCGGAGGAGAAGGAGCCGCAGCAGGCATCAACATTGCAACAGGTTCCATCTGGCAGGCCCGTATCTGGCCAAAAACGTGTGGCAAAACCAAAACCAGTTGTAGGACAGCGTGGCCATCAGGTTAAAGTAGATCAGTGTGCAATGCCTGAAAAGGTATCCGATAGGAAGAGTGCAGTCTGGAATTTTTTTAACCAAGATCCCAATGATCAGCGAAAAGTCATCTGTAAGAAATGCTCAAGGACTTTCAGCAGAGGTCAGAATGTTAAAAATTTAAATACAAGTTGCATGCATAGACATTTAACCACCATGCACTTGCAAGCCTGGACAAACTACCAAACATCCCTTAATGTTGTAGCACCCTCTCACAATGAAGCTAATCAGCAAGGCGACATCCCTTCCCTCACTGTAAGCCCACCGTTTACCACACCACCTGCAGGTAATGTTGCGGTTTCGTCGCAAGGCCAAAGCAGTCAGGGAATCACCAGGTTCATGGTCGGAAAATCTGTATGTAGGGCACCATCAAGAATACCATCACCAACCCTCTCTCAGTCACCCCCGCTAGTTCCACCGTATGCAGCTCTCCAGTCCAGCTCACCCTACACGAGACTCTCGTTAGGAAAAGGAAGTACTCATCCTCGCATCCGTGTACACAGGGTTTGAACGCCCACATTGCTAGACTAATCTCGTTAGAGATGATGCCCTACCGGTTAGTTGAAAGCGAAGCTTCCAAAGCCCTGATGGACTATGCTGTACCACGCTACGAGCTACCCAGTCGACACTTCTTTTCGAGAAAAGCCATCCCAGCCCTCCACCAGCATGTAAAAGACCGCATTGTCCATGCGCTCAGGCAATCTGTGAGTAGAAAGGTGCACCTGACAACAGATACATGGACCAGTAGGCATGGCCAGGGGCGTTACGTCTCCATCACGGCACACTGGGTTAATGTGGTCGATGCAGGGTCCACAGGGGACAGTAATATTGGGACAGTTCTGCCTAGCCCACGGTCTAGGAAACAGTTGGCTGTAGGCGTTCGTCCCCCCTCCTCCTCCTCGTCCTCCTGCAGAAGCGAGAGCTCGTCCACAGACCGCAGTTGCACGACCACTCCATCCGCAGCTGCCTCTGTAGCACACGAGGTGTCCAATTATGGAACAGCTAGTGGCAAGCGTCAGCAGGCTGTATTGACAATGAAGTGTTTGGGCGACAACAGACACACCGTGGAAGTTCTGTCCGAGTTCTTCCAGCAAGAAACTCGGTCATGGCTGGGCACTGTACATCTTGAGGCAGGCAAGGTAGTGAGTGACAACGGAAGGAATTTTATGGCTGCCATAGCCCTTTCACAACTGAAACACAATCCTTGCCTGGCTCACACCTTAAACCTGGTGGTGCAGTGCTTCCTGAAACGTTATCCGGGGTTACCCGACCTGCTGCTGAAAGTGCGCAGACTTTGCTCTCACATCCGCCGTTCACCCATACACTCTCTCAGGCTCTCATTAAGTATTTTTAAATGTAACACTGCAGTTGCCCTACTACTTGGGTTGGGGCCTAGTAACGGTGTCTGCCGCTCCTTGGTGTTCTCCTCCTCCTTGGTGTTCTCCTCCAGGTTTCCTTGTCTGAGCTTCAACCTTCTGGCTCTCCTTGAGTATTTTTAACTGTAACACTTTTGTTGCCCTACTACTTGGGTTGGGGCCTAGTAACGGTGTCTGCCGCTCCTTGGTGTTCTCCTCCTCCTTGGTGTTCTCCTCCAGGTTTCCTTATCTGAGATTCAACCTTCAGGCTCTCATTAAGTATTTTTAAATGTAACACTGCAGTTGCCCACCTACTTGGGTTGGGGCCTAGTAACGGTGTCTGCCGCTCCTTGGTGTTCTCCTCCTCCTTGGTGTTCTCCTCCAGGTTTCCTTGTCTGAGCTTCAACCTTCTGGCTCTCATTAAGTATTTTTAACTGTAACACTTTTGTTGCCCTACTACTTGGGTTGGGGCCTAGTAACGGTGTCTGCCGCTCCTTGGTGTTCTCCTCCTTGGTGTTCTCCTCCAGGTTTCCTTGTCTGAGCTTCAACCTTCAGGCTCTCATTAAGTATTTTTAACTGTAACACTTTTGTTGCCCTACTACTTGGGTTGGGGCCTAGTAACGGTGTCTGCCGCTCCTTGGTGTTCTCCTCCTCCTTGGTGTTCTCCTCCTCCTTGGTGTTCTCCTCCAGGTTTTCTTGTCTGAGCTTCAACCTTCAGGCTCTCAGTAAGTATTTTTAAATGTAACACTGCAGTTGCCCTACTACTTGGGTTGGGGCCTAGTAACGATGTCTGCCGCTCCTTGGTGTTCTCCTCCTCCTTGGTGTTCTCCTCCTCCTTGGTGTTCTCCTCCAGGTTTTCTTGTCTGAGCTTCAACCTTCAGGCTCTCAGTAAGTATTTTTAAATGTAACACTGCAGTTGCCCTACTACTTGGGTTGGGGCCTAGTAACGATGTCTGCCGCTCCTTGGTGTCCTTCTCCTCCTTGGTGTTCTCCTCCAGGTTTCCTTGACTGAGCTTCAACCTTCAGGCTCTCATTAAGTATTTTTAAATGTAACACTGCAGTTGCCCACCTACTTGGGTTGGGGCCTAGTAACGGTGTCTGCCGCTCCTTGGTGTTCTCCTCCTCCTTGGTGTTCTCCTCCAGATTTCCTTGTCTGAGCTTCAACCTTCTGGCTCTCATTAAGTATTTTTAACTGTAACACTTTTGTTGCCCTACTACTTGGGTTGGGGCCTAGTAACGGTGTCTGCCGCTCCTTGGTGTTCTCCTCCTTGGTGTTCTCCTCCAGGTTTCCTTGTCTGAGCTTCAACCTTCAGGCTCTCATTAAGTATTTTTAACTGTAACACTTTTGTTGCCCTACTACTTGGGTTGGGGCCTAGTAACGGTGTCTGCAGCTCCTTGGTATTCTCCTCCTCCTTGGTGTTCTCCTCCTCCTTGGTGTTCTCCTCCAGGTTTTCTTGTCTGAGCTTCAACCTTCAGGCTCTCAGTAAGTATTTTTAAATGTAACACTGCAGTTGCCCTACTACTTGGGTTGGGGCCTAGTAACGGTGTCTGCCGCTCCTTGGTGTTCTCCTCCTCCTTGGTGTTCTCCTCCAGGTTTCCTTGTCTGAGCTTCAACCTTCTGGCTCTCATTAAGTATTTTTAACTGTAACACTTTTGTTGCCCTACTACTTGGGTTGGGGCCTAGTAATGGTGTCTGCCGCTCCTTGGTGTTCTCCTCCTCCTTGGTGTTCTCCTCCAGGTTTCCTTGTCTGAGCTTCAACCTTCAGGCTCTCATTAAGTATTTTAAAATGTAACACTTTTGTTGCCCTACTACTTGGGTTGGGGCCTAGTAACGATGTCTGCCGCTCCTTGGTGTTCTCCTCCTCCTTGGTGTTCTCCTCCAGGTTTCCTTGTCTGAGCTTCAACCTTCAGGCTCTCATTAAGTATTTTAAAATGTAACACTTTTGTTGCCCTACTACTTGGGTTGGGGCCTAATAACGGTGTCTGCCGCTCTTTGGTGTTCTCCTCCTCCTTGGTGTTCTCCTCCAGATTTCCTTGTCTGAGCTTCAACCTTCAGGCTCTCATTAAGAATTTTTAAATGTAACACTGCAGTTGCCCTACTACTTGGGTTGGGGCCTAGTAACGGTGTCTGCTGCTGCTTGGTGTTCTCCACTGAACAAAGCAGTGCCGCCTGTTTCCTACTGTTAGCAATTTAGAACTGCATTTAGCCTAGTTACTTATTTGGCCCTACTCACTGTGTCAGCCTCTCATTACAGTTGTCCTCCACTGAACAAAGCAATGCCGCCTGGTTAGTCCTGTTACCAATTTTGAACTGCATTTAAGCCACTTTATTATTTGGGCCTAGATCTGTGTTTCCTCCTCATCCTGCCCATTGCCCAGCCACTGCTTGATTAGCCCGCTGGTACATTGACCCAGACCACTACATTCCCCTTGCACTCTACACAGCCTGAATCTGACCCTGCTGAAAGTCTGGTTCCTCTTCCCGCATACTATACCACCTTACACGGGGACAAAGAGGAAGGTGCAGGTGAAAGTGCAGGTTTCTTCCTCAGGTGGGGGGGCCCACTTGTTGGCGACTTCACTGGCACAGGGCCCCTCATAGTACGCAAAAGTGTCGCTGCCGGTGGGAGGCGCCCCCGCCGTGCAAACACAGCGCCGTACTGTGAGGGGCCCTGTGCCAGTGCCATTGCGAACGAGTGGGACCCCCTGCTTGCTCAGGATCACAGCACTTGCAACGTTGCAATACTTACCTCTAACTGCTCCACCGCCGTGACGTAGTCCACGTTTCCTGGGCCCACTGAAAACTTGAACCAGCCCTACCCCCCACAACTTTAGCCAAATGACCCCCCAATTTTCAATGGCTACCTATTATTGTAAGGTAAATTAAGATTGACAAGCTTAAGTAACAAGAATTGATGTTTTTGGCATTAAAATGGGCAGTGTAGGCGTTTTCCTGGCCTCCACTCACTGCCGACTATGCTTCCCCATTGACTTGCATTGGGTTTCGTGTTTCGGCCGAACAACGACCCCGACTTATCAAGAAGATCAGCCGATTTCACTCGACTCGACTTTTGACAAAGTCGGGTTTTGCAAAACCCGACTCGACCCCAAAAAAGTAAAAGTCGCTCAACCCTATTGGCGAGTCTTGGCCGATATACAGTGCAAATCGCAGCTTTCTGCGATTTCACTCGCACATATAATACGGCCGAGAAAAAAAAACGGATGATGGGAGCTGCCCCATAGATTAACATTGGTCCGAGTGCTATGCGAGTCCATAATAATAATCGTCCATATAGTCTCTAGTGTAACTCCAGACTTATAGAAATACAGGGAATCCTATGATATAAATTCAAAATAATTTAAGATTAGTGATGAGCGAATTTGTTTGAAAAATGATCGCCAAACATAAATTCGGCACAAATATGCCACATTTGGATTCGTGATCGGAAACACAAGCAAAATTTTATAAAATCAGGAAAAATCGATAACATTAGGTAAAAAGTGCGAGACAATATTTGCATTGCCACAAAAGTATTTTCAGCACTTCAGCAACGATAATTTTGATGCATCATGAGCGTTTGGCATGTGTTTGATGAGGGAAGCGGATTTGCAGAGCTTCGAGGCGCTGTGTGCACATTGCAGCTAGCCAATCAGGGTGCAGGTGTAGTGACCCAGTCGAGAGGGTGTCTTCCCTTTTGAGATGTGAATCCGGTGTCCTATTAGCCTGCTCCTAGACAAATGTTCAATAGGAGGAGCTGTTTTCCAGGCAAGTCTAGAATATTCTTTAGTCTGGGGGATGCCCTCAGGGGGAGCGGAGCACACGTGGAGGCTGTTTTCACTACAAGATCTCCTGCAGGTCTAAGAGCCTGGGTTCCCTCTAAAACCTCTACAGACATCATTCTAAAGTCTTTCTGACTGGAATCAACTCAGTTTTACATTCACCTATAAGTGACATCATTCTAAAGTCTTTCTGACTGGAATCAACTCAGTTTTACATTCACCTATAAGTACTTGTGCACGTGCTGTGACGCACTGTGGAGTTAACCCCGAGTACAAGTCTGTAACCTCTCATTGCTGCATCTACCTCCTTCTGTAAGCTATCAAAAGACACTGTTGAGTGCTCTTAAAGCTCCAGACCCCAATCACATCTCAGCATCTAAGTGTGAACTGTAATTGCCATGGACTACCCATGAGATACTGTTCCTTATTTGTTCCAAGTTATAATTCCTGTTCCTGCTGAAATAAAAGCAACTGTTATCCCTAAGACAGGTATGTGTCATAATTAGTGTTGAGCGATACCTTCCGATATTTGAAAGTATCGGTATCGGATTGTATCGGCCGATATCCGAAAAATATCGGATATCGCCGTGAGCGGTCACATGAGCGGTTACGCGACAAATCACAAGACCGCGACGTCATCGCAGGTCCTTCACTCGCTCATTCTTAGGAACGGAGGCTGCCGGTTGCAGCGGTTACAACCAGGGCGCGTCAGAGGGTGAGTATATCCCTATTTTTTATTTTTATTCTTTATTTTACATGTGAATATGCATTCCGATCCCGATTCCCGATATCGCAAAAATATCAGAACTCGGTATCAGAATTCCGATACCGCAAATATCGGCCGATACTCGATACTTGCGGTATCGGAATGCTCAACTCTAGTCATAATTCCTTCAGCTGGGAACACTGTGTGGGGGTGGATAGCAAAGAACTTTCAGCCTGGTTATTACGCAGGAAACACAATGTCCTGACACAGTGGCTTGTGTCATTTGCTGCTGAAATCACATTTCCCTCTCCATATAAATAGTGGACATCTTGTTTTAGCACCATTTTGGCACTGTAACAGCGCAGAGAGGCTGCTCCTGATGCTGCCACTGTTAGCAGGAAGAATTTAGCTGGTTAGCTAGGCGGTTGTATATCAGTCAGATAGTGTAGATGGCTAGTGTCCAGTGTGGCTGCTAAGTTTACCTTCCAGTATTTTTTGTTATTACTGAGGTCCACAGACAAAGCCAGCAGGGCACATGTCCTACAAGTGCACTGCTTGTATTGTGCTCCATGCACGAGTAGAGCATTCTACATAAAAAAAGTCACTAGCTAAATGTGAAACAGCCTATTGTATCCCACCTTGTCATATAGTGCTGTGGTGATGTGAAACAGACCTAAGGCACATTTTTAAAAAATTATATTTTTTTCTGTTGCTGAATATGATACAGCCTGCCGTATCCCACATTGTCATGTTGCGGTGTTGATATGAACCTGTCTGCAGACCTATCGCATATTTAAAAAATACATAATTTTTTCTATTGCTGAATATGATACAGCCCACCATATCCTACATTGTCATTTAGTGCTGTGGTGATATGAACCTGTCTGCAGACCTAAAGCAGACCTATCAGAAGGATAACTTAGCGTGTGCTGGTTTTTCTTCTCCTCGACGCGTTTCCCCGCTTTAGCAGTTCATCAGGAGGATTAAACGATACATGATGCCAGATGCTTCATCGATATAGGGCATGCCAGCACATGCTAAGTTATCCTTCTGATAAGGAACATTTTTTTGGCATACTTTATACCCTTCTGCCGATATGGGAAATGCATTGTCAATATGGAACCATTATAACATTGTCTGTTAAAGCTAAATTGTGATACATCAGGATTATACTTTATGTGCATTATATGCGATGTGTAGGTAAAAGGAGAGTGCACACGTTAAGTTATCCTTCTGCTTAGGAATATCTATTGGCATATTGCATACCCCCTTTTTTATTTCGGTATGGGGGATATTTTGATAATATGGGACTATAATAATACTGTCTGTTAATGCCGAATTGTTTGAATACAGGAGGATACTTTATATGCAACCCATGCGATGTGTTGGAAATTCGATTTATTTATTTATGGAGGTGTTTTTGGAGATCTAGTTTTGTGTTTTATCTGCTGTTTCACCACTATTCCCTACCTATATTGTTTTCCCACGTTTTGTGTAAAGGGAAAGCGTAGGGGAGGAAGGGATAGCCTACGTTGAGCGGGGGCGCCAAAAAATCGTCTCTTAGGGTGCCAACCCCCGCAGCAAGGTAGGTGTCAGTGGTAGTTTTACCTAGGATCTCAATAGGTCAATAAGGATATCTGGTGACTTATTCATCTTTGTGTGTCTAATCGTTAGTGGTTTGGGTTTTATATTTATTAAATTAATAAAAAACTGTTTTTAAGGGATTACATGTACGCAAAAGAAATTTTGATTCCTCTACATAATTTGTATTTGAGCTAACCAGAGATGATATAGCCAAGGAAAGGCAAGGATTCCTGCTCAAACACACACTTCTCCAACTTGGCATAGAGGGAGTTAGCCCGTAGGAGGTCGAAGACCTTGCAAACATCTCTCTGGTGGGAGTCTATATCTGGAGAGTAGATGAGAATATCATCCAGATAAACTACGACCGAGGTGGAAAGCATATCCCAGAAGATGTCGTTTACAAAGTCTTGGAAAACGGCTGGGGCATTACAGAGCCCGAAGGGCATCACCAGATATTCATAGTGCCCATCCCTGGTGTTAAAAGCCATCTTCCATTCGTCCCCCTCACGGATGCGAATCAGGTTGTAAGCACCCCGCAGATCTAATTTAGTAAATACCCTCGCTCCCCGTAGCCTATCAAAAAGCTCAGATATCAGGGGTAGTGGGTACTTATTTTTAACAGTGATGGCATTAAGACCCCTGTAGTCTATGCATGGACGTAGTTCTCCACTCTTCTTCTGTACGAAGAAGAACCCAGCCCCTGCAGGTGACACTGACTTCCTAATGAATCCTCTTGCCAGATTCTCTCGGATATACTGTGACATTGCCTCCGTCTCCGGGAGAGACAAAGGACAGACTCAACCCCGGGGAGGCTCAGCACCAGGCAAGAGGTCAATAGGGCAGTCATAGGGGCGGTGAGACGGAAGGGTCTCCGCAGCCCTTTTGGAGAACACGTCCACATAGGGCCAATATTGCTTGGGAAGAGAGGATAAATCTGAGGGTACATCAGTAGTAGCAACCTGTACGCTCTCCCTCTGACATCTACCCCCACAAGATTCACCCCATCCTAAAATTCTGCCTGTGGACCACTCGATATGAGGAGAGTGATACCATAGCCAAGGCATCCCTAACAGGATCTCATCAATTCTCTCAGGAATGACGAGCAGAGATATAATCTCTTGACAAGATGGCAACAAGGACAGAGTGAAAGGGATGGTTTGGTGTGTTATCTGTTATGATCCCAGTGGCTTAGGATCACAAATCTGACCAGCTAAGTGAGAGATAATAGGACGAGCTCTGGGGATGTGGTAACTGGACTGACCGCAAAACCTGATCCTAACCAAACACACTAAAGGTAGCCGTGGAACGTATCCTGAAATCCTAGACGTCTCTTCACGGCCTGAGAAACTGACTACCCCTAATGAGAAAGTACAGACCTCACTTGCCTCAGAGAAATAACCCCAGAGATATAGAAGCCCCCACAAATAATAACGGTGAGTTAAGAGGAAAAGACAAACGCAGAGATGAAACAGATTAAGCAAATGAGGCCCGCTAACGCTAGATAGCAGAAAATAGCAAGGGATCTGTGCGGTCAGTAAAAAACCCTATGCAAAAATATCCACGCAGAGAATGCGAGAACCCCCACACCAACTAACGATGTGGGGGGAGCAACTCAGCACCCCAGAGCACCAGCAAGCAGGGAAATCACATATTAGCAAGCTGGACTAAACACATCATATACTAGGACACATCTTGAACACAGATGAGCAAAAATAAGCAAACAAAACTTAGCTTCTCTTGGAGAGACTGATAACGGATGTAGACAGGAGCAATCAGAATAGCACTGAATACAACGACAGCAGGCATGAACTGAGAGTCCAAGTGAGCTTAAATAGAAAACCAGACCACAGATAACGAGACAGCTAAAGCCAGTCACAAACCTGCAGAAAGACAGCACTCACACAGTACCACTTGTGACCACAAGAGGGAGCCCAGAAATAGAGTTCACAACAGTACCCCCCCTTGAGGAGGGGTCACCGAACCCTCATCAAGACCCCCAGGGCAATCAGGATGAGCCGCATGGAAGGCACGGACAAAATCGGCCGCATGAACATCAGAGGCGACAACCCAGGAATTATCCTCCTGACCATAGCCCTTCCACTTAACTAAATACTGAAGCCTCCGTCTGGAAACACGAGAATCCAAGATCTTCTCCACCACGTACTCCAATTCGCCCTCAACCAGCACCGGAGCAGGAGGCTCAACAGAAGGAACCACAGGCACCACATACATCCGCAACAAAGACCTATGGAACACATTATGAATGGCAAACGATGCTGGGAGGTCCAAACGAAAAGACACCGGGTTAAGGATTTCCAAAATCTTATAAGGACCGATGAAGCGAGGCTTGAATTTAGGAGAGGAAACCTTTATAGGAACATACCGAGAAGACAGCCATACCAAATCCCCAACACGAAGTCGGGGACCAACACCGCGTCGGCGGTTGGCAAAGCGCTGAGCCTTCTCCTGTGACAACTTCAAATTGTCCACCACATGGTTCCAAATCTGCTGCAACCTATCCACCACAGAATCCACCCCAGGACAGTCAGAAGGCTCAACCTGACCCGAGGAAAAATGAGGATGAAAACCAGAATTGCAGAAAAAAGGCGAAACCAAAGTAGCAGAACTAGCCCGATTATTAAGGGCAAACTCGGCCAATGGCAAAAAAGTCACCCAATCATCCTGATCAGCAGAATCAAAATATCTTAAATAAGTTTCCAACGTCTGATTAGTTCGCTCGGTTTGGCCATTCGTCTGAGGATGGAAGGCCGACGAAAAAGACAAATCAATGCCCATCTTAGCACAAAAAATCCGCCAAAATCTGGACACAAACTGGGATCCTCTGTCAGACACAATATTTTCATGGATGCCGTGCAAGCGAACCACATTCTGAAAAAATAAAGGAACCAAATCGGAGGAGGAAGGCAACTTAGGCAAGGGCACCAAGTTGACCTTTTTGGAAAAACGATCACACACCACCCAGATGACAGACATTCTCTGGGATACTGGAAGATCTGAAATAAAATCCATGGAAATGTGCGTCCAAGGCCTCTTCGGGACAGGCAAAGGCAAAAGCAAACCGCTGGCACGAGAACAGCAAGGCTTAGCCCGAGCACAAATCCCACAGGACTGCACAAAGGAACGCACATCCCGCGACAAGGAAGGCCACCAGAAGGACCTAGCCACCAAATCTCTGGTACCAAAAATCCCAGGATGACCAGCCAACACCGAAGAATGAACCTCGGAAATAACTCTGCTGGTCCATCTATCTGGGACAAACAGTCTCTCTGGTGGGCAACGGTCAGGTCTATCAGCCTGAAATTTCTGCAGCACTCGTCGCAAATCTGGGGAAATGGCAGACAAAATCACTCCCTCTTTGAGGATACCAGCCGGCTCTGAAACTCCCGGAGAGTCAGGCACAAAACTCCTAGAAAGGGCATCAGCCTTCACGTTCTTCGAACCAGGCAGGTACGAGACCACGAAATTGAAACGGGAGAAAAACAACGACCAACGAGCCTGTCTAGGATTCAGGCGCTTGGCAGACTCGAGATAAATCAGATTTTTGTGATCAGTCAAGACCACCACACGATGCCTAGCTCCCTCGAGCCAATGTCCCACTCCTCAAATGCCCACTTCATAGCCAACAACTCCCGATTACCAACATCATAATTCCGCTCGGCAGGCAAAAACTTTCTTGAAAAGAAGGCACAAGGCTTCATCACAGAGCCATCAGAGCTTCTCTGCGACAAAACAGCCCCTGCTCCAATCTCAGAAGCATCCACCTCGACCTGGAAAGGAAGAGAGATATCAGGCTGACATAAGACTGGAGCTGAAGAAAACCGGCGCTTCAGCTCCCGAAAGGCTTCCACTGCCGCAGGAGACCAATTAGTTACATCAGAACCCTTCTTGGTCAAATCCGTCAAGGGTTTAACCACGCCAGAAAAATTAGCAATGAAGCGACGGTAAAAATTAGCAAAACCCAAGAACTTCTGAAGACTCTTAAAGGGAACCTGTCACCACGTTTTTGGAAGATGGGATAAAAATAGCGTTAAATAGGGGCAGAGGTGGGCGTTACATTAGTGTGTGTGTTATGCGTTTATTACCCACCTAAGTTGCCGAAATAACTTTGCAAAGTCTCCGTTTTCGCCTGTCAATCAGGCTGGTCAGGTCGCATGGGCGTTGTCTTCCCCCAGATTTGGCGTAGTTTTCCGTTGGTGGCGTAGTGGTGTGCGCATGCCCAAAGTCCGGAATCCTCTTCCAGGGGATTTAAAATAGCGCGGTGTTCGTTATTGCATTGGTGATCGGTGGGCGCGGCCATCTTCCTTTGGCCGCGCGTGCGCAGAAGCGGCGCTCTGCTGACCGCGGCTTCAGGAAAATGGCCGCCGCGATATCCATCTGCGCACGCGCGGCATCCCGCGGCCATTTTCCTGAAGCCGCGGCCAGCAGAGCGCCGCTTCTGCGCACGCGCGGCCAAAGGAAGATGGCCGCGCCCACCGATCACCAATGCAATAACGAACACCGCGCTATTTTAAATCCCCTGGAAGAGGATTCCGGACTTTGGGCATGCGCACACCACTACGCCACCAACGGAAAACTACGCCAAATCTGGGTGAAGACACCACGCCCATGTGACCTGACCAGCCTGATTGACAGGCGAAAACGGAGACTTTGCAAAGTTATTTCGGCAACTTAGGTGGGTAATAAACGCATAACACACACACTAATGTAACGCCCACCTCTGCCCCTATTTAACGCTATTTTTATCCCATCTTCCAAAAACGTGGTGACAGGTTCCCTTTAACAGATGTAGGCTGAGTCCAGTCATGAATAGCCTGGACCTTGACTGGGTCCATCTCAATAGTAGAAGGAGAAAAAATAAAACCCAAAAAGGAAACCTTCTGTACTCCGAAGAGACATTTTGAGCCCTTCACAAATAAGGCATTAGCACGCAGGACCTGAAATACCATCCTGACCTGCTTCACATGGGACTCCCAGTCCTCAGAAAAGACCAAAATGTCATCCAGATACACAATCATAAATTTATCCAGATATTCTCGGAAGATGTCATGCATGAAGGACTGGAACACAGAAGGGGCATTAGAAAGCCCAAAAGGCATCACCAAGTACTCAAAATGGCCTTCGGGCGTATTAAATGCTGTTTTCCATTCATCCCCCTGTTTTATACGCACAAGGTTATACGCACCACGAAGATCTATCTTGGTGAACCAACTGGACCCCTTAATCCGAGCAAACAGATCAGATAATAATGGCAAAGGATACTGAAATTTGACCGTGATTTTATTTAGAAGACGATAATCTATACAAGGTCTCAGAGAACCATCCTTCTTGGCCACAAAAAAGAATCCTGCACCAAGAGGGGATGAGGACGGCCGAATATGTCCCTTTTCCAAAGACTCCTTTATATAACTCCTCATAGCGGCATGTTCTGGTACAGACAAATTAAAAAGTCGTCCCTTAGGGAACTTACTACCAGGAATCAAATTTATAGCACAATCACAATCCCTGTGAGGAGGCAGGGCACCGGATCTGGGCTCATCAAATACATCCTAGTAGTCCGACAAAAACTCAGGGACCTCAGAAGGAGTGGAAGAAGCAATTGACACCAAAGGAGCATCGCCATGAATCCCCTGGCAACCCCAACTTGAAACAGACATAGCTTTCCAATCCAGAACTGGATTATGGGCCTGCAGCCATGGCAGACCCAAAACGACCACATCATGCAGATTATGCAGCACAAGAAAGCGAATCACCTCCTGATGTACAGGAGTCATGCACATGGTCACTTGAGTCCAATACTGAGGCTTATTCTCAGCCAATGGTGTAGCATCAATACCCCTCAGTGGAATAGGGAATTCCAAAGGCTCCAGGACAAAACCACAGCGCCTGGCAAACGACAAATCTATCAGGTTCAGGGCAGCACCTGAATCCACAAAAGCCATAACCAAGTAGGATGACAAAGAACAAATTAAAGTAACAGACAAAATGAATTTAGGCTGTATAGTACCAACGGTGACAGATTTAGCGATTTTTTTTACGCGCTTAGAGCATGCTGAGATAACATGAGTTGAATCACCACAGTAAAAGCACAACCCATTTTGACGTCTATGATTTTGCCGCTCAATTCTGGTCAGAATTCGGTCACATTGCATAGACTCAGGTCTCTGTTCAGAAAACACCGCCAGATGGTGCGCAGATTTGCGCTCCCGCAAACGCCGATCAATCTGAATGGCCAAAGCCATTGAGTCATTCAGACTTGCAGGCGTGGGGAACCCCACCATAACATTCTTAATGGCTTCAGACAGACCTTCTCTGAAATTTGCAGCCAGGGCACACTCATTCCATTGAGTAAGCACCGACCATTTCCGAAATTTTTGACAATATACCTCAGCTTCATCCTGGCCCCGAGAGAGAGCTAGCAAGGCCTTTTCTGCCTGGTTCTCAAGATTAGGTTCCTCATAAAGCAATCCAAGCGCCAGAAAAAACGCATCCACATTCAGCAATGCAGGATCTCCCGGCGCCAGGGAGAAAGCCCAATCTTGCGGGTCGCCACGTAACAGGGAGATAACAATTCTAACTTGCTGAGCGGAATCAACAGAGGAACGAGGTCTCAAAGAAAGAAATAATTTACAATTATTCTTAAAATTTAGAAACCTAGATCTATCTCCAGAAAACAACTCAGAAATAGGTACTTTTGGCTCAGACATAGAACAACAAAATCCTGAATGCTTTGCACCCTTGCAGCAAGATGATCCACACTAGAAGTCAGACTCTGAATATCCATGTCTGCAGCTGAACTCAAAGCCACCCAGAGATTAAGGGGATGAGAGAAGCTGGACAGACTGCAGCAAAGGGAGAGGAAAAAAAAAATTGTACTCAGGACTTCTCTTATCCCACTTCTGCGATGCATTAAACACTTTTCAGGCCTGCTGTACTGTTATGATCCCAGTGGCTTAGGATCACAAATCTGACCAGCTAAGTGAGAGATAATAGGACGAGCTCTGGGGATGTGGTAACTGGACTGACCGCAAAACCTGATCCTAACCAAACACACTAAAGGTAGCCGTGGAACGTATCCTGAAATCCTAGACGTCTCTTCACGGCCTGAGAAACTGACTACCCCTAATGAGAAAGTACAGACCTCACTTGCCTCAGAGAAATAACCCCAGAGATATAGAAGCCCCCACAAATAATAACGGTGAGTTAAGAGGAAAAGACAAACGCAGAGATGAAACAGATTAAGCAAATGAGGCCCGCTAACGCTAGATAGCAGAAAATAGCAAGGGATCTGTGCGGTCAGTAAAAAACCCTATGCAAAAATATCCACGCAGAGAATGCGAGAACCCCCACACCAACTAACGATGTGGGGGGAGCAACTCAGCACCCCAGAGCACCAGCAAGCAGGGAAATCACATATTAGCAAGCTGGACTAAACACATCATATACTAGGACACATCTTGAACACAGATGAGCAAAAATAAGCAAACAAAACTTAGCTTCTCTTGGAGAGACTGATAACGGATGTAGACAGGAGCAATCAGAATAGCACTGAATACAACGACAGCAGGCATGAACTGAGAGTCCAAGTGAGCTTAAATAGAAAACCAGACCACAGATAACGAGACAGCTGAAGCCAGTCACAAACCTGCAGAAAGACAGCACTCACACAGTACCACTTGTGACCACAAGAGGGAGCCCAGAAATAGAGTTCACAACAGTTATCTGTGAGAGCAGTGTTGACCCTTTCACCACTCGTACAGTTACTGGTTGAGCTAGCATTACCAGGGGTATTGCATGACGCTGGGTGAAGGCAGAAGACATAAAATTGCCCTCCGCTCCAGAATCCACGCAGAGCTCTACCGAGTGAGTGAATGAGCCTATTGCAATTGTCCCCTTAAAGGACAATTTGGAGGCAAATGTCGCCGTGTCTAATGTACCTCCACCTACTACCACTAGACGCTGACGTTTCTTCGACCGCTGCGGACATCTGGTGGCAAGATGTCCTGACTGCTGGCAAACATGACAAACCTGGAGTGCACGAGCGGTCCGGGACTTAGATCCCGCTCGTGACATTTCCATGGCCTCATGTGACTCAGGGGCCTGGACTGGAGATTCCAAAGGTTTGGCGAAGGTGGGAGCCAGCCGAAACCTCTGCCTACACTGGGCTCGCTCTAACCTCCGCTCGTGAAAACGGAGGTCAATACGAGTGGACACTGCTATTAACTTCTCCAGTGTGGTGGGAATCTCTCTAGTGGCCAGGGCGTCCTTCATGTGGTCAGTAGTGTTGAGCGATACCGTCCGATACTTGAAAGTATCGGTATCGGAAAGTATCGGCCGATACCGGCAAAGTATCGGATCCAATCCGATACCGATACCCGATACCAATACAAGTCAATGGGACTCAAGTATCGGACGGTATTCCTGATGGTTCCCAGGGTCTGAAGGAGAGGAAACTCTCCTTCAGGCCCTGGGATCCATATAAATGTGTAAAAGAAAGAATTAAAATAAAAAATATCGCTATACTCACCCTCCGACGCAGCCTGGACCTCAGCGAGGGAACCGGCAGCGTTGTTTGTTTAAAATTCGCGCTTTTACTTGGTTACGTGAAGTCCCGGCTTGTGATTGGTCAGGGCGGCCATGTTGCCGGGACGCGGACCAATCACAGCAAGCCATGACGAAATTACGTCACGGCTTGCTGTGATTGGTCCGCGTCCCGGCAACATGGCCGCCATTAACCAATCACAAGCCGGGACGTCACGGGAGGCTGGACACGCGCATATTTTAAAAAGCGCGCGTGTCCAGCCTCCAGTGACGTCCCGGCTTATGATTGGTCACGGCGCCATGTTGCCGGGACGCGGACCAATCACAGCAAGCCGTGACGAAATTACGTCACGGCTTGCTGTGATTGGTCCGCGTCCCGGCAACATGGCCGCCATTAACCAATCACAAGCCGTGACGTCACGGGAGGCTGGACACGCGCGCTTTTTAAAATTGGCGCGTGTCCAGCCTCCCGTGACGTCCCGGCTTGTGATTGGTTGCGCCGCGGTCAACCAATCACAAGCCGGGAGGCTGGACACGCGCGCATTTTAAAATTTTAAAATGGACGCGTGTCCAGCCTCCCGGCTTGTGATTGGTTGACCGCGGCGCAACCAATCACAAGCCGGGACGTCACGGGAGGCTGGACACGCGCCCATTTTAAAATGCGTGCGTGTCCAGCCTCCCGTGACGTCACGGCTTGTGATTGGTTGCGTGTCCCATGTGACTGCGACGCAACCAATCACAAAGCCGGGACGTAATTTTAAAATCCTTAAGGACCTGAAATTACGTCACGGCTTGCTGTGATTGGTTGCGTCTCCCATGTGACTGCGACGCAACCAATCACAACACCGGAACGTAATTTTAAAATCCTGAAGGACCTGAAATTACGTCACGGCTTGCTGTGATTGGTTGCGTGCCGGTCACATGGGCGGCACGCAACCAATCACAAGCCGGGACTCACGTAAAGGAAAGAAAAGCGCGAATTTTAAACAAAGAACGCTGCCGCTTCCCTCGGTAAGGTGCAGGCTGCGTCGGAGAGGTGAGTATAGCAATATTTTTTATTTTAATTCTCTCTTTTACACATTTTTACATTAATGTTGTTTCGATACCGATACCCGATATCACAAAAATATCGGATCTCGGTATCGGAATTCCGATACAGCAAGTATCGGCCGATACCCGATACTTGCAGTATCGGAATGCTCAACACTAGTGGTCAGCCAACCCCCTCCAAAATATCGGAATAAGGGCTTTATCCGACCACTCCAGCTCAGATGCTAGGGTGCGGAAGTGGACGGCAAAATGGCTGACCAAAGACGAGCCCTGAGTCAATGCCAACAGTTGGAGCTCCGTATCATGGGTGACACGAGCTTCTAAAAAGACCTGCTTCAGAGTGCTCAGAAATAATGAAGCACTCTGCGCCACATGATCGCCACGCTCCCACAGCGGCGTTGCCCACTCCAACGCCCTGTCCGACAGGAGAGACACAATAAACCCCACCTTAGCCCGCTTTGTAGGGAAACGAGAGGCCAGAAGCTCGAGATGTATAGAGCACTGACTCACGAAACCCCTACAAGACTTACTATCACCAGAAATTTTTTATGACAGCGGGAGGCCAGATAGAGTCAGTACAGGGGTGGCAGTGGACAAGGTTGCTGCAGCCATGCTAGCAGCCTGAACAGCAACTGCGGTTACATCCACAGCTGAGGTTGTGCGCTCGAGAACCGCCAACCTGCCCTCCAGCTGCTGGATGTACAGCAAGGATTGCGGTTTGTCCATCATTACTAGCCAGACCCTTGCGCTAGTGTAATGTTAGGGCTAGCGGAACACACCAAATAATTAGAATAGATAGAGTAAGGTGCGTTCGCAGCTTGGGGTCCACCGTGCAGAGATGGCACCTGCTGCTAAGTAATGACAGACTATATGGCGGTACAATGTGGATACACACACGGGTTAACTTCAGCCTGTGTGGAGGAAGCGAACCCTGTTGTGTCACAGGGCCACGGTACCGCACCAAGAGCGCAAGCAAGGAGTCCCAGAACTCAATCCCAAGACACAGGATTTGAGTTCATATAGACCTCTTGCACTCGACACCACAACTGGGGTGTCAGAGAGAAAGAAATAATATTAATAAAGATGCACGAGAGTGCTTGCGGTGCCGCACTAGCGGACGCCACTAACCACCCAGGCTTGGGTCAGGAAAGAGCTGTGAAAGCGCACGGCGCCTCACTGGTGGTCACAGCAATAGACGCTGTTTTGTGTGTTACGTGCTGATGGCTAAGTCGGGCGCTAGATATCAATCATCCACCTTATGCGAGCAGTCATTCAATAGGGATGGGATATTTAAGGACGACTTGCACTCATCAACACACACATATGTACACTAGCGCATGACCGTGCGGTCATGCAAACCTTTTATAGCTGCAGCATGTACAGGACCTTCCCAGAGGGACCAATGGGAAGCTGCCACAGAAGTTGAGCACCTTCAGGACCTTCCTGGAGGACCAATGGGATCTGCTGCAGTATCTGAGCATGTGACCCTCGATCTCCAATAGGAGATCTTGCCCTGGGCATGCTCAGAAGGGGAAAAGCAGGACTTAGTCCAAAAAGCGTCTGCTCGCCGCTGCCCAGCACTGGCTTCAATGGCAGAAGCTGGAAAAGCAGCAGTAACCCTATGCACAGAGTGAGACTGAGCAAGACGCTGGGACCGATGTCTCTGCTGATCAGACTCCACAGCAGCTGGAGAAGAATTAGAGACCGCAGCGGAGATGGCTCAAGTTTCTGTCTGTGCAGAGGCGGGAACTGGACACCTAACACTAATGCCATACAGTAGGGGACATCTCACTTTCAAATTGTTTGTAGCATCTAATCTATGTTATAGAGGTCTCATCCACAGGCCCCAAAAAATCTTGTGTTACTAAAATCATACATTAGGGGAGATTTAATTTAAATATTGCTTTGAGCATATATTGTTTGTCATACAGCGCTCATCCACACTTAAGCAACTTTTTCTTCTGCGATTAATGAGATTAAGCATGTCATATTTCACTTTGTCATTTACTGTCACTGAAATTCAGCTGTTTGCAGAGCTGCTGCAGAGTTTAAAATCTAATTTTTTATTGCTAATACTGTGCTCCTACCACAGTATCTGAGCAATATGACTGGGAAAAAGTGAGGTCATGGTGGAAGGGGAATTAGGCTTGGTGATCAAGGTGTACGTGAGGGGGTGGAAATGTTTCTGAAAGCACTAGTGAACATACAACGTCATGTCCTATACAAAGACAATTGACAGGTTCTGTTACTGGATGGGCTACTCCACTACCTTGTTTTGGCAGATGCACAGTGGTAAACCTTGTTGATGATGCACAGAAAGATCATGTACTCAAGTGGATAGCAAGAACAGCATCAAGTGGCCTCTCCTCATCTTCCTCCACCTCATCATCACACCCAGTACAGTCCACAGATGTGACATCCAAATTACCTTTGCTTCCCCCTGTGTCACAACTTCCAAACCATGCAACTGACTGTAGGGAACCACTGATGGGTGAGTCTGAAGAGTTGTTCACACAGTCTATGTGATGGGTATCAGAATTGTATTCAAAAGCTTCTCAGAGTCAAGAGGAGGAAATTTGAACCGATGCTCAAAATTTTTTAAGCTTGGATATGGGGCAGGATGAAGTAGGGTCCTTGTCCCCTTGTTAACCCCTGGCGAATGGTGATCCTGATGACACAGATATTTGAGGCTCATGCGGACTGGACTGTACTATGCTGTCGTGGCAGGAGTAGGAGGAGGGCAACTCTAAGGTGGAGGAAAGAGATAACATGGAGGATGATGATGATAAGATGTTAGATCCCAGTTGGCGTGAACACAGAGGCACACAGATGAGTAGGTCATCTGAGGAGAAAGACGAGGAGGTTATGTTACGCTGTACATCGCAGACACATAGTGATGTAGCCTCGATGAGCAATGCATCCTCCACCATAACTGTGGCTTTGACCAGCAGTGTTTGCTGGTCTGCAGCCCAAAGCGGTGGCAAGGGTTGCCTAGTCTGGGCTTTTCTTGACACCACAAAAGATCAGCCAACTCACATAATCTGCCAACTGTACAAAAAAAACTGAGTAGAGGGAAAAAGTGCAATAATTTGACTACTACATGCATGAACCTTCACATGCGCAATCAGCATGCATTACATTGGGAATCTCACTGCGCAAAAATGCGGACCAGTGGACATCAACAACCATCAACTGCCCCATCAATCGCATATGCTGCTTCTTCTTTCTCCTCTGTTACCGAGCCAACTATTGAGACGCAGAAACACGGGTTATTTACCCACTCCAGTCATGCTAACTGAGAGTCCACCGTCAGCTGTAACTGAAGCGGAAATGCCTGCTGTTTTTGATGGATCTCAGAGAGCAAGGTCACCACAACTTTCTCAATCCCCTGTAACATCTCCGCCTGCACCACCCTCACGGTCCAGCAGTTTGTCTGGTTCAACATACTCCACATACTCAGCATAGCAGCTAGCCCACGGTCCCACAGTTGTGGTCACGCAAAAGATTGTTTCCTCCTACACATGACAAGGAGAGGTTGGACTCCATCATCTACAATCTGTTGGCCATGGAAATACTGAATTTCCACCTGGTAGATACAGACAGGTTCCGAAAGCTGATTACAGTCTCCCAGTACCAGTTGCCCAGTTGCCATTACTTTTCTAAGAAAGCTGTGCCTGCGCTACACCAGCATGTCGCAGACAACATCACCCATTCCTTGACTAAATCTATAACTGCCAGAGTGCATTTCACCACATACACTTGGACAAGTAAGCATGGCCATGGGCGTTAAATCTCGATGACTGGGCACTGGGAGGCTATGGTGGATTTGGGGGCAGGTGCTGCACCACAAATCTTGGAATCCCTTAAGCTTGCCGGACAAACCTCTATATTTCACACTTCCTCCACTGCATCTGCCTCCTCCACCTCCTCTAGGGCCTCCACCGGCGCCCTCAACCTCTGTCTTAATGAGACACGCATTCCAAGAGAGCAGAGCGAATCCCCACCACCTCTGTACTGCACAGCCTGGGTTCACCGCAATCAGGCAGTGTTAAAATTGATATGCCTTGGAGATCGCAATCATACAGCTGAAGAGTTATGGATAACTTTCCAGGCCAAGTTTGAGCAATGGCTGTCTCCGCTGAACCTACATCCAGGGAAGGCCGTGTCTGATAATGGTGCAAACCTAGTGGGGCCCTATGGAGAGGCGAGCTCACACACATGCCTTGCATGGCTCACATCCTCAACTTGATTGTACAGCATTTTCTCTGCTACTATCCTGGCCTGGGTGAGATGCTGCAGAAAACATGGAAGCTGTGTGATCACTTCCACCATTTGCACCCCTCAGATCAATGACTCGCTTCGATACAGAGGTCTTTGTCCATGCCAGTTATCAGGTTTATATGCTATGTGCCGACACGGTGGAATTCCACTCTGCACATGTTGCAGCGACTGTGGCAGCAGCAGCAAGCCCTAAAACAGTATGTCATGTCGGATAACCTAGGCCAACGCAGTACGTGACGTATATCACCTTTACAGAGTGGGCATAGATTAAGGACCTCTGCACCCTAATGCACAGTTTTGAAATGGCTACTAAGATGGTTAGCGCTGATGACACCTTCATCAGAATAACTATTCCGGTCATCTATATGCTGGAGCAGACTTTGAATATCCTGCGAGAGGAGGTGGTGGTTCCAGAAGAAGAGGAGGAAGCAGAGGAGGATGCAGAAGGGAGAGCATTGACTCAATGCTCCAGACTGTCATCACACAGGTGGATGCAAAGTGAGCGTGGATTACTGTGATCGAAGGGGGCTGGTGATAACAGACAAACTGTTAGTGACAGTGCAAGAGCTGAAGAACAAATGGAGGAGTAAGAGGTGATGGGCAAGCAACTGTCAGGAGATGTAGAGGATGACCATCCCCTCTCTGTTGTTAGGGGTTGGCGGAAGGGGACAGAGGAAACAAACAGCAGTGTTACACAGCCAACAACACAGCATGGGCTTGGACCTCATGGAAGAGCCCGACATATGAGTGCCTTCTTGCTGCACTATCTGCAACATGATCCCCTTATAGTTATAATTTGAAATAGTGCTGACTACTGGGTTTCCACTCTGTTAGAGCCACGTTATAAGTAGTGTTGAGCGATACCTTCCGATATCGGAAAGTATCGGTATCGGAAAGTATCGGCCGATACCGTCAAAGTATCGGATCTAATCCGATACCGATACCCGATCCCAATGCAAGTCAATGGGACGAAAATATCGGAATTAAAATAAACCCTTTCTTTCCTTGTAGGTTAATTCTACATGAAGGAAAACAACTAAGAATAATGTAGGATGTATTGGGGGACGTGGCGGAGACATTAAAGGCACAGAGGTTTAGCCCAATCAAAAAAGATTTTTTTTTTTTTTTATGACGTTCGGCGTTAGAAAGATTTTGACTATGTTAATTTTTTATTTATTTTGTCAGATATTGATGTTTCACTACTTCCACGCCCTTCACCTTCTTTTTTACTTCTCCCACACTTTCTTCTTCATTATCCTCATCATCAGCTTCTTTGACATCGACTAACCTTATTCATCTTCTTCTTCATCTTCTACCTATTATTTTTTTTGTTACATTGTTCATATTCTTTTTATTTAACTATTATCTTCTTCATATTCTACTTCTTCATCATATTCTTATTTGTGACAGGCATTCCCGTAGTTATCTATAAAAGTTTGAAGATTACACCTTCCGTTCTGCCTGTCACAAAAGAGTTACATTTGTCCGCGTTCAGTTTGGCCTGCAGCATCAGGCTTTATCCAGGGGCACCACGAGGAGGAACGGACTCACCCCCATACACTGCTTAGTCTTCTTCTGCTTATAATTTAGATAATATCTTTTGCTCTGATATTTAGTGTTATGCTTAATGTTCTTCTGCTCTTTGTTCTGCAGCCTCTTGTTCTTCTGCTTCTCGGTCTTCCAGGTCGTCGTCGTCTCCAGGGTCGTCGTCTCCGGGGTCGTCGTCATCGGGGTGGTCTTCAGGGTCATCGTCTCCAGGGTCGTCGTCATCACGGTGGTTGTCGTCTCTGGTGTCGTCGTCATCTTAGGGGTGGTCTTCCGGGTCATCGTGTTTAGTCTCTTGAACTTGGAAATGTAGCAGAAGGTACAATAAGGCTGAGAAAATGCCGAGAAACAGCTGATGGAACTGGAACTCGGATGGTTACCCGAAGGTCCAAGAGCCAATGGAACTACCGAGGACCAGCTGACGTTACTGGAACCCGGTTACTAAGCAGGAGGTACCCGTGCCTGAAAGCACTACCAAGGACCACCTGACGTTGGTGGAACTCGGATACCCAGAGGGAGGCACCTAAGCCAAAGGCTCTGCCCGGAACCAGCTGATGGTGCTGGAACCAGGATGGGGACCTATTCAAGCTTGTCTTCCTAGAGCCCCAACTAGCAGTGTTGGAGCAAAGGGTCAGCAGGAGGAGGAGAGGGAGCAGAGTGTAGGTCGAAGCCTGCACTGGCGGCAGCTTTGGGTCTGTTGTGTCTGCGTGGCAGTTGCAGGACACGTTGCCGGCTGCACAGCAGGGGAACAGCTGGCGGTGCTGAACCCCACTGACACATTGGCGAGGTGTTTGGCTCTGTGCAGCCAGCACATCTGGGCCCCAACTGGCGGTGTTAGAGCCCAGGGTCAGCAGGAGGAGGAGAGGGAGCGGAGTGTAGGCCGAAGCCTAATTGAACCAATTTCAAAGGTAACCTTAAACCCCCCCTCAGGTGTTCCAAACTAGAAGAGCGACAGCTTATGCAGCAGTAGTGCTGCACAAGTCAAAGGTTGCTCTTTTAATTTTTCTCCTTGCACACGCTGAATGAAACACGTATAACATTTAGCCCATTATACAGTCAAACTGTGTTGGAGGCGCGAGTTCCCTTCGTAATGAGACGCAGCACAGATGTCAAGAATCCCACCTTGGTGCTGGGCGCGGCCTCCTGAGCGTTGTTATTTGCTGTACAGGAGTCTGCGCTGTCGTGTTATGTCTTGGCCTAGCGCTGTTAGCGCTGCCCATCTTCTGACATCATTTAATGTCGGCCGGTGCGGTTCGCGATGACCATGAATCCCAGCCCCGCAGTGTCTTAACATTGTTAAAACACTGCGGGGCTGGGATTCATGGCCTGGCGCAGTACATATGTTCGCCTCTCACACTCGGGTCCTTACACCCGCTTCAGACTGTGCGGCGTCAGCTGATCCCTTATCGCATGCCACGGCCATGAAGCTGCACAGTCTGAAGAAGGCGGAAGGAGATGAGGGACAGGCGAACTTATGCACTGCTCATGCCCATCAATCACACCCTCGCAGTCCAAATAAATAAGACACCGAGGGGCGTTGTGTGGGTCAGGGCGGCCGCAGAGGCGCAGGCAGCCAAACAATGATGCCAGAAGACGGGCAGCGCTACCAAGGGGGTTGCAGCGTGTCATTACAAAGGAAAGTCACACCTCCGGGACGGTTAAATGGTCACACAGAGGACACATTTTAGACGTGTTTTCAGTTCCACATGTGCGAGGAGAATACGTTTATGAGCCACCTTGCACACATGCAGCATTACTGCTGTACAAGGTGGCTGGAAAACATACAAACGCCTGGGGGAGGGGGGACAGGTTCCCTTCAATTTCAGTTCTTGTTTCTGCGTGGCAGTTGCAGGACACGTTGCCGGCTGCACAGCAGGGGAACAGCTGGCGGTGCTGAACCCCACTGACACATTGGCTGGTGTTTTTCTCTGTGCAGCTAGCACATCTGGGCCCCAACTGGCGGTGTTAGAGCCCAGGGTCAGCAGGAGGAGGAGAGGGAGCAGAGTGTAGGCCGAAGCCTGCACTGGCGGCAGCTTTGGGTCTGTTGTGTCTGCGTGGCAGTTGCAGGACACGTTGCCGGCTGCACAGCAGGGGAACAGCTGGCGGTGCTGAACCCCACTGACACATTGGCGAGGTGTTTGGCTCTGTGCAGCCAGCACATCTGGGCCCCAACTGGCGGTGTTAGAGCCCAGGGTCAGCAGGAGGAGGAGAGGGAGCGGAGTGTAGGCCGAAGCCTAATTGAACCAATTTCAAAGGTAACCTTAAACCCCCCCTCAGGTGTTCCAAACTAGAAGAGCGACAGCTTATGCAGCAGTAGTGCTGCACAAGTCAAAGGTTGCTCTTTTAATTTTTCTCCTTGCACACGCTGAATGAAACACGTATAACATTTAGCCCTTTATACAGTCAAACTGTGTTGGAGGCGCGAGTTCCCTTCGTAATGAGACGCAGCACAGATGTCAAGAATCCCACCTTGGTGCTGGGCGCGGCCTCCTGAGCGTTGTTATTTGCTGTACAGGAGTCTGCGCTGTCGTGTTATCCCTTGGCCTAGCACTGTTAGCGCTGCCCATCTTCTGACATCATTTAATGTCGGCCGGTGCGGTTCGCGATGACCATGAATCCCAGCCCCGCAGTGTCTTAACATTGTTAAAACACTGCGGGGCTGGGATTCATGGCCTGGCGCAGTACATATGTTCGCCTCACACTCGGGTCCTTACACCCGCTTCAGACTGTGCGGTGTCAGCTGATCCCTTATCGCATGCCACGGCCATGAAGCCGCACAGTCTGAAGAAGGCGGAAGGAGATGAGGGACAGGCGAACTTATGCACTGCTCATGCCCATCAATCACACCCTCGCAGTCCAAATAAATAAGACACCGAGGGGCGTTGTGTCGGGCAGGGCGGCCGCAGAGGCGCAGCCAGCCAAACAATGATGTCATAAGAAGGGCTGTGCTACCAAGGGGGTCGTTGCGTGTCCTTACAAAGGAAAGTCACACCTCAGGGACGTTTTAATGGTCTCAGGGGACACATTGTAGACGTGTTCTGTTCCACGGGTGCAAGGAGAATAAGTTTATGAGCCACCCTGCACACATGCAGCATTACTGCTGTACAAGGTGGCTGTAAAACATACAAACACCTGGGGGTGGGGCGACAGGATCCCTTCAATTTCAGTTCTTGTGTCTGCGTGGCTTTTGCAGGACACGATGCCGGCTACACAGCAGGGGAACAGCTGGCGGTGCTGAACCCCACTGACACATTGGCTGGTGTATTTCTCTGTGCAGCTAGCAGTACCGGGCACCAACTGGCGTTGTTAGAGCCCAGGGTAAGCAGGAGGAGCAGGGGGAGCAGAGTGTAGGCCGAAGCCTGCACTGGCGGCAGCTTTGGGTCTGTTGTGTCTGCGTTGCTGTTGCAGGACACGTTGCCGGCTACACAGCAGGGGAACAGCTGGCGGTGCTGAACCCCACTGACACATTGGCGAGGTGTTTTTCTCTGTGCAGCCAGCACTTCTGGACAGCAACTAGCGGTGTTGGAGCCCGGGCTCTGCAGGTAGAGCAGAGTGTAGGCCGCAGCCTGCACTGGAGCAAGTTGAAAGGGAACCTTTAACCCCCCCCAGGCATTTGTAGCTGAAAGAGCCATCTTGTACAGCACTAATGCTGGAAAAGGTAAACTTAGCTCTTTTAATTATGGTCCTTGCACATGCTGAACCTAACACTTTTGAAATGTGTCCCCTCACATGGTTAAACCGTCCGGTCGGTGGAACTTTCCTTTGTCATGTGACGCAGCACAGCCGTCATTCTTACCCCCTTGGCGCCGTGCGCCTCCTCCTCAGCGTTGTTTGAATCTGTCCCGGAGTCTGCGCTGTTATGTTATCCCTTGGCCAGGCACACTTAGCGCTGCCCGTCTTCTGACATCATTTGGTGTCAGGATGGCTGCGCCTGTGCGGCTGCGCTGGAGGAGATCCCGCCTTGCTGTGTCATCTAATGTAATCACTCTGCGGACCTGTGATCCATGGGCATGAGCAGTGCATATCCTCGCCTCTCACTCCCCTCCCTACGGCTTCTTCAGACTGTGCGGCGTCACGGCCGTGGCATGCTATTAGGGATCAGCTTACAGCGCACAGTCTGAAGAAGGCGTAGGGAGATGAGTGAGAGGCGGAGGTTCAGATATGCACTGCTAATGTCCATGGATCACAGGTCCGCAGTGGGATTAAATCAGAAGACACTACGAGGCGGGATCTCGTCCAGCGCGGCCGCACAGGCGCAGCCATCCTGACACCAAATGATGTCAGAAGACGGGCAGCGCTAAGTGTGCCTGGCCAAGGGATAACTTAACAGCGCAGACTCCGGGACAGATTCAAACAACGCTGAGGAGGAGGCGCACGGCGCCAAGAGGGTAAGAATGACGGCTGTGCTGCGTCACATGACAAAGGAAAGTTCCACCGACCGGACGGTTTAACCGTGTGAGGGGACACATTTCAAAAGTGTTAGGTGCAGCATGTGCAAGGAGCACGACGAAAAGAGGCACTTTTTCCCTTTGCATCATTACTGCTGCACAAGGTGTCTCCTTCAGTAACAAAAGCCTGGGGGGGGGGACAGGTTCCCTTAAATTTAACTTGTTGTGCCTGCGTGGCGGTCGCAGGACACGTTGCCGTATACACAGCAGGGGAGCAGCAGGCATTACTGAACCCCACTAACACATTGGCGAGGTGTTTGGCTGTGTGTGGACAGCACTTCTGGACGGCAACTAGCGGTGTTGGAGCCCAGGGACAGGAGGAGGAGGAGGAGGTGGAGGAGATAGGAGGGATTGCCACACACACAGCTGGGGAACAGCTGACGTTACTGAACCCCAATAACAGAGGAGGGACTGTTGGGACTGTGTGGACAGCACTTCTGGACGGCAACTAGCGGTGTTGGAGCCCAGGGACAGGAGGAGGAGGAGGAGGTGGAGGAGATAGGAGGGATTGCCACACACACAGCTGGGGAACCGCTGACGTTACTGAACCCCAATAACAGAGGAGGGACTGTTGGGACTGTGCAGACAGCACTTCTGGACGGCAACTAGCGGTGTTGGACAGGGACAGGAGGAGGAGGAGGAGGAGGTGGAGGAGATAGGAGGGATTGCCACACACAACTGGGGAACAGCTGACGTTACTGAACCCCAATAACAGAGGAGGGACTGTTGGGACTGTGCGGACAGCACTTCTGGACGGCAACTAGCGGTGTTGGAGCCCAGGGACAGGAGGAGGAGGAGGAGGTGGAGGAGATAGGAGGGATTGCCACACACACAGCTGGGGAACAGCTGACGTTACTGAACCCCAATAACAGAGGAGGGACTGTTGGGACTGTGCGGACAGCACTTCTGGATGGCAACTAGCAGTGTTGGAGCCCAGGGACAGGAGGAGGAGGAGGAGGTGGAGGAGATAGGAGGGATTGCCACACACACAGCTGGGGAACAGCTGACGTTACTGAACCCCAATAACAGAGGAGCGACTGTTGGGACTGTGCGGACAGCACTTCTGGACGGCAACTAGCGGTGTTGAAGCCCAGGGACAGCAGGAAAAGCAGAGGAACACAATGTAGGCCGAAGCCTGATTGGAGAAAGTCGAAAGGGAACCTTTGACCCCCCCCCAAGGCGTTTGTAGCTGAAAGAGCCAGCTTGTGCAGCACAAAAGATGCAAAAGGAAAAGGTGGCTCTTTTCATTATGCTCCTTGCAAACACAGAACTAAACACTTATAAAATGTGTCCCCTGAAACCGTGAGACCGTCCCGGAGGTGGGACTTTCCTTCGTAATATGACACAGCACAGCCGTCATTCTTACCCCCCCCGGCGCCGTGCCACGGCTCCTCAGCGCTGTTTGATTCCGTCCCGGAGCCTGCGCTTTTATGTTATCCCTTGGCCAGGCACACTTAGCGCTGCCCGTCTTCTGACATCATTTGGTGTCAGGCTGGCTGCGCCTGTGCGGACACGCTGGCCGAGAGCCCGCCTCGCAGTGTCGTCTAATGTAATCCCACCGCGGGCCTGGGATCCGTGGCCATGCGCAGTGCATATCCTCGCCTCTCACTCCCCTCCCTACGGCTTCTTAAGACTGTGCGGTGTCACGGCCGTGGCATGCTATTAGGGACCTGCTGACACCGCACAGTCTGAAGAAGCCGTAGGGAGATGAGTGAGAGGTGGAGGTTCAGATATGCACTGCGCATGTCCATGGATCTCAGGTCCCCAGTGCGATTAAATCAGAAGACACTGCGAGGCGGGCTCTCGGCCAGCGCGGCCGCACAGGCGCAGCCAGCCTGACACCAAATGATGTCAGAAGACGGGCAGCGCTAAGTGTGCCTGGCCAAGGGATAACATAACAGCGCAGGCTCCGGGACGGAATCAAACAACGCTGAGGAGCCGGGGCACGGCGCCAAGGGGGTAGGAATAGGAATGACGGCTGTGCTGCGTCATATTACGAAGGAAAGTCCCACCTCCGGGACGGTTTTACGGTATCAGTGGACACATTTTATAAGTGTTAAGTTCTGCGTGTGCAAGGAGCTAAACAAAAATAGCTACCTTTTCCTTGTGCAGCATTACTGCTGCACAGGGTGGCTCTTTCAGTAACAAACGCCTTGGGGGGGGGACAGGTTCCCTTACATTTCAGTTGTTGTGTCAGCGTGGCGGTCGCAGGACACATTGCCGGCTACACAGCTGGGGATCAGCTGACGTTACTGAAACCCAATAACACTGGGTCGTATGTTTTGACTGTGCAGACAGCACTTCTGAGCCTCAACTGGCGGTGTTGGAGCCCAGGAATTTAAGTTCAGGTGGTAGAAAGATGAACACAACAGGAGACCTGGATAACGTAGACAGTGACCTAATTATTTAATCAGGAAGAGGAGTGGCAAATTCCTGCGAGATCCAGGCCTTGTTCATTTTCAGGAAAGTAAGCCGGTCAATGTTATCGGATGATAGTCGCATGCGACGGTCAGTTAGTACACCACCTGCAGCACTAAAGACACGTTCCGATAATACACTAGCCGCAGGGCAAGCCAGCACCTCCAATGCATACTGGCTTAGCTCTGGCCATGTATCCAGCTTTGAGACCCAAAACTTGAAAGGGGAAGAGCCGTCTGGGAGTACAGCAAGAGGGCAAGACATGTAGTCTGTCACCATCTGACGGAACCGTTGCCTCCTGCTGACTGGAGCCGTCTGTGATGGTGTAGACTTTTGTGGCGGGCACAGAAAACTGTGCCACAGTTCGGCCATACTGGTCTTACCTTGGGCAGAGGCACTGCTTCTGCTCCCTCTTTGTGCAGAGCCTCCACCACTGCCTGGACGCACTGAGCTGCTTTGTAATGCACTAGCAGCACTTCTCTCAGTTGGAATGGAGAAGATGATGGAATTCACCAGTGTGTCTTGGTACTCCCGCATTTTTCGCTCCCGGTTCAACGGTGTGATGAGGCTTTCTACGTTGTCCCGGTAGCGAGGATCGAGGAGGGTGAACACCCAATAATCAGACATGTTGAGAATGTGGGCGATGCGGCGGTCGTTTCTCAGGCACTGCAGCATGTAATCCACCATGTGCTGCAGACTGCTAACTGCCCAAGAAACGCTGTCCCCTGCTGGAGGCGTGATCTCTGCCCGCTCGTCATCACCCCACCCTCGCTGTACACACTGAGTACTGGACAATTGTGTAACTCCCTCCTCTGGACGGATGTCTTCCTCCTCCATTGACTCCTCCTCATCCTCCTCACAAACTGTCCCCTGCCTACGCGTTTGTGAGGAACCACGTGGCACTGACTGTCCAGAAGATGATGGAAATGGTGAATCCTCATCCTCCACCTCTTCCACAACATCATCCCTTAGCGCTTGCAGTGATTTTTCAAGCAGGCAGATAAGGGGGACAGTCATGCTGACTAGTGCATCATCTGCACTCGCCATCCCCGTGGAATAATCGAAGGGACGCAAAACCTGGCAGACGTCCTTCATAGTGGCCCACTCTGTGGTTGTGAAGTCTGAACGGCGCGGAGTGCGACTTCTTTGCGCCTGATGCAGCTGGTACTCCATTACAGCTTGCTGCTGCTCACACAACCGCTCCAACATATGTAACGTGGAATTCCACCTGGTAGGTAGGTCACATATGATGCGATGTTCCGGCAGGTGGTGTCGGCGCTGCAGAGCCGCAATGCGCGCTTTTGCCGTGCTGGAACGCCGCAAGTGAGCACACTCTAGGCGGACCTTGTGCAGCAGTGCATCAAGATCCGGATAGTCCCTCAAAAAACTCTGCATGACCAAATTGAGCACATGTGCCAGACATGGGATGTGAGTGAGGTTGCCGAGGCCCAGAGCTGCCACCAGATTTCGGCCATTATCACACACTACCATGCCTGGCTGGAGATTCGCTGGCACAAACCACACATCGCTCTCCTGCTTGATGGCATTCCAGAGCTCCTGCGCTGTGTGGCTTCGATTCCCCAAAGAAATTAATTTCAAGACGGCCTGTTGACGTTTGGCCACGGCTGTGCTCATGTCGGTCGTAACAGGTAAACATTCACGGGTCCATGTGGAGGTGGACTGTGACGGCTCCTGCAGCGATGATTCTGAGGAACTGGTGTAAGAGGAGGAGTCAATGCATACAGAATGGATTCCTGCAATCCTTGGAGTGGGCAGGACACGTCCTGCGCCACTCGCACGGTCTGTACCCGGCTCAACGACATTAACCCAATGGGCAGTGAGGGAAAGGTATCGCCCCTGTCCATGTTGACTGGTCCACGCATCGGTGGTGAGGTGGACCTTGCTACTGACGGCATTCAGTAGCGCGTGTTTTGTGTCCCTCCACATGCTTGTGCAGGGCAGGGACGGCTTGCCTGCTGAAGTAAAAGCGGCTGGGCACATTGTACTGTGGGACTGCCAATGACATCAAGTCACAGAAGCTGTCAGTCTCCACCAGCCTGAATGACAGCATTTCCAGTGACAGAAGTTTGGCAATGCCTGCAGTCAGAGCCTGTGCTCGTGGGTGGTTTGACGAGAAAGGCCGCCTTTTCTCCCATGCCTGTACTACCGATGGCTGTAGACTGGGCTGGGAGTGTGTGGATGACTGGGAAAGTGGTGCTGCGGGTGGAATTACAGCGGGTCTCTGGACAACAGGGCCAGAGGTTCTTCCACGGCGATCCTGGGAGGAAGCCGAACCAGCTGCGTGTGAGCTGGAGGAAGAGGCAACACGAGCTGAAGAGGTGGTAGCTGCCGCTGTTGGTTGGCCTAGCTCTTCAGTGTGTCTTTCTAACTCCGCCGCGTGCCTGTTGCGCACGTTTCCACATGTTGGAGGTATTGAGGTTGCTGACATTTCGACCTCTTTTGACTTTGTGATGACACACCTTGCTTTTGACATAGCAAATGTCATCTGCAACTGTGTCAAAAAAGGACCAGGCACTGCAAGTCTTGGGAGCGCCCTTTTTGGCTTTTGGAAGAGACATGCTCCTAAAGGGTGCCAAAGCGGAGGCTGCAGGATCCGCAGTCTACCCCCTCCCTCTCTCTCTTTGGGCCGTACGGGGAATCTCTTCCTCAGAGCTGCTCCCACCACCTTCCTGTCCCTCACGCCAAGATGGGTCAAGGACCTCATCATCTACACTACCCTCTGCCCCCAACTGCTCCTCCTGGGTAGTCTCAGCAGCAGAGCACGCACCAGTAAGTGGCACCTGAGTGTCATCATCAGCTGATGCGGCCTGCGATGTGGTGACCGGAGCCACTGGCCCACCCGCCTCTTCAGAGGAAGAGAGAAAAAGCTGTTGGGCATCACTGCACCCTGCCTCTTCTTCCATTTCTCCAATGCTGCTTGGCTGGCCCCCTGTTTCCAAGCCAAGAGATTCAGAGAACAGAAGTAGAGACGGCTCCTGTCCTGGGCTCTCTGTCTGCCTGGGCAATTTGGCAGGTGGTGAAGAGACAGATGGCTGCTCTCCAGTGCTCTGTGTCTGAGAGGATGTGGCACTAATTGAAGTTGATGCATTAGCTGCCATCCATCCGACAACGGCTTCAATTTGTTCTTCACGCAGCAGCGGTGTACGGCGCTCTGCGACAAAGCTGCGCATGAATGACTGTTCCCTGGTGAAAGTGGGTGCTGATGAGTCACCGGTGCCCGCAGCAGGCACAGAATCCCCACATCCCCTCCCTGCTCCGCGCCCACACCCACGTGCCTTACTCACTGCCTTCTTCATCTTGGTTGACTGATAAAGATAAGCAGAAAAGTACTAACGGCTTTGTGTGCTTATTCCTGAACAACTCCTAACAGGTATAAGAAACACTAATTTTCTAAAGTGTGGACTAGACTTTAATATGAGCTAATGTGGCCTACACAAATGTAAAGTGGTGTCACTGGTGTGTTTGGTGAACTTTATTATTTATTTATTTTTTGGGGGCTGAACTGACAACAGAGAGAGCTGCAGTCACACGGAGACCGTGCAGACAGCCGTAAACGGCGCTGCAAGGCCCAAAAACCCTCCTCTACGTTATCCTATGTAGTGTTTTTCCACAAGTTAGCTGGAGACGGGTGGAAAGACACTAATAGGAATTTTTTGAAAAAATGTGCAGCAGCCTGCACTACTTAAAACAAAAGGAAAATTGATTTTGCGGTATGACGCAGTGAAGAACCCTGAGCTGGAGACAACCAGGCTATGGCTGCTCACAGACTACAGGGCGAGCTGCAGTCACACGGAGACCGTGCAGACAGCCGTAAACGGCGCTGCAAGGCCCAAAAACCCTCCTCTACGTTATCCTATGTAGTGTTTTTCCACAAATTAGCTGGAGACGGGTGGAAAGACACTAATAGGAATTTTTTGAAAAAATGTGCAGCAGCCTGCACTACTTAAAAGAAAAGGAAAATTGATTTTACAGTATGAAGCAGTGAAGAACCCTGAGCTGGAGACAACCAGGCTATGGCTGCTCACAGACTACAGGGCGAGCTGCAGTCACACGGAGACCGTGCAGACAGCCGTAAACGGCGCTGCAAGGCCCAAAAACCCTCCTCTACGTTATCCTATGTAGTGTTTTTCCACAAATTAGCTGGAGACGGGTGGAAAGACACTAATAGGATTTTTTTGAAAAAATTAGCAGCAGACTACACTACTTGGAGAAAAAAAAAAAAAAGAACAGTATGAGGCAATGAACCACCCTCCCTGAACTGAATACAACCAGCTATGGATGGCCTATGTGGCTGCACTCAGACTAGAGAGTGGGCTGCACTCACACACACACACAGACCTTGCAGATCGCTGTGAAAACAGCGCTACAAGGCAAAAGCAAGGTGATTAGTAGGTGAACACAGCGGTTGCTAAATTAGCCTTGGAAAAGCACAAAGTAGCAAATCGCTATCTCTAAACTGGCCCTCAGTCAGCAAACAGTGTCCTGTCACTAACTGAATTCACAGCAGAGTGAGCGCAAAATGGCGCCAGCGACTTTTAAACTGCATCATGACATAATTTCAGCAGCCAATCACAGCCTTGCCAGTAGTTTCAGGCCCTCCATGCTGAACAGGATGTGCCCAAACTTGGAATCAGTCTCATTGGCTGATTTCGTACAAAGTTGTGCAGTTTGAATCCTGGGAACTTCCGATTCCGGTATCCGATACGCGGCAAGTATCGGATCTCGGTATCGGAATTCCGATACCGCTAAGTATCGGCCGATACCCGATACTTGCGGTATCGGAATGCTCAACACTAGTTATAAGACCAAATTTTGCCAAATGCTTCCCACCCTGGAAAGGGACCCATGAATGCTGGAATATCAAAACACACTTTAACACAACCTTAAGAGAGGTTTTCCCTAAGACAGTAGTGAGGCACACAATGCGCATCGCAGCTCTAGATTTTCGAAACCTACGGTACATCAATTTGTCAATGCCAAAACATTAGCAGCAGGAGCTGCAGTAGTGTAAGTGGACGAACCAATTTCTGTGAGTCCTTTGAGACTGTTTTTAGATCAGCTCGTGCACCAGCACAACAGAATACAAGTTTTACACGTGGTGAACAAATGTAGAGGATGGTGCAGGAGTATCTAGAACTGAATATCAATGCCATCAGGGAGTGTTTTTACCCTTTCACATTTTGGTCACTCCTTGGAGGTTTTATCATGCCTTGAAGTCAGCGTTCTCTTGCAACATGTCTTCAGCACTGCTGGTGGTATCCTGACAGATTAGCGCAGCCATCTATGCCCTGAAAGTGTAGGCCGCCTAACTTTCATCAAGATAAACAAGTCATGGATCTCAAAGGACTTTTGCACCCCAATTGCAGACTGTACAGACTAGGTGATTTGCATTTTTTAGTGTGCTGCATTAATCTCACGTAACTGCACTCTGTAATATCTTTAGTGTGGCTTCTTTGCTTGCGGTTGCTGCTGCAGATATTAACACAAATTTGTGGAAATGTGAACAGTCATGGTTGGTCTACATCTCCTGTGTTGACTGTAGTGGAAAACATTTAGGTCCCTATTATACTATTTCTACTCTCGTGAAATTTATGCCACTTCGGTGGTGTGAGGCCATACTTATCTGCTGGGTAGGCTGTAGTGGAAGATGTATCGGTCCCTATGATACTGTCTACTCTTGCAAAATTGATGCCACTTCAGTTGTGTCAGGTCTTAGTTTTTGCAAATGTGAACACTATTGTTGGGTGTCCATCTGCAGGGTTGGGTGGAGTGGAAGACCTGTTCGTCCCTATTATACTATTTCTACTTTGATGAAGTTGATGTCACCTTGGTGGTGTTTGCGAATAATTTTGCAAATGTGAACACTCCTGGTTGGGTGTCCATCTGGTTGGTTGGATGTAGTGGAAGACCTGTCGGTCCTTACTATACTATTTCTATTGTGGTGAAAATGATGCCACTTTGGTGGTGTCTGCCACTAATTTTTTGAAATGTGTAGACTCCTGGTTGGGTCTCCATTCCTGTTGCCTGTAGCAGTAGGCTTCCGAGACCATCAGGCCTCCTCTTCCTTTGAGTCATCTACCCGTGTTACTACTATCCTTAGATTTTTATGACAACAGTACTCTACGAAACTGATATTTGTGCTACCTGAGTGTGACTGAGCATGAAAGAAAGTTGAACTGTTGCAAGTATTATCAGGGCTCCCAGCACAGCAGGCCAACACTGGTCCATGTCCACCTTATCTTACTTTGACATTCAATTGAAACCTGTAAATGCTTGCCCAGACCCTCATACCTCATGCATGGCTGACTGCTGCCATGCCATGCTACAATTTGTACAGTGGGTGAATTGAGGCCATTTTTCTGGTGTCTCCCCCTAATTTTATGTGTTTTGGTAGCTTTTGCCATCGTTTGAAGGTGTTATGCATGCGTTTATTTTTGCCTCCCATTGACGAATAAATGGGTGAATAATGCAAATTCTGTGATCGTAATCCAAACCAAACATTGCAATATTCGTTCATGTCTAGTCACAAACTACTTTTTTTGTTTTACACCTGTTTTATTAGGAAAATTTGACATCCATACACAACACACCAATACTGTAGCCTATTGCCACTGTTTACTTTTTGGACCTAGTATTTCTTGTTCACTTTTTAAGAAGAGAGGAATAAATCTAAAAAAAAAGTGTGCCTGTAGCTAACTACTGGTTTTTTTGTTTCTCACACCTATGTTAGTAGTCAAATTTGACATCCATACATGCCTCTCTAAATTTGCAGCATATTACTGCTGGTATTTTGGATATATAAAAAAGGAAGGGCTCCAGCTTCTTCAATAGCCAAAATTTTATTCTAATGGTAAAGAGATTCAATAATCAGAATAGACATGGCAAAGCATTTTGAACCCACAACCTGAGGTGGTGAATAGGTGATGGCATCAGAGAAGGATGGTGATGGCGAGGGTGATAAACACTACAGCTGACATCAAGGCAAAAGATCTTTGGGGGGAGGGGCATATTTTATTCTGCAGCCAGCTCAGGAAAAAATTATACCACCAGTGCTATTTTTGGAGGAGGCTCAACAGTTCCTGAAAACTCTGGTTATGGTCAAAGTATTGGTGATTCTTACATGCGTAAGGAGTGTGTGAGAATTTGACACACTGAGCAGCAATTTACAGAGGCAGTGCATGTCTTTCACAAATCACTGTGTGAATGTTTAGAGTGGCAGTGATGCACCACCACAACCAGGATAGGTGATGACACTTCCTTGGGGCTTTTCTGTACCAGAGCAACAGAGGTGGACATATGGCAGTGCAGCAGCAAAGGGCCAAGACGTGGAAGGGGCACCAACACCTTTGCATAGTTCAGCTGGATGTGTGTTCAGCTGAACTGTATTGCAGCATAGAACCCATCGGGTCCCTGCAATACAATACATGCTATCAACCAATCAGAGGCCAGTAGAAGACGTTGGTATGCATGTTATAGGCGCACCCACATCAGCTGACAGCTCCTGTGCCGGCTATGAAGGAGGATGCTGTACATTGTGGGAGCAGGAGAAGGTGGACTGTTGAGGTTTTTTTTACAATCTAAATCGACAGAATTAGCACAGTTACTGTCTAGGTACCTGCAGCCTTCTGCTTTATTCCCCTGGGAGCGCCGGTGTGTGTTTATTCTCTGGTTTTTTTACAATCTGTTGAAGAGCAAGGAAATAATATTAATGCAAGGGGCATAGGATGGGGGAGATTATACCCTGTAGGGGCCTAGAATGGGGGTATTGATAGCATGAAGGGGCACAGGATGGAGGACATGACACCATGAAGGGGACAGAATGGTGGATATTTTACCATGAAGGATCACAGGATCGGGGTCTTAAAACCATGAATGGAACAGGCACCTGATGTGGGGCATGAAGCCATGAAGGGGCACAGGATGGGGTACATTTTACAATAAAGGGACCCAGAATGGGGTTCTTGATAACATGAGAGTGTCTTGATACCATGAAAGGGCACAGGATGGGGGACATGATAGCATGAAGGGGCACAGGATGGTGGACATTTTATCAGGAAGGGACCCAGGATGAGGAACATTTTACTATGATGGGGAACATTTTATCATGAACGAGCCCAAGATAGGGGTCTTGATAACATGAAGGGATCCAGTATGGAGGTTTTTATACCATTAAGTATCTCAGTTCATAAAGGATGTCACCAGCATGAGTTGAATGATCTGGCACAAGATTTGTAACTACCAGAAAAGTCTTCAGAACACCAAGCTTCAAGACTACATGAGAAAAACTTGTTTGATAAAGGAGTTAAATATTCAAATTGTCTCTTCAGAGAGGAAGAGATCTTGACCTTTGGTGCCAACTATTGGAAGTAGCAATCCTACAAGTCAATATTGACCCTTGCAATATAACAGGATAAAAGCCAAATCAGAATCTCAATTTGCAGGTGTGGTGTTTCACGGTATTGCCCCTCGTTCGTGCAAAGAATGAGATCTGATTTGGGTAAGTGAGAAGCTAAGACTGAGATCTAAGGGGTAAGTTTTCCTTGTGGAGAGTGTCATGCCAGGTCTTAAGACTTGGTCTTAAAGTCTTAAATGTTTTGAATGATCCTCTTGGAATTTAAACATGCAAATCATCTCTTCAGAGAGGAAGAGGACAGGAACTCTAGTACCAACAATTGGAAGTAGCAATCCTACAATATTGCCCATTTAACGAGCCTTGCAATGTGACTTAGAAGCATGCAAGGCGTTTAAGTCTCCTCATACTGGTGTGACAGACATGGATATACCTGGATGCTTTTATGCTATACTTTAGAAGAGACAGTGGCTTTGTGCATTGCCATAACTTGTATGGTTTAATTGAGGAATTGGGGATACCAATCTATAGCTCAAATGAATGTAGACCGTTCATCGACAACTCAAAGAAGAGCTTAAAGTGTGTCCTTTTCCACAATGTCAATTTATTTGGTGCGGTCCCAATTGGCTATTCAATTTATCTTTGGGAAGAATACAGAGACATAAAGAGAGTTATTAGTTGTTGCAATATCAAAAACATAATTGGATCATTTGCATTATTAAGGATATGATATATATTTTTGAAGATATAGCAAAATGGACACTTTGATGAATGTGTATCAAATCATGTTTTTATGTGCTCTTATTAATTTCTTTCTTTTATCGTACAGCTGGCAACTCAGCGTTTTATAGATCCATGCATATATCCATGAAAATCACAGATCAGTGAATGAGATCCACGAGGCTCAGAGTGTGTGCATTTCTGATCCTATTCTGAGGATCAGAATATGACATACTCCATGGGTCTGTGTGCTATACGAGAAAAAAAAATCGAGAAACAAACTGACACACTACACGGATACAGGAATGTTGCCTTAATATGTATAGCATCATATACTGTCTTGTTGTACAGCTCTGGCAAAAATTAAGAGACCACCACATCAAAACCCTGTCATGGGCAGCCCAATCTCCAGACCTGAACCCATTGAAAACCTCTGGAATGTAATTAAGAGGATGATGGATAGTCACAAGCCATCAAACAAAGAAGAACTGCTTAAATTATTGCGACAGAAGCAGTGTGAAAGATTGGTGGAAAGCATGACAAGATGCATGAAAGCTGTGATTAAAAATCATGGTTATTCCACAAAATATTGATTTCTGAACTCTTCCTTTGCAAAAATATTAGTATTGTTGTTTCTAAATAATTATGAACTTGTTTTCTTTGCATTATTTGTGGTCTGAAAGCACTGGGTTTTTTTTATTTTGGCTATTTTTCTTTGTCAGAAAAAAAAGCAAAATTTCCTGCTTGGATATTTGGAGACATGTTGTCAGAAGTTTATAGAATAAATGAACAATTTACATTTTACTCAAAAATATACCCATAAAGAGAAAAATCAGACAAACTGAACATTTTACATTGATCTCTTATTTTTTGCCAGAGCTGTATATAGCACCTTCTTTAATTACATAGTTCTCCTTGTCATCCATTATTACGAAGCATCCTTTAGTTATATATGGCACAGTCCCTTTTTATATAACATCATCTGTTGTTATGTACAGCTAGGTCCCATTATTACATTACTATTGTTTTTGCTAGTCACAACACCTGCTGAGGAAATATCATAATAGGCATGAAATGACAATAGAATAAATAATCCCCAAAACATGTCACTCAGAAGATATTGCCATGAAAAAAAGTGCATACGTATGCTAAATTGCAAGTTTCAAAAAAGCAACACGACTCAACATCAATAGATTAAACAGGAGAAAATGAGTCAAAAAATGCTAGGATTTGGAAAAAGTGAACAAACTTTATTGAATCACACATATAAAATATAAAAACCATTAAATATGTAACACATGCAATTCATTGAGCAACCAATATATGGCATAATGTTATGAGGTAAATGACAAAGTTACCAAATAAGTGAGTGCCGGAAAGAATGCCTGCACAAATGGGTTAAAAATTGTATACAAAGAATGCTGTGTAAGAAAAAGTACGAGACTAAAGGTACCGTTACACTAAACGATTTACCAACGATCACGACCAGCGATACGACCTGGCCGTGATCGTTGGTAAGTCATTGTGTGGTCGCTGGAGAGCTGTCACACAGACAGCTCTCCAGCGACCAACGATGCCGAGGTCCCTGGGTAACCAGGGTAAACAACGGGTTACTAAGCGCAGGGCCGCGCTTAGTAACCCGATGTTTACCCTGGTTACCATTGTAAATGTAAAAAAAACCAAAACACTACATACTTACATTCCGGTGTCTGTCACGTCCCTCGCCGTCAGCTTCCCGCACTGACTGTGTCCGCTGTGCTTTACGGCCGGCGCTCAGTCAGTGCGGGAAGCTGACGGGGAGGGACGTGACAGACACCGGAATGTAAGTATGTAGTGTTTTTTTTTTACATTTACAATGGTAACCAGGGTAAACATCGGGTTACTAAGCACGGCCCTGCGCTTAGTAACCCGATATTTACCCTGGTTACCAGTGAAGACATCGCTGGATCGGTGTCACACATGCCGATGCAGCGATGACAGCGGGTGATCAGCGACCAAAAAAAGGTCCTGATCATTCGCAGCGACCAACGATCTCCCAGCAGGGGCCTGATCGTTGGTCGCTGTCACGCATAACGATTTCGTTAACGATATCGTTGCTACGTCACAAAAAGCAACGATATCATTAACGAAATCGTTATGTGTGACGGTACCTTTACTGTCACAGAATGTATAGAGGGTAAGTGCTGCTAAATAGAGTGGTGACATATATAGCTATAGCTGGTGCAGATCCATGTGGATGTCAAGTGCTGCCGACACCAACCCACCACTTTAACAACTAAAGGTTAGCAAAAACTAGCATAGGTCAATGCAGCAGTTTCCCAACATGGTAAACATTATACACAGCAATGCATAGTAAAGATACATAGTTACCCATATAAGTGCTAGGTCAAACGTCCCAGATGGAGGTCTAACTGCATTATGCTCCATGGATCCTAAATACATTATGCTCCATGGGGCCTAATTGCATTATGTTCCATGGAGGCCATCTGTGGTGACACATTGTTACATACAACTCCTAGCACTCCCACTGATAAGCATATAAAATGGGGCAACTAATCAAAGAACTCCTGCAGCCCCTTCAACCAGTTTATAGATTGAGATGCTGGGTGTTGGACCCCTATCAATCTGATAGTAAGGACTAGAGATGAGCAGATCTTTTGAAATTCGAATTTGCTAACTTTGCTGAATTAGACTATTGGAGCACTTAAAAGAGCTCAAAAAATTATTTAAACGTGCACACTTTGATAGGTGAACACTTGTGTTTAAGTTTCAGGAATTGGGAGATTTCTCTTTTTAAAAAAATGGTGTATATTAAAACACAGGGATCGCACTTTCATTTACAAACCAAAGCAACTCTTGAAATCACATTTTGGGCGTGCTCATATTGCCAAGTAGCATCTGATGATGAGAGGGAATCAGATGCTATATGCAAATGACACTCTACTCAAACTCTAAGTGTCAGCCGGGTGTCAGTGCTCTGTGCTCTGATTTTCTCACATGAGAAGAGAGAATCGCAGCAAAGTTGTGGAGGAGACGGAGAAAGTAATTTCTCCATCTCCTCCATTAGCGGTCGCGTGTCTGGTCGTGTGACCGCGATGTCATTGAAAGTCCTTCACTCGCTGCATCCTTAGGAATGTAGGCCGCCGCTTGCACTGCTGAGAGCCGGGGGCCATCAGAGGGTGAGTATATCCTATATTTTAAATTTTTATTCTTTTTTTACATGAATATGGATCCCAGGGCCTGAAGGAGAGGCTCCTCTCCTCCAGATCCTGGGAACCATCCGCACCGCACACACCGTATAAGATGGCTGGGCATATTAGGCCTCTTTCACACTTCAGTTTTTTGGCGTCAGTCTAAAACCGCCAGTTTCCTCAAATAACAGATCCGTCATTTTTTTTTGGCGGATCCGTTATTTTCCCATAGACTTGCATTGGCGATGGATTGTGACGGATGGTCGTCAGTTCCATCCGTCATGCGACGGATCCGTCGAAATTTGGCGGACGTTGTCTAGATATAGACGGACATTGAAACGTTTTTTGTCAACGCCGAAATGACGGTTTGCAGCGGATCCGTCACGTCCGTCATTCCATAGAATGGCCGCCTATGGGCGACGGATCCGTCGCGACCGTCATTTCGGTGGATCCGTCGCCCCAATCGGTTTTTTCAATTGCGCATGCTCCAAAAAGTTGATACTTTTCCCAGACAACCCCCAAGTAACGGATCCGTCAAAAAAACGGATCCGTTGGAACCGTTTTCTCAACAATTGTGACGATCCGTCGATCCGTCACTATGTTGGAAGTGACTGACGCCAAACATCTGAAGTGTGAAAGAAGCCTAAGATGACCGCCGTCTTATACGGCGGGTATATCCCAAACTCCATATTTTATATGGAAAAGTTGGGGGTCATCTTATACGCCCAGTCATCTTATACACCAGAAAATACGGTAATTCACAATCCAAGAGAAAATATTATTTGCACGAGTCTAAAGGGATGATGTATAGATTCTATTAACGCATCTTTATTATGTACATAGACATTACTCAGCTTAACATTTGGTTTTTCATGCTAATGTCTGTGAATTAATTGCCTATCTAAAGCTTTTTTAACATCTTGATTCTTCAATGTATAAATCACAGGATTCAACATTGGACATACAACACTATAGAGAACAGAAATAAGTCTATCTTTTGCCATTGAGTAAGAGGACGTTGGCCTCACATAGCTAAAAAGCACACTCCCAAAGTATAAAATGACAACTGTTAGGTGGGAGCTACAAGTGGAAAAGGCCTTTTGCCTTCCTTCAGTGGACTTCATTTTTATAATTGTTACAATAATGTAAATATAAGAAACGATGATGCATATGAATGGTGTCCAGCCAATGAAAATCCCAATAGACAACAATAGCGTTTGATTGGTTGATATATCGTCGCATGAAATAGAAAGGATTGGAGGAATGTCACAATAAAAGTAATTGATTGTATTGGAATCACAGAAATTAAGGCGAAAAGAAAAGAAAGTGTGGACTATAGAATTTACAAGTCCAGAAAGCCAAGATAAACTTGCAAGTAATGGGCAAATCTTAGGGTTCATGATAGAAGAATACCTAAGAGGGTTGCACACAGCAAGAAAACGGTCATAGGACATTACAGCGAGTAGAACGCACTCAGTGCCTACAAGGGCAATAAATATATACATTTGGGCCACACAACCTGAAAACGAGATCAACTTTTGCTTTGCTAAGAGCAATTGCAGCATTTTCGGCATAGTCGTTGACGTATAGCAAATGTCCAAGAAGGATAAATTTCCCAGAAAGAAGTACATCGGCATATGTAGGTTTGGGTCCAAATGTGATATCAATATAATAAGTACATTACCTCCTAATGCCAGCAAATATATCATAAGGATAGTACAGAAAAGAATGATTTTTAGTTTAGGGTGATCTGTTAGTGCCAGAATGAAGAAGTCTTGGATAAAAGTGTGATTCATGATAATCGCCAATTAGTTTTTATTGGACTTGAGACACAATAAAATGAAAAATTAAAGGACACACTGTAGACAGAATAAATAAACTAATCAATGCAAAGTAAAAAAAAAAATTCTTAAAGCTGGTGTCACAAAGCAAAGTACTAAAGCCTATGACTTTCTACCGCACTATGTGTGCTCGCTCAGGCTGGGGTTTTGTGTTCTTGTCTCCTCAGTAGACTTTTGAGTGATCGGTGGGGGTCTCAGGACTTGGTATCGCACCGATCTACATGCAATTCAAGGGGTTAAAGAATATTTAAAAAAATGTTAAACATTTACTTACTCTGTAATTATTGTGCTTTAGAGTCTTGACGTTTCTGCCTTTTCTTTTACTGGTATACTACATTATATTCACTTTTTGTTGTACAAAAAATGCACTGATACTTTGACGCTAACAGAGAAATGTCATAGAATCAGCAATTTTTCTACAAACGGCTATGTGTGAAACAGTCGTGATATAAAAATAGTGTTCATTCTCTTATAAGGGAAGCATGTATCATCATCAGGAAGCAGTGGGTCATAACAATACGAGGCTGCTATGACACACAGTTTAGTTAAATATGAAATGTTACAGTAAATATATACATTATTAATAAAATAATCAATATTATGTGTAGAGCATTTTGGGCTGAAAGGTAAAAAAAAATAAAAAAATAATCATTTCAGCCCATGCCTAAAAAATAATTTTCAATATAACACTTTAGCACAAAAAGAAAACTGAAATCTATATAAGCTGTTCTTAATTGGTGTTCCGGCAAATATTCAGCAACAACAAAACATAGGTATTACAGAGAAATATATAAATTTTGATGACTTATAATACTATTCATTCTGCTCAGAGGGATAGGTGAGGAGTGTAATGATGCCACAGAGATTTTGTACCTTGGGAATTCATATCGTAATAGAATGCTTGATCAAGAGGAAAATGAAAAATGATAATGCCACTAGGATTTTGCACCTAGAGAATTCATATTGAAATTGCTATGCTTGAACTACTTGCTAAACAGATTGGGTTTTCTAAAGCACCACCCCACCCCAATAAATTGTTTTCCTTGGTTTTGTTTTACTTTTTCCAGTATAAATGGGTAAATAAACTTCTGATCATATAATAGCTTTACAGAGGTCACAGCTTCATTTTTCCTATACTCCAATCCAAATCTTCTCAATTGGCATTTTCAAATGAGCAAACGGCAGCTGCTACCGGGAGTGAGATTACAGATGCTTACTAGTGATGAGCGAGTATACTCGTTGCTTGGGTGTCCCCGAGCATGCTTGGGTGATCTCCGAGTATTTATATATATTTATTTATATATTTTTATTTATTTTATAGTATTTATAGTATATCCAAATATGCTTGGAGAATTAGTTTTCTTTGCCTCAGGTGCATGATTTACAGCTGCTAGACAGGCTGAATACATGTGAGGAATGCCTGTTTGTTAGGGAATTCCCACATGTTTCAGTCTGTCCAGCAGCCATAAATCATGCTGCTGAGGTGATGAAAACTAAATCTCCGAGCACATCCAAATACTCGTTGATCACCCGAGCGTGCTCGGGGAGACCCGAGCAACAATGCTACTTACTCATCACTAATGCTTACAGGATGCTTTTTTCCCCCTCATTTATTCAACTCTGTAATTATCCAGCCTGCAGTAAACTTGTAAACTAAGTTCCCTTTAGTAGTGAACAGGTTAAAACAGGGTTTTCCAGATTGGAAAATTTGGCGCTATAAGGTAAAATTCCATAAAATGACAAAAGATACATTACTCATCGTGCTGCATTAATGTTCTCTATCAATCCTTATTTACTGTGCCGCAGCATTGATGTTCTTGCCTACCCAAGTCACTGTCTCTGCCAATTAGTATTTTGCCATCCACTGCTAAGGCCAGTCATTGACTGTAAGTTTCACATGGATAGATAGGCATGTCATTGCTTCAGCACTGGAAACTAGTAGGGAACATCAGAGTAGTTTAGATTTGCCAAGTGAACATTTATGAGTCAAGGTCAAATTGTCTGCCTATGAGTGTAAAACTGATACCAATAATACATTACAGTAATTGTACAGTTGCTTGTCTGTGCTGATATCTGCACACTGCTCCCAGCTGCTGATGTATATTTACTTGCTGGCTTCAAGTAAGTTAATGTTTCACTAGCCACTAATTGAACTTGACTTCAGACAAAACCAAAGTATCTGTAAGGCTAAGTTCACATTTGCGTACCAGGGCTTTGCTGACTGCTGCGTACTTCCTCCCTAAAGCTCCGCCCACTTCCGCACTTCTTCCGTTTAACAAGTTGCGTTACTGTGCAGTTGGCGGACGCTGTCATGAATCCCAATGGCTAGGGATAGCAAGGGACAAGCAAAGTAATACAAAATATCGGACGAGCTCTAGGGTGATGGAACCTGGGCTGACCGCTGCCCTACGCCTGACAAACGCAACTAGAGATAGCCAGGGAGCGTGCCTACGTTGGTTCTAGACGCCACGCACCAGCCTAAGAGCTAACTAGTACTGCAGAGAAAATAAAGACCTCACTTGCCTCCAGAGGAATGAACCCCAAAAGGTATAGTTGCCCCCCACATGTATTGACGGTGAAATGAGAGGAAGGCAAACACATAGAGATGATATATATAGGTTCAGCAAATTGAGGCCCGCTGTAACCTAGAAAGCAGAATGATACAAAAGGGGTCTGAGCGGTCAGCAAAAAACCCTAATCAAAAAACCATCCTGAGATTACAAGAACCCATGTGCCAACTCATGGCACATGGGGAGAACCTCAGTCCACTAGAGCTACCAGCTAGCATAGAGACATAATAAGCAAGCTGGACAAAAAAAACAACAACTGAAAGTCAGCACTTAGCTTATCCTGAAAGATCTGGGAGCAGGTAGGCAGGAACCAAACAGAGCACATCTGAATACATTGATAGCCGGCAAGGGAATGACAGAAAGGCCAGGTAAAATAGGAAACACCCAGCCTCTGATGGACAGGTGGAAACCAAAGGCCGCAACCCACCAAAGTCACCCAGTACCAGCAATAACCACCAGAGGGAGCCCACAAACAGAATCCACAACAGTACCCCCCCCTTGAGGAGGGGTCACCGAACCCTCACGAGAACCCCCAGGGCGATCAGGGTGAGCTCTATGGAAGGCGCGGACCAAATCAGTCGCATGAACATCGGAGGCAACCACCCAGGAATTATCCTCCTGACCATAACCCTTCCACTTAACCAAATACTGGAGTTTGCGTCTGGAAACACGAGAATCCAAGATCTTCTCAACAACATACTCCAATTCTCCCTCCACCAGCACCGGAGCAGGAGGCTCAACCGAAGGAACAACGGGCACCTCATACCTCCGCAACAACGACCGATGGAACACATTATGAATAGCAAACGATGCTGGGAGATCCAAACGAAAAGATACAGGGTTAAGAATCTCCGAGATCCTATAAGGACCGATGAACCGAGGCTTGAACTTAGGAGAAGAGACCTTCATAGGGACAAAACGAGAAGACAACCACACCAAATCCCCAACAAGCAGTCGGGGACCCACGCGGCGACGGTGATTAGCAAACTGCTGAGTCTTCTCCTGAGACAACTTCAAATTGTCCACCACCTGGTTCCAAATCTGATGCAGCCTGTCCACCACCACGTCCACTCCAGGACAATCCGAAGACTCCACCTGACCAGAGGAAAAACGAGGATGAAACCCCGAATTACAAAAAAAAGGAGAGACCAATGTGGCAGAACTAGCCCGATTATTAAGAGCAAATTCGGCCAGTGGCAAAAAAGCAACCCAGTCATCTTGATCAGCAGAAACAAAACACCTCAAATAAGTTTCCAAGGTCTGATTAGTTCGCTCCGTCTGGCCATTCGTCTGAGGATGGAATGCAGACGAGAAAGACAAATCAATGCCCATCTTGGCACAAAACGTCCGCCAAAATCTAGACACAAACTGGGATCCCCTGTCAGAAACGATATTCTCCGGAATCCCATGCAAACGAACCACGTTCTGAAAAAATAAAGGGACCAACTCAGAGGAGGAAGGCAACTTAGGCAAGGGCACCAAATGAACCATCTTAGAAAAGCGGTCACACACAACCCAGATAACGGACATTTTCTGTGAAACCGGGAGATCAGAAATAAAATCCATGGAAATGTGCGTCCAAGGCCTCTTCGGGATGGGCAAGGATAACAACAACCCACTGGCCCGAGAACAGCAAGGCTTAGCTCGAGCACACACTTCACAAGACTGCACAAAGGTACGCACATCCCTAGACAAGGAAGGCCACCAAAAAGACCTGGCCACCAAGTCTCTAGTACCAAATATTCCAGGATGACCAGCCAACACAGAAGAATGGACCTCGGAGATGACTCTACTGGTCCAATCATCCGGAACAAACAGTCTTTCTGGTGGACAACGATCCGGTCTATCCACCTGAAACTCCTGCAATGCACGTCGCAAGTCTGGGGATACGGCGGACAATATTACCCCATCCCTAAGGATACCAGTAGGCCCAGAGTCTCCAGGAGAGTCAGGCACAAAACTCCTGGAAAGAGCATCTGCCTTCACATTCTTTGAACCTGGCAGGTATGAAACCACGAAATTGAAACGAGAAAAAAACAACGACCAACGAGCCTGTCTAGGATTCAAACGCCTGGCAGACTCAAGGTAAATGAGATTCTTGTGATCAGTCAAGACCACCACACGATGTTTAGCACCCTCAAGCCAATGACGCCACTCCTCAAATGCCCACTTCATGGCCAAAAGCTCCCGATTACCCACATCATAATTGCGCTCGGCGGGCGAGAATTTTCTAGAGAAGAATGCACATGGCTTCATCACCGAGCCATTAGAACTTCTCTGTGACAAAACCGCCCCCGCTCCAATCTCGGAAGCATCAACCTCAACCTGAAAAGGAAGTGAAACATCTGGTTGACACAACACAGGAGCAGAAGAAAACGGCGCTTAAGTTCCTGAAAGGCCTCCACGGCTGCAGGAGACCAATCAGCAACATCAGCACCCTTTTTAGTCAAATCAGTCAAAGGTTTAACAATACTGGAAAAATTAGCAATGAACCGACGATAAAAATTAGCAAACCCCAAGAACTTCTGAAGGCTCTTAACAGATGTAGGTTGTGTCCAGTCACAAATCGCCTGAACCTTGACGGGATCCATCTCAATAGTAGAAGGAGAAAAAATGTACCCCAAAAAAGAAATCTTCTGGACTCCGAAGAGACACTTTGAGCCCTTCACAAACAGAGAATTGGCCCGCAGAACCTGAAACACCTTCCTGACCTGTAGAACATGAGACTCCCAGTCATCAGAAAACACCAAAATATCATCCAAATACACAATCATAAACTTATCCAGATATTCACGGAAAATATTGTGCATAAAGGACTGAAAGACTGACGGAGCATTGGAGAGTCCAAAAGGCATTACCAAATACTCAAAATGGCCCTCAGGCGTATTAAATGCGGTTTTCCACTCATCACCCTGTTTTATCCGCACCAGATTATACTCACCGCGAAGATCTATCTTAGTGAACCACCTAGCCCCCTTAATGCGAGCAAACAAATCAGTCAATAATGGCAATGGATACTGATACTTGACTGTAATCTTATTCAGAAGGCGATAATCTATACAAGGCCTCAGGGAACCATCTTTTTTTGCCACGAAAAAAAAACCTGCTCCCAGAGGGGACGAAGATGGACGAATATGTCCCTTTTCCAAGGACTCCTTAATATAATTCCGCATAGCAGTATGCTCTGGCAGTGACAGATTAAATAAACGACCCTTAGGGAACTTACTGCCAGGAATCAATTCTATAGCACAGTCACAATCTCTATGCGGAGGGAGCGAATTGAGCTTAGGCTCCTCAAAAACATCCCTATAGTCAGACAAAAACGCAGGGATCTCAGAAGGAGTAGATGAAGCGATTGAAATCGGAGGTGCATAATCATGAACCCCCTGACATCCCCAGCTTAACACAGACATTGTTTTCCAGTCCAGGACAGGATTATGAGTTTGTAACCATGGCAGACCAAGCACTAGTACATCATGTAAATTATACAGTACAAGGAAGCGAATCACCTCCTGATGAACGGGAGTCATGCGCATGGTCACTTGTGTCCAATACTGCGGTTTATTCATAGCCAATCGTGTAGAGTCAATTCCCTTCAGAGGAATAGGAACTTCCAGAGGTTCCAGACTAAAACCGCAGCGTTTAGCAAATGACCAATCCATAAGACTCAGGGCAGCGCCCGAATCCACATAGGCATCGACGGAAATGGAAGACAGTGAAAAAATCAGAGTCACAGACAAAATGAACTTAGGCTGCAGAGTACCAATGGCAAAAGATTTATCAACCCTTTTTGTGCGTTTAGAGCATGCTGATATAACATGAGCTGAATCACCACAATAAAAACACAATCCATTTTTCCGCCTATAATTTTGCCGTTCACTTCTGGACTGAATTCTATCACATTGCATAGTCTCAGGTGCCTGTTCAAAAGACACCGCCAACTGGTGCACGGGTTTGCGCTCCCGTAAACGCCGATCAATCTGAATGGCCATAGCCATCGACTCATTCAGACCTGTAGGTGTAGGGAACCCCACCATAATATCCTTAATGGCCTCGGAAAGACCATTTCTGAAGTTTGCAGCCAGGGCGCACTCATTCCACTGAGTAAGCACCGATCATTTCCGAAATTTTTGACAATATATTTCCGCTTCATCATACCCCTGAGAGAGGGCTAATAAAGCCTTTTCAGCCTGAATCTCCAGGTTGGGTTCCTCATAGAGCAATCCCAATGCCAGAAAAAACGCATCCACATTGAGCAATGCAGGATCCCCTGGTGCCAATGCAAATGCCCAATTCTGAGGGTCGCCTCGCAGGAAAGATATTACAATCTTGACCTGTTGAGCAGGGTCTCCAGAGGAGCGAGATTTTAAAGAAAGAAACAATTTACAATTGTTCCTGAAATTCAGGAAGGTAGATCTATCTCCAGAAAAGAACTCTGGAATAGGAATTCTAGGTTCAGACATGGGAGTGTGAACAACAAAATCCTGTATGTTTTGAACTTTTGCCGCGAGATTACTCAGGCTGGAAGCCAAACTCTGGACATCCATGTTAAACAGCTAATATCAGAGCCATTCAAGGGTTAAGAGGAGGTAAGAAGCAGCTAGACAGCAATTAAGGGCTAGGCAGCAAAACTCTGAAGGGAAAAAAAAAAAATAAAATTTCCCTTAAACACTTCTTTTTCTCCTGCTTCAGCCCAAACAATTAACACTTTGTGGGCCGGCTATACTGTCATGAATCCCAATGGCTAGGGATAGCAAGGGACAAGCAAAGTAATACAAAATATCGGACGAGCTCTAGGGTGATGGAACCTGGGCTGACCGCTGCCCTACGCCTGACAAACGCAACTAGAGATAGCCAGGGAGCGTGCCTACGTTGGTTCTAGACGCCACGCACCAGCCTAAGAGCTAACTAGTACTGCAGAGAAAATAAAGACCTCACTTGCCTCCAGAGGAATGAACCCCAAAAGGTATAGTTGCCCCCCACATGTATTGACGGTGAAATGAGAGGAAGGCACACACATAGAGATGATATATATAGGTTCAGCAAATTGAGGCCCGCTGTAAACTAGAAAGCAGAACGATACAAAAGGGGTCTGAGCGGTCAGCAAAAAACCCTAATCAAAAAACCATCCTGAGATTACAAGAACCCATGTGCCAACTCATGGCACATGGGGAGAACCTCAGTCCACTAGAGCTACCAGCTAGCATAGAGACATAATAAGCAAGCTGGACAAAAAAAACAACAACTGAAAGTCAGCACTTAGCTTATCCTGAAAGATCTGGGAGCAGGTAGGCAGGAACCAAACAGAGCACATCTGAATACATTGATAGCCGGCAAGGGAATGACAGAAAGGCCAGGTAAAATAGGAAACACCCAGCCTCTGATGGACAGGTGGAAACCAAAAGCCGCAACCCACCAAAGTCACCCAGTACCAGCAATAACCACCAGAGGGAGCCCACAAACAGAATCCACAACAGGACGCGTCAAAATGTTGCATCTGCATACATCCGCATACATCCGCATGTCCTGTGTACCCAATATTAAAGATAGGTATGCAGGACACATGCAGAAGTAGGGGGACCTAAATGGAAGAAGTGTTGGAGTGGTCAGAGCTTCAGGGAGGAAGTATGCAGCCATCCGCAAAGCCCCGGTATGCAAGTGTGAACGTAACCTAAGAGTGTGTCAGGATCAATTCATACCATGCATCCCTTCCCGATAAAATGGGTACATTTTAAGTGTAACATGGTTTATTATGTGATGACATATGCATAATGTATAGTTGTGTATTTTGATAAGACTAGGGACAGAGTTAGGAAAACTAGTGTAAAAGTATAGGAAATTAGGATAGTAATGTAAGGAAAAGATAAGGTAGTTAGGAACTGGGCGTAGTACACTGGAAGGCATAGTAGTGAAGGAAAGTTAAAGTTATGAGGGAATTTCCTTCTTGGGAGAGGTAGGAGTAGTTATAGGAGTATTAGGAGAAGTACTTCCTGATTAGAGTTATTGAGTTGAAAAGAGATCAGAGAGATTGCTCCAGATAAGAGTTCGGTGGGAGCAACAATTCAGGGCCATAGCGCTGTAAGTCACATGGATACGAGGAAAATGAGAGCAGCATGATAATGGCAGCCACAAGGTTCAGTAGGCATTAAGTCCTTGCCGGTGAAAGATTGGTCTTTCTGTGCTGAGTACTAAAGCTGAGTAGGTGGAGTGGAGTTGTAATAGTAGTAATCTGTGAGTTTATCTCTGGTCCTTATTTCTATTTAGTTTATTCCTTTCAGTCTCTATCCTCCTCCTTATTGTTGGTGAGTGCTTTAAAATGATAGTGTTTTCTGTTATCCTTGTTTTGTCTTTATGTTAGGTTTACTTTAAATTTCTGTGCCATGCCTCATGGGTTGGGGGAGGGGACAGATTAGGGTTTAACAGGAGCTTAGTAAGGTCAGAGACCTGGCTCTCTCTACCTTCAAGAGTACCACCGGACAGGGATAGATAGGTTCCTAGCTCCAGGGACAGTTTCTTCCTTACCGAAGACCATCACAGCATGACATTTTCACTGGACCCACATTTTTTGGATCTTCTTATAGATCATGTTGAAGTTATTGCGAAACAATTGCAGGGTCTGTCACTTGAATTGTTAGACCTGCAATCTAGGATCTCACAGCAGCAGACTGTTGGTCTGTCAGGCAGTCAGGTTGCACCGGAAACTAAGGTGGCCCTCCTGGATAAGTTTTCTGGGGGACGGGGTAAATTTCCTGTGTTACATGAAGCCTGCAAGCTTTATTTTATGCTTCATCCTCGTTCATCTGGCAGTGAGAAGCAACGGGTTGGCATTGTTATCTCTCTCATTCAAAGAAAACCTCAATCCTGGGCCTTTTCACTTCCATCAGACTCATTATCTTTCCGGTTGGTTGATGGGTTTTTTGAGGCTTTAGGCCTCATATATGATGATCTGGACCATCTTTACCTTGCTGAGTCAAAGCTACTTAAGTTCCAGCAGGGAGACCGGCCAGCAGAGGAATTGTGCTCAGAGTTCCGCAGATGGGCTACTGACACTCGGTGGAACGATCCTGCTCTTAGAAGTTAGTTTTGTCAGCACCTGTCTGAAGGATAAAAAGACGTTCCAATGCTTTACGAAACTCCTGAGTTATTGAAGGCCACCATGGCTCTGGCTATATGCATAGATAGAAGCCTTTGAGATACAGTGGGTATGGAAAATATTCAAACCCCTTTAACTTTTTCACTCTTTGTTTCATTACAGCCATTTGGTAAATTCAAAAAAGTTCATTTTTTTCTCATTAATGTACACTCTGCGCCCCATCTTGACTGGAAAAAAAAGTAGAAATGTAGAATTTTTGGCACATTCATTAAAAAAGAAAGACTGAAATATCACATGGTCATAAGTATTAAGACCCTTTGCTCAGACACTCAGACACGCATTTACTGCTTTTAATTGAATGTCACAGTAAGATGAGGTGGATGAGGGATCGGTATAGGCCTCCTGTGCTAGGAAAAGTGTGAGATCTGGTTTGGCTGTGTGAGATGTGTCTGACTGGGATCTAAGTGGTAACGTTTCTCCTTGCAGAGAGTGACATGCTAAGCATGATGAGATGAGGAGACTATAAGGCGTAATGCTTCACTGAGAAATATGCAAATTCTGAAATACAGTCTGAAAATAGCAAATAGTTGCACACTGTAACAGAAGAGTAGGTGTATTGCTAGTTTTTGGACTCATTCACATATGTCCCATGCAGATTTTCTATCCCTTTTTTTTACATGGATAGAACATGTACCCACTCTAATCTATGGTGCTATTCACTCACTGTTGAACTCATGGAGACATGTCGTTTTTTTTCCGGTATCATGGATGACAAAGGTCAATACAAGTCTATGGGTCCTGGAAAATACATAAAGCACCCTGATTGCATCTGTGTGTCATCTGTGTGCTGTACGTATTTAACAGTACAAAGGACAGGAAACGCTTTGTAATTTATTAATCCATCAGTGAAAAACACTGATGACACCGATGGTAAAAATGGACACACTGATGGCACACTGATGCACAACACTGATGACACCATTTTTTTCCCTGATGTGTGAATGAAGCCTTACTGTAACTGTCTGTGAGTATCTAAAACTGATACCTGTACTATAAAGCAATCACATTTCTATTAAATTATTGTGCCCTTTGGTATATTACAGGACTTAAAATATGGTTATATAGCAAAGAAAGATGGAAAACCTAAAGCTTCTTTTTATACTCTTTTATGTCTTTTAAACGTTCCCATACATTTTATTAGAATCAAAGCCAAAGAATTGAAACCTGAAGCAAAATTACAACTATAAACTTTAATTGTGAGCATATATAAACCATGTAAATACATCCTAACAAACCATTTTGATAGGTCTTTAGAATCAATGAAAGGAAACATTCTAATTTTGTACTGTCACTCATTCTTATTTTTGCTTTGAAGCCATTTTTCTTCTAATTGCTTTCTTGACATCCTGATTCTTCAAAGTGTATATTACTGGGTTGAGCATTGGAGTGACAATACTATATACAACTGAGATCAATTTGTCCTTATTCATTGAGTAGGTGGAAACAGGTCTCACATAATTGAAAATTGCACTTCCATAATATAATACTACAACTGCTAGATGAGAAATGCAGGTTGAAAATGATTTTTGTCTTCCATGACTACTTTTAATTTTTAATAAGGTTACAATAATGTATATGTATGAGACAATAATACAGAGAAAAGGTGTCCATCCTATGAAAACGCCTATGGTAAGTAACAGGATTTCATTGACAGACGTGTCATCACATGATAAGATAAGAAGTGGTGGAATATCACAGAAATAATAACTGACCCTGTTGGAATGACAAAAGTGTAGCCGAAAAGTGAAGGTAGTGTGAACAACAGAATTAATAAAGCCACTAAACCATGAAATACCAGCTAAAGCAATACAAACTTTTTTAGTCATAAATGTAGAATAACGAAGAGGATGACATATAGCGAGGAAACGGTCATAAGACATTACACCAAGCAAAACACACTCAGTGCCCACAAAGGCTACAAAGAAGTACAATTGAAATGCGCATGACAGAAAGGATAGAACTCTATGGTCAACAATGAGCATCTCTAGCATTTTAGGCATCGTCGTTGATGTATAACAGATATCCAAAAATGCTAAGTTTTCTAAGAAGAAATACATTGGCATATTCAGATTCTTGTCAAGCTGTATGATCAAAATAATTGCCACATTTCCCATAAGAGTCAGCACATAAATAAAAAGAAATGTTATAAACAAGAGAACTTTTATGTTGGAGTCATCTGTCAATCTCAGTATAAGGAAATCCATAAGCAAACTCTGATTTGCAGACATTGCCAAGCAACCAAAATTTGTAGAATGGCAACACTAAATTTGCCTTATATGTAAAAGATATGCTGACCAAACTCAACAATTTGCTTGAGATCTTTCAATCCTCGACTGAGAGCCCCATTTCTCTATTTTAACATTTGTGATCATTTGATTCTGTGAGAGAAGGGTTTGGAAGTGGTCTATTCCACTTTTCCATTAAAGTATACATGTACCTTCAACATGTAGAAGGAACCATATAGAAAACTCTAAAAATAATAATATCTCCTTCATCCGTGCCTACATTTGAAAAGATACAATAAAATTAATAATAATAATTGGTAGTCATTGGTGGGTACTTGTGGTCTTCTTTCACACTGAAATTCTAGCTGCAGAAAAAGGAAACATTGCTAGAATACATTGCTAGCTTTTCAACAGACTGAGAACATAAAGCACATGGTTGTGAGTTGTATCATTGTTTTCACTCATATTTAGCTGTTCTTTTTTTTAAGCAGTGAAGCTTGCATATGTACCACCAAGAAGTACTGTATATTAGTGACCTTGAAGTACTGTATGAGTACAATAGTGGATAAGTTACCACGTAAAAGTAGATTAAGCAGTATAAATCAATAAGTAAATTACTAACTTAATAATTTCATACTCAGTGATGCTTTGATGATCATTTTATCTATTACAATGCATAGTTTTCATCTATGCACCCACATAAAGTGGCATGTGAAAGTTTGGGCACCCCTAGTCAAAATTACTGTTATTGTAAACAGTTAAGCAAGTTGAAGATGAAATTATCTCTAAAAGGCCTAAAGATAGCACATTCGACTTGTATTTTAGACCCCCATAAATAAAATATATTGCCATTTTTTACATTTTAACTTTTTTTACATTTTAAAAATTACAAAAAGAAAATGGGCCATTGCAACAGTTTGGGCACCCTGCATAGTTAGTACCTAGTAGCACCCACTTTTAAAAGTATCATAGCTTGGAAATGCTTTTTCTAGCAAAACAAGAGTCTTTTAATTCGTGTTTGAGGGATTTTCCTCCATTCTTCCTTGGAAAATTCTTCCAGTTCTGTGAGATTCCTGAGTTGTCTTGCATGCACTGCTATTTTGATGTTCACATCAGGGGATTGTGAGGGCTACTGAAAAGCCTTTAGCGTGCGCCTATTGAAGTAGTCTATTTTGGATGTGTCTATTTTGGATCCTTATCCTTTTGTAGAAGCCATCCACTTTACAACTTCAACTTTTATTAAAACAGATGGTGTAAAGTTTGCATCAAGAATTTGTTAAAATTTCATTGAATCCATTCTTCACTCTACCCATGAAATGTTACCCGTCCCACTGGCTGCAACACAACCCCAAAGCATGACTGATCCAACCTCATGCTTAGTGGTTGGCAAGATGTTTTTTCCTGAATTTTTGTGCCATTTTTCAGCACACATACCCTTGATCATTGTGGCCAAAGAGTTCTATTTTAACCTCATCTAGAATGGATCAGGCTGGTTTAGATGTTCTGTTGCATACTTCTGATGCTAAATTTTATGGTAAAGATACAGGAAAGGTTTTCTTCTGATGGCTCTTCCATGTAGATTATATTTGTGCAGGTTTCACTGAACAGTAGAACAAGGTAACACAACTCCAGAGTCTACTAAATGTTTCTGAAAGTCTTTTGCAGTGAAGCCGGGGTTCAGTTTAGCCCCTCTAGCAATCCTACGATCAGCTGTCACTAAAATTTAGCTTGGTCTTCCAGACCTTTTCTTGACCTCGACTGTTCCTGTTAACTACCATCTGTTAATTACCTTTCAAACTGAGGAAAGGGTAACTTGAAAACACATTGCTATCTTCTTTCCTTGCTTTGTGGGCCTACACCATTTTCATTTTAAGAGTGCTAGGCAGCTGCTTAGAAGAACCCATGGCTGCTGTTTTTTGGCACAAGGATAGAGGAGGCTGGGTTTTTATAAAGCTATGAAATTTGCATCATCTGGCTTTCCTAAAGATCACAGTGAACAAGCCATAACCCTAGCAGGCTAATAAAGATCTGAAACCATGTTCAAAGTTAACTGAGCCCACAAAACTACAAGGGTGCCCAAACTTCTGCATGAGTCCATTTTCCATTTTCCTATTTGTAATTTTTTAAATGTAAAATTAACTCTCTCTCTCTATATATATATACAGGTCCTTCTCAAAAAATTAGCATATAGTGTTAAATTTCATTATTTACCATAATGTAATGATTACAATTAAACTTTCATATATTATAGATTCATTATCCACCAACTGAAATTTGTCAGGTCTTTTATTGTTTTAATACTGATGATTTTGGCATACAACTCCTGAAAACCCAAAAAACCTGTCTCAATAAATTAGCATATTTCACCCGTCCATTCAAATAAAAGTGTTTTTTAATAACAAACAAAAAAACCATCAAATAATAATGTTCAGTTATGCACTCAATACTTGGTCGGGAATCCTTTGGCAGAAATGACTGCTTCAATGCGGTGTGGCATGGAGGCAATCAGCCTGTGACACTGCTGAGATGTTATGGAGGCCCAGGATGCTTCAATAGCAGCCTTAAGCTCATCCAGAGTGTTGGGTCTTGCGTCTCTCAACTTTCTCTTCACAATATCCCACAGATTCTCTATGGGGTTCAGGTCAGGAGAGTTGGCAGGCCAATTGAGCACAGTAATACCATGGTCAGTAAACCATTTACCAGTGGTTTTGGCACTGTGAGCAGGTGCCAGGTCGTGCTGAAAAATGAAATCTTCATCTCCATAAAGCATTTCAGCCGATGGAAGCATGAAGTGCTCCAAAATCTCCTGATAGCTAGCTGCATTGACCCTGCCCTTGATGAAACACAGTGGACCAACACCAGCAGCTGACATGGCACCCCACACCATCACTGACTGTGGGTACTTGACACTGGACTTCAGGCATTTTGGCATTTCCTTCTCCCCAGTCTTCCTCCAGACTCTGGCACCTTGATTTCCGAATGACATGCAAAATTTGCTTTCATCAGAAAAAAGTACTTGGGACCACTTAGCAACAGTCCAGTGCTGCTTCTCTGTAGCCCAGGTCAGGCGCTTCTGCCACTGTTTATGGTTCAAAAGTGGCTTTACCTGGGGAATGCGGCACCTGTAGCCCATTTCCTGCACACGCCTGTGCACGGTGGCTCTGGATGTTTCCACACCAGACTCAGTCCACTGCTTCCTCAGGTTCCCCAAGGTCTGGAATCGGTCCTTCTCCACAATCTTCCTCAGGGTCCGGTCACCTCTTCTCGTTGTACAGCGTTTTCTGCCACATTTTTGCCTTCCAACAGACTTACCATTGAGGTGCCTTGATACAGCACTCTGGGAACAGCCTATTTGTTGAGAAATTTCTTTCTGGGTCTTACCCTCTTGCTTGAGGGTGTCAATGATGGCCTTCTTGACATCTGTCAGGTCGCTAGTCTTACCCATGATGGGGGTTTTGAGTAATGAACCAGGCAGGGAGTTTTTAAAAGCCTCAGGTATCTTTTGCATGTGTTTAGAGTTAATTAGTTGATTCAGAAGATTAGGGTATTAGGTCGTTTAGAGAACTTTTTCTTGATATGCTAATTTATTGAGACAGGTTTTTTGGGTTTTCAGGAGTTGTATGCCAAAATCATCAGTATTAAAACAATAAAAGACCTGACAAATTTCAGTTGGTGGATAATGAATCTATAATATATGAAAGTTTAATTGTAATCATTACATTATGGTAAATAATGAAATTTAACACTATATGCTAATTTTTTGAGAAGGACCTGTATATACATATACTGCATATATACAGTATATATATTTATACAGTGGGTAAAATAATTATTTTATACACTGCAGGTTTAGCAAGTTTTCCCACCTTCAAAACATGGAGAGGCCAGTATTTTTTATTATCATAGGTACACTTCAACTGTGAGACAGAATCTAAAACTAAAAACGATAAAATCACATTGTATGATAACATAATTAATTTGCATTTTATTGCCAGAAATATGTATTTGATACAATAGAAAAAGAAAACTTAATATTTGGTACTGAAACCAGAGGTCAGATGTTTTGTGTAGTTCTTGACCAAGTTTGCACACACTGCAGCAGGGATTTTGGCCCACTCCTCCATACAGATCTTTTCCAGGTGTTTTAGTTTTTGGGGCTGTTGCTGGGCAACACTGAGTTTCAGCTCCCTCCAACAATTTTCAAGTGGGTTCAGTTCTGGAGACTGGCTAGGCCACTCCAGGACCTTGAAATGCTTCTTAAGGAGCCACTCCTTAGTTACCCTGGCTTTGTGTTTCAGGTCATTGTCATGCTGGAAGACCCAGCCACGACCCATCTTCAATGCTCTTACTGAGGTAAAGAGGTTGCTAGCCATAATCTCCCTATACAAGACTCGATCCGTCCTCCTTTTAATGCGGCACAGTTGTCCTAAAAAGCACCTCCAAAATATGATGTTTCCCTCACCATGGTTCACAGTTGGGGCGGTGTTCTTGGGTTTGTCCTTTGTCTTCCTCCAAACAAAATGCATGGAGTTGAAACCAAAAAGTTCTATTTTGGTCTCATCTGACATCATAGCCTTCTCTCATGCCTCGTCCGGATCATCCAGAAGATCATTGGTGAACTTAAAACAGGCCTGGACATGTGCTGGTGTGAGCAGGAGACCTTCATTGCCCTGCAGGATTTTAATCCATGACTGCGTAGTGTGCTACTAACAGAAATGTTTAAGACTGTGGTCTAGCCCTCTTTAGGTAAATGACCAGGTCCTTCCATGTAGTTCTGGGCTGATTCCTGACCTTTCTCAGAATCATCCTTACCCCACGAGGCGAGATCAAGCATGGAGCCCCAAGCCGAGAAAGATTGACAGTCATCTTGTTTCATCCATTTTCTAATAATTGTGTCAATAGTTGTTGCCTTCTCACCAAGCTTCTTGTTTATTGTCCTGTAGCCCATTCCAATCTTGTGCAGGTGTACAATTTTGTCCCTGATGTCCTTAGACAGCTCATTGGTCTTGGTCATGGTGAGAGGTTGGAGTGTAGTTGATTGAAAGTGTGGACAACTGTCGTTTATACAGGTAATGAGTTCAAACAGGTGCATTTAATACAGTTAATGGGGGCAGAGTAGTAGGTCTTCTTAAAGAAAATCTAACTGGTCAGATTTTTTGCTGCTTGATAGGTGATCAAATACTTATTTCATGCAAAAAAATGCAAATAAAAAATAATGTAAAAATCACACATTGTGATTTTCTGGTTTTTATTTTTAGATTCTGTCTCTCACAGTTGAAATGCACCTACGATTAAAACTACAGACCTCTCCATACCTTGTAGATTGGAAAGCTTGCAAAATCGACAGCGTATCAAATAATTATTTTCCACACTGTATATATAATACATGCCACTGCGTATAGTAGATCAGTTATATTTAGATATTTGATGAATTTTGAGACATTTTTAGACATTTAAAGGTTTAATTATCATGGTACAACATACTGAACTATACAACTGTTCTTAGGCATGATAAATTGCTGAATTTTCTATCATAAATCAAATCTAAACTGCTAACCAGCTCTGATCTGTTCTAAACATTTTTTTTATAACAAAATTCTATTTTTGGACATTAAGAAATACCAGGTTTACACCACATAAAGTGTAACCCAGGGGATGTTTGTGGTGCAGTGTCATATGGTTCAGAACAGTGCACTGACTATTGCAACATCTGCCTTAAGTAAAAAGTAAATAAAAACACAAAAATTTAATGAAGAAGTTAGGAAGAAAGGAAAAAGAAGGAAGGAAAAAAATTACATTGAAACTCAGACCTTTCTGATACATATGTATTAGGAAATATATGTTCTTTTGAATATGATACTAGTTCCTTATGCATGATAAAGAACAAATCTTGCTATAAACATAGCTGTTTATATGTAGTGTAGAAAAGAATAAAAGAAAGAAAGAAATAAAGAAAGAAAGAAAGAAAGAAAGAAAGAAAGAAAGAAAGAAAGAATAGAAAGAAAGAAAAAAAGAAAACAATTACATTGAAAATCATACCTTTCTGATGAATGTGTAAATGTAAGTGCTACAGGAAATATTACATCTTCTCTCTAAGTTATCAATTCTAATAATGCTTTAGGCAATGGTGGTTTATATCTTCATATGATAATTTCATTATTATACATATACCAATGCTGTGCACCAGGGGACAGTATAAAAATGCAATTTAATCATAAGTTGTAAGTTAAGTTTTATTAGTCTCATGGGACCGAAGTTTTCAACTATTTCACAGTGATCACTTTTATATAACTATTTTCCAAAATGGCAGCAGTGAAAGAACAAAATAAACATAGTAACATAGTTATTAAGGTTGAAGGAAGACTTTAAGTCCATCTAGTTCAACCCATAGCCTAACCTAACATGCCCTAACATGTTGATCCAGAGGAAGGCAAAAAAAACCCATGTGGCAAAAAGTAAGCTCCACACTGGGGAAAAAAATTCCTTCCCGACTCCACATACAGCAATCAGACTAGTTCCCTGGATCAACACCCTAACAAGGAATCTAATATATATAACCTATAACATTATACTTTTCAAGAAAGGTATCCAGTCCCCTCTTAAATTTAAGTAATGAATCACTCATTACAACATCATACGGCAGAGAGTTCCATAGTCTCACTGCTCTTACAGTAAAGAATCGCACGTCTGTTATTATGCTTAAACCTTCTTTCCTCCAGATGTAGAGGATGCCCCCTTGTCCCTGTCTCAGGTCTATGATTTAAAAAGATCATCAGAAAGGTCTTTGTACTGTCCCCTCATATTCTTATACATTAAAATAAGATCACCCCCTAACCTTCGTTTTTCCAAACGCAGGGAAATAGTCCAAACATCTCCAAAAATTAGGGGCAGATAACCAGAAAAAGTGGCATCAATTGGCCTACAGTAGAAATTTTAGAATGGTCAGCAGTTAGGCATGAGCCATGCATGAGATAGGGTCTGGGCCAGCTATGAGCAACAGTTCAATTTTTTCCCAGCCACACTCAGGTGGCCCAAATGTCAGCTCGGTAGAGCACTAATTATAAAAATGTAAGGATAGTAACACAGGTAGTTGACTGATCAACTGACCCAAAGTAGAACATTTTATATTAGCACAGAAGCAGTCAGCCATGGGCCATGTATGAGGTATCAGGATCTGGGCCAGAATTTAGAGCTTTGAATTGAAGTTTCTATTAAGACGAAGTGGGTAAGGGAGCAGGTTAAGCCTCATTTGCTGGGAGCCCTGATATCTCATGCAACAGCTCAAATAGTTTTTTTTTTCCCAGCCACACTCAGGTGACACAAATATCAGCTTGGTGGAGCACTAAAGTTAGAAAAATGGAAGGATAGTAAAACAAGTAGTTAATTGAAAGTATGCACAAGCCTGCCGGTCTGGGAGTCCTACTGGTAAAGGTAACACACATGAAGGAGACCAAACATGGATTTTCACCATTTACAAAAATATAATGTCACACTCCACTTAAAGTGACATTGATCTCCACAGAGTAGAAACGGAATAATGAGCCTCTGACACCCCTTCCAAAGCAGGCAACCCACCTGATGGAGAACCAACTTGGAGTCTCCACATTTAAAAAAGTTGTTTGTAACAGCAGGCACAGAATCCATGACAAAGGTGTCACAGACTGCAATAGCATGAATGCATGACACTAAAAACTACACCATTGCCTAGTCTGCCCAGTCTGCAACAAGGGAGCAAAAGTCATTGGAGATCCGTGACTTGTTCATTTTGATGAAAGTTAGGCAGTCTACACTTTCAGTGGACAGCTGAATGCGCTTATCTATCAGGACACCCCTAGCAGCATTGAAGATACAGTACAGACCAAAAGTTTGGATACACCTTCTCATTTAAAGATTTTTCTGTATTTTCGTGACTATGAAAATTGTAAATTCACACTGAAGGCATCAAAACTATGAATTAACACATGTGGAATTATATACTTAACAAAAAAGTGTGAAACAACTGAAATTATATCTTACATTCTACATTCTTCAAAGTAGCCACCTTTTGCTTTGATGACTGTTTTGCACACTCTTGGCATTCTCTTGATGAGCTTCAAGAGGTAGTCACCGGAAATGGTTTTCACTTCACAGGTGTGTCCTGTCAGGTTTAATAAGTGGGATTTCTTGCCTTATAAATGGGGTTGGAACCATCAGTTGTGTTGAGCAGAAGTCTGGTGGTACACAGCTGATAGTCCCAATGAATAGACTGTTAGAATTTGTATTATGGCAAGAAAAAAGCAGCTAAGTAAAGAAAAACGAGTGGCCATCATTACTTTAAGAAATGAAGGTCAGTCAGTCCGAAAAATTGGGAAAACTTTGAAAGTGTCCCCACATGCAGTTGAAAAAACCATCAAGTGCTACAAAGAAACTGGCTCACAAGAGGACCTCCCCAGGAAAGGAAGACAAAGAGTCACCTCTGCTTCTGAGGATAAGTTTATCCGAGTCACCAGCCTCAGAAATCACATGTTAACAGCAGCTCAGATTAGAGACCAGGTCAATGCCACACAGAGTTCTAGCAGCAGTCACATCTCTACAACAACTGTTAAGAGGAGACTTTGTGCAGCAGGCCTTCATGGTAAAATAGCTGCTAGGAAACCACTGCTTAGGACACGCAACAAGCAGAAGAGACTTGTTTGGGCTAAAGAACACAAGGAATGGACATTGGACCAGTGGAAATCTGTTCTTTGGTCAGATGAGTCCAAATTTGAGATCTTTGGTTCCAACCACCATGTCTTTGTGTGATGCAGAAAAGGTGAACGGATGTACTCTACATGCCTGGTTCCCACTGTGAAGCATGGAGAAGGAGGTGTGATGGTGTGGGGGTGCTTTGCTGGTGACACTGTTGGGGATTTATTCAAAATTGAAGGCATACTTAACAAGCATGGCTACCACAGCATCTTGCAGCGGCATGCTATTCCATCCGGCTTGCGTTTAGTTGGACCATCATTTATTTTTCAACAGGACAATGACCCCAAACACACCTCCAGGCTGTGTAAGGGCTATTTGACCAAGAAGGAGAGTGATGGGGTGCTACGCCAGATGACCTGGCCTCCACAGTCACCAGACCTGAACCCAATCGAGATGGTTTGGGGTGAGCTGGACCGCAAAGTGAAGGCAAAAGGGCCAAAAAGTGCTAACCATCTCTGGGAACTCATTCAAGATTGTTGGAAGACCATTCCTGGTGACTACTTCTTGAAGCTCATCAAGTAAATGCCAAGAGTGTGCAAAGCAGTCATCAAAGCAAAAGGTGGCTACTTTGAAGAACCTAGAATGTAAGACATAATTTCAGTTGTTTCACACATGTGTTAATTCATAGTTTTGATGCCTTCAGCGTGAATGTACAATTTTCATAGTCATGAGAATACAGAAAAATCTTTAAATGAGAAGGTGTGTCCAAACCTTTGGTCTGTACCGTATATTCTGAGAGAACGCTGGTTTCCAGGCATGACAAAACTTCTAAGGGGGGGAATCCACCTCAGGCCATTCTTCCATTTTTGAAGACAAAAGTGCAAAAGGGTTCAAATTCCCCCTTATAGCATTGTTATTGAGCTACAGATACTCCTGTGTTGTGAATTCCGCTCTTGGGCTCCCTCCGGTGGTTGTAAGTGGCACTTTTATGAGTTCTGCTCTTGGGCTCCCTCCAGTGGTTTTAAGTGGAACTGCTGCTCCTTGGATTTAGCAGTCAGCAGCTGCTTCCACTGATCGTCTATTCTGGCTCGGCTATTTATCCTGGCTCTATCCTTCAGCTAGTGCCAGTTGTCAATGGTTCCTGGTTGGATTCACATCTCTCTTGGATTTCCCTGATATTCTGACCAGTTCAGCAAAGATAAGTCCTTGCTTTGTTCTTTTGCAGTCCACTTGTTGTGGACTTAATCGTTCAGCACATTCTATGTTTTTTCTAGTCCAGCTTGTCAGTATGGATTTATTCAGTTAAGCTGGAAGCTCTGGGAAGCAGATTTACCCTCCACACCTTTAGTCAGGTGTGGAGATTTTTGTAAACTCTGTGGTGGATTTTTCTAGTATTTTAATACTGACCGCACAGTATTCTGTCCTGTCCTATCTATCTAGCTAGAATGGCCTACTTGCTATATCCTGGTTTCATTCTGTGTATGTCATTTTCCTCTCCACTCACAGTCAATATTTGTGGGGGGCTGCCTATCCTTTGGGGATTTTCTCTGAGGCAAGATAGCTTTCCTGATTCTATCTTTAGGAGTATTTAGTCCGGCTCTGACGAGGTGTCTAGGGAGTGACAGGAACATCCCACGGCTACTTCTAGTGTTGTGTTAAGTTCAGGGTCTGCGGTCAGTAAAGGTACCACCTCCTCCAGAGCACGTCCCATGTTGCTCCTAAACCATCAGTTCATAACAGTACAGCTGGCCAAAAATGAATTAAATGCATCTCAAAAGAAGGAAAAAAACTTCTAAGCCATTTTTTTTTCTGCAGTCTGTTTTGTCTTTTTTTTCCTCTTAATCTCTGGGTGGTTCAGGATTTTGGCGCTGGCATGGATGTTCAGGGTTTGTTTTCTCGTGTGGATCAACTTGCTGCAAGAGTACAGAGTATCCAAGATTATGTTGTCCAGACTCCAGCTTTAGAGCCTAAAATTCCTACTCCTGATTTGTTTTTTGGGGACAGATCCAAGTTTTTGAACTTTAAAAATAACTGCAAATTGTTTTTTGAAACAAGCTGGTTCCTGAATATAGTTAAAATATAACCTTTAATTATAAACTCTTAAAAAAGTGCAAACATATAGTGCTGACAAAAGTGCAGAGTGCGTACATACTAACATAGAGACACATATAAAAACGTATGAGGATATTGCCGCACAAAAGAAGACACTATTACAGATGTAATCATATATCAGTGTCTTTAAACAGAAACAGGCTAGAGACTATGAATCCGTATATCTCTAGATCTCACGTCTCTATGCCACAACTGTATCTAAAAGGTAGGGGAGAATCTCAGCAGGCTATATCTATAGTTACTTATCAGCCCCTAGGTGACTGCTGTTGCAGTAACAAGTTATCCCTACCCAGCGGTATATCTCTCTTTATATTATTCAAAAAAATGCAGTGACCATCATTGTCGTGTAATCACCCTCTGTATCTCAATAGCATTTTTAGGGCAAAGACATGTAATTCGTCACATGCATATGCAACATCATGATACTTATCAGTCTTCTGCTGGTCTGCTAGTCATCCTTAGGAGATCTGGCGCAGTACTGTGTATCAATAGCCCATCATGTCAGTCATTCCACTTTCGACCTCACGAAACTCTCTGGGCCCATTATCTTGTACAGTGCTTCCCAACGCGTTTCATATGGAGTAATCATCAGGGGACTGTGTCACCAATACAGACATTGCGTGAGCATAACGCTAAGGCGGTCCGTTTACTGCCCCTTTTTTATATGTAACTACCTGGCGTCTCTTCTATACTCATTTCCGGACGCCGGGTACCTCACTTCCGGTGTAACCGGATAGATTGCACTCTGGAATACCCAGGAACGCAAAACCCGTTCCGGATACCCCACCATCGGCATCCGGTGCCGTGACGTCATATCCGGTGCGCATCTGGGTATTAAGCACTCCGGAGTAGAGGGGAAAGTTAACCCCGTTCCAGGAAAACCCGACGTCGGCGCTTCATACCGTTACGTCAGATACGATGGGCGGGCATTCTTTCCCTGCTACCCATTCAATGATGTACCAGCGCTTAGCACTAACACTCATATACGAGGGGGAGAGGTCCCATCTCTTAAATATCTCTGTAACCCTATAACATAGAGATGAAATGGAAGGGGGCACATAAACTCAAAACGTGCCTCCCCCCCAAGAGCCCTCTATAAAGAGGTATACGTACAGGCTTCTACTGACAAGTTAAGCTAGAGACACCCCCATATTATGAGGCGTAAGACACCTCGAAAGACAGTATAATACACCCATAGAAAGTACAGGCAAAAAGATGAAAAAATTATTATAAAAACATGGCCCATCACTACTCAAGTGGCCATCAAAAGATATGTATAAAGGACCAAACCCCTACATACGGGATGATCGCCAAAACTAATGAAGAGATGGAATATTAGGGGGATGAGCCACAGAAAACGCAGGCGACACCGCGAACCTCCAAATGACAGAAAGACAGTAAGGGTGCAGCTATAGGTCTCCCTAAGCCGACCCTTTCTAGGATGCTCCCTACCTAACGCGGAGGTTGGCACCCTAGACCTGCGCATCGGCGCCCCCACTCGACGGCGGCTGCCCCTATTCTAGGATGCCCTATTATTCCCTGTTACTACAGGAAAGAAGAAAAGCCTACGTGGTCATTAAGACCATGTGGTGTAGTGGTTTGCAGGCGGAAAATCCATCTACTTTCTCTCTGCAGTATGTTCCTGTCCCAATCACCACCCCTCTGGGACTGATAGACCCTATCAATACCCATAAATGTGATCATTTTCAGATCTCCTTGGTGAAAACAGTTAATGTGATTGGCAATAGGAGTATCTCTTTTCTTAACGGTGTCGCAATGATGTTCTCCAACTCTCCTTCTAAACTCTCTGCTTGTTTTCCCAACATATTCCAATCCACACTTGCACGTGATTTTATAAATCACCCCCTTAGTTTTGCAGTTTATGAAATGATTCACATGAAAGACTTTCCCTGTTATATTACTTGTGAAGGATCCACCCTGTTGTATAGAATGACAGTATTTACAGTCACCGCATCTGAAACATCCCTTAATCTTTCCACCCAACCAAGTAGTTTGTGACTGTGGAGGGGCAAAGTGGCTGTGGACCAACCTATCTTTTAGCGAGCGGCCTTTTCTGAAAGTAATCAGGGGGGCTGGGGTTAAAGTATCTCTGAGATCAGTGTCCATCTGTAAGATGGACCAATGTTTCTTGATGATCTCATGCATAACTCCAGCCCCATTCGTGTATTTGGTGATTAATCTTACACTGTTACCATTTTCTTTTTTGGGGGTAGGGATAAGGAGGTCCTTTCTTGGTTTAGTGAAGGATGACTTAAAAGCTTCACTCAAAACCTTATTAGGTTACTTTCTGTATGACGGTAGGTACTTCCACCAGCTCAGGGGCACGGCAATGGGGAGCCCCTGCGCACCCTCATACGCTAATCTGCTCTTGGGCTGGTGGGAGGAGAATATCGTCTTCAGTGAACATACAGTATTTGAAGGTAGCGTCATCCTGTGGCTAAGGTACATTGATGACGTGTTCGTTATCTGGAAGGGGGATGAAACCAGCTTCAAAAATTTTGTGACTGACCTAAATCAGAATGAGTTAGGTTTACACTTCACTTTTGAGATGAGTTGGTCCAAATTGGCATTTTTGCATATCCTCGTTGAGAGGGGGGAAGATGGGCAGTTGACTACGAGCACTTTTAGGAAGCCCACGGCAACAAACTCCCTCCTTAGGTGGGAGTCTAACCACCCTATACCGCTTAAGAGAGGGATCCCGAAGGGCCAATACCTCCGCATACTGAGAAACTGCTCTGATGACGCCTAATATGTAACACAAGCAAAAGACCTTAAGGAGCGGTTCTTGGAAAGAGGGTATCCTAATAAGGTTTTGAGTGAAGCTTTTAAGTCATCCTTCACTAAACCAAGAAAGGACCTCCTTATCCCTACCCCCAAAAAAGAAAATGGTAACAGTGTAAGATTAATCACCAAATTCACGAATGGGGCTGGAGTTATGCGTGAGATCATCAAGAAACATTGGTCCATCTTACAGATGGACACTGATCTCAGAGATACTTTAACCCCAGCCCCCCTGATTACTTTCAGAAAAGGCCGCTCGCTAAAAGATAGGTTGGTCCACAGCCACTTTGCCCCTCCACAGTCACAAACTACTTGGTTGGGTGGAAAGATTAAGGGATGTTTCAGATGCGGTGACTGTAAATACTGTCATTCTATACAACAGGGTGGATCCTTCACAAGTAATATAACAGGGAAAGTCTTTCATGTGAATCATTTCATAAACTGCAAAACTAAGGGGGTGATTTATAAAATCACGTGCAAGTGTGGATTGGAATATGTTGGGAAAACAAGCAGAGAGTTTAGAAGGAGAGTTGGAGAACATCATTGCGACACCGTTAAGAAAAGAGATACTCCTATTGCCAATCACATTAACCGTTTTCACCAAGGAGATCTGAAAATGATCACATTTATGGGTATTGATAGGGTCTATCAGTCCCAGAGGGGTGGTGATTGGGACAGGAACATACTGCAGAGAGAAAGTAGATGGATTTTCCGCCTGCAAACCACTACACCACATGGTCTTAATGACCACGTAGGCTTTTCTTCTTTCCTGTAGTAACAGGGAATAATAGGGCATCCTAGAATAGGGGCAGCCGCCGTCGAGTGGGGGCGCCGATGCGCAGGTCTAGGGTGCCAACCTCCGCGTTAGGTAGGGAGCATCCTAGAAAGGGTCGGCTTAGGGAGACCTATAGCTGCACCCTTACTGTCTTTCTGTCATTTGGAGGTTCGCGGTGTCGCCTGCGTTTTCTGTGGCTCATCCCCCTAATATTCCATCTCTTCATTAGTTTTGGCGATCATCCCGTATGTAGGGGTTTGGTCCTTTATACATATCTTTTGATGGCCACTTGAGTAGTGATGGGCCATGTTTTTATAATAATTTTTTCATCTTTTTGCATGTACTTTCTATGGGTGTATTATACTGTCTTTCGAGGTGTCTTACGCCTCATAATATGGGGGTGTCTCTAGCTTAACTTGTCAGTAGAAGCCTGTACGTATACCTCTTTATAGAGGGCTCTTGGGGGGGGAGGCACGTTTTGAGTTTATGTGCCCCCTTCCATTTCATCTCTATGTTATAGGGTTACAGAGATATTTAAGAGATGGGACCTCTCCCCCTCGTATATGAGTGTTAGTGCTAAGCGCTGGTACATCATTGAATGGGTAGCAGGGAGAGAATGCCCGCCCATCGTATCTGACGTAACGGTATGTAGCGCCGACGTCGGGTTTTCCCGGAACGGGGTTAACTTTCCCCTCTACTCCGGAGTGCTTAATACCCAGATGCGCACCGGATATGACGTCACGGCACCGGATGCCGATGGTGGGTTATCCGGAACGGGTTTTGCGTTCCTGGGTATTCCAGAGTGCAATCTATCCGGTTACACCGGAAGTGAGGTACCCGGCGTCCGGAAATGAGTATAGAAGAGACGCCAGGTAGTTACATATAAAAAAGGGGCGGTAAACGGACCGCCTTAGCGTTATGCTCACGCAATGTCTGTATTGGTGACACAGTCCCCTGATGATTACTCCATATGAAACGCGTTGGGAAGCACTGTACAAGATAATGGGCCCAGAGAGTTTCGTGAGGTCGAAAGTGGAATGACTGACACGATGGGCTATTGATACACAGTACTGCGCCAGATCTCCTAAGGATGACTAGCAGACCAGCAGAAGACTGATAAGTATCATGATGTTGCATATGCATGTGACGAATTACATGTATTTGCCCTAAAAATGCTATTGAGATACAGAGGGTGATTACACGACAATGATGGTCACTGCATTTTCTTGAATAATATAAAGAGAGATATACCGCTGGGTAGGGATAACTTGTTACTGCAACAGCAGTCACCTAGGGGCTGATAAGTAACTATAGATATAGCCTGCTGAGATTCTCCCCTACCTTTTAGATACAGTTGTGGCATAGAGACGTGAGATCTAGAGATATACGGATTCATAGTCTCTAGCCTGTTTCTGTTTAAAGACACTGATATATGATTACATCTGTAATAGTGTCTTCTTTTGTGCGGCAATATCCTCATACGTTTTTATATGTGTCTCTATGTTAGTATGTACGCACTCTGCACTTTTGTCAGCACTATATGTTTGCACTTTTTTAAGAGTTTATAATTAAAGGTTATATTTTAACTATATTCAGGAACCAGCTTGTTTCAATTGAGTTAATTTTGGTTCTCTTGTTGATCACTTGAGCCTAGCTTGGTCTTATTAAATTGTTTTTTGCTTTGAAACCCCGTTCCTCTGGTGATCCCATTCAGCAGGTTAAGATTGTCATCTCTGTTGTGAATTCCGTTCTCGGACTCCCTCCTGTGGTCATGAATGGTACTTTGGTTAGTTCTGCTCTTGGACTCCCTCTGGTGGCTTTGAGCGGAACTGCTGGTCACTGAGGTTGGCTTTGTCAGCTGCTCTCGTTTATTGCTTGATGGCTTCCTTATTTAACTCCACTCAGATCGTTACTTGATGCCAGCTGTTGTTGTTTCAGTATTGGTTCAGATCTCTCTTGGACTTCTCTGAGGACCTGTCTACTCCAGCAGAAGATAAGTCTTTGCTAGTTCATTTTTTGTTACTGCTTCCTGAATATATTTCTTAGTACTGCTATTTCTACTCCAGCTTGCTATTATGATATTCCCTTGCTAGCTGGAAGCTCTGGGGTGCAGAGTGGCACCTCCACACCGTGAGTCGGTGTGGGGAGTCTTTTTGCTTACTCTGCGTGGCTTTTTGTAGTCTTTTGTGCTGACCGCATAGATCCCTTTTCTATCCTCTGACTAAATTAGTGAAGTCTGGCCTCCTTTGCTAAAACCTGTTTCATTCCTGTGTGTGTGACTTTCCTCTTAACTCACAGTCAATATATGTGGGGGGCTGCCTTTACCTTTGGGGAATTTCTCTGAGGCAAGGTTAGGCTTCTATTTCTATCTTTAGGGGTAGTTAGCTCTTAGGCTGTGTAGAGGCGTCTAGGGAGAGTTAGGTACGCTCCACGGCTATTTCTAGTGTGTGTGATAGGAGTAGTGTTTGCGGTCAGCAGAGTACCCACTTTCCCAGAGCTTGTTCCGATTTCTAGTTTACTCATCAGGTCATTCCAGGTGCTCCTAACAACCAGGTCCATAACAGTACAGCTGGCCTTCAAAGTGTTAATGCATCTCAAAAGAGGGATAAGAGAAGTTCTGAGCCCATTTTTTTTTCTTTGCAGTGTGTTTTGTCTCTCTTTTCCCCTTAATCTCTGGGTGGTTCAGGACTCAGGTGTAGATATGGATATTCAAGGTCTGTCCTCTTGTGTGGATCATCTCACTGCAAGAGTACAAAGCATTCAAGATTATGTAGTTCAGAATCCGATGTTAGAGCCTAGAATTCCAATTCCTGATTTGTTTTCTGGGGATAGATCTAAGTTTCTGAATTTCAAAAATAATTGTAAACTGTTTCTTGCTTTGAGACCCCGCTCCTCTGGTGACCCCATTCAGCAAGTAAAAATTATTATTTCTTTGTTGTTGTTTCCTCAAGACTGGGCATTCTCCCTTGCACCAGGAGATCCTGCATTGCTTAATGTAGATGCGTTTTTTCTGGCGCTTGGATTGCTTTATGACAAACCAAATTCAGTGGATCAGGCAGAGAAAATCTTGGTAGTTTTGTGTCAGGGTCAGGATGAAGCGGAGATATATTGTCAGAAGTTTAGAAAATGGTCTGTGCTTACTCAATGGAATGAGTGTGCCCTGGCAGCAATTTTTAGAAAGGGTCTTTCTGAAGCCCTTAAGGATGTTATGGTGGGATTCCCCATGCCTGCTGGTCTGAATGAATCAAAGTCCTTGGCCATCCAAATTGATCGGCGTTTGCGTGAGCACAAAATTGTGCACCATTTGGCGGTGTCCTCTGAGCAGAGGCCTGAGCTTATGCAATGTGATAGAACTTTGACCAGAACTGAACGGCAAGAACACAGACGTCAGAATAGGCTGTGTTTTTACTGTGGTGACCCCACTCATGCTATCTCTGATTGTCCTAAGTGCACTAAGCGGTTCGCTAAGTCTGTCACCATTGGTACTGTACAGCCTAAATTTCTTTTGTCTGTTACTCTGATTTGCTCTTTGTCATCCTACTCGGTTATGGCATTTGTGGATTCAGGTGCTGCCCTGAATTTGATGGACTTGGAGTTTGCCAGGCGCTGTGGTTTTTTCTTGGAGCCTTTGCAGTATCCTATTCCATTAAGGGGAATTGATGCCACGCCGTTGGCCAAGAATAAACCTCAGTACTGGACTCAGTTGACCATGTGCATGGCTCCTGCACATCAGAAAGATATTCGCTTTTTGGTGTTACATAATTTGCATGATGTGGTCGTGTTGGGTTTGCCATGGCTACAGGTTCATAATCCAGTATTGGATTGGAAATCTATGTCTGTGTCTAGTTGGGGTTGTCAAGGGGTACATGGCGATGTTCTATTGGTGTAAATTTCTGCTTCCACTCCTTCTGAAGTCCCTGAGTTTCTGTCGGATTACCAGGATGTATTTGATGAGCCCAAATCCAGTGTCCTACCCCCTCATAGGGATTGTGATTGTGCTATAAATTTGATTCCTGGTAGTAAGTTTCCTAAGGGCCGACTTTTCAATTTATCTGTGCCAGAGCACGCCGCTATGCGGAGTTATATAAAGGAGTCCTTGGAGAAAGGGCATATTCGCCCGTCTTCATCACCGTTGGGAGCAGGGTTCTTTTTTGTGGCCAAGAAGGATGGTTCTCTGAGACCCTGTATAGATTACCGCCTTCTCAATAAAATCACGGTCAAATTTCAGTACCCTTTGCCTCTGCTGTCTGATTTGTTTGCTCGGATTAAGGGGGCTAGTTGGTTCACCAAGATAGATGTTCGAGGGGCGTATAACCTTGTGCGTATTAAACAGGGCGATGAATGGAAAACAGCATTTAATACGCCCGAGGGCCATTTTGAGTACCTGGTAATGCCATTCGGGTTTTCAAATGCTCCATCTGTGTTTCAGTCCTTTATGCATGACATCTTCCGAAAGTATCTGGATAGATTCATGATTGTATATTTGGATGATATTTTGGTCTTTTCGGATGATTGGGAGTCTCATGTGAAACAGGTCAGAATGGTATTCCAGGTCCTTCGTGCTAATTCCTTGTTTGTGAAGGGGTCTAAATGTCTCTTCGGAGTTCAGAAGGTTTCTTTTTTGGGCTTCATTTTTTCCCCTTCTACTATCGAGATGGATCCTGTTAAAGTTCAGGCCATTTATGATTGGACTCAACCTACATCTGTGAAGAGCCTCCAGAAATTCCTGGGCTTTGCTAATTTTTACCGTCGCTTCATCGCTAATTTTTCTAGTGTGGTTAAACCTTTGACTGATTTGACAAAGAAAGGTGCTGATGTGGTGAATTGGTCCTCTGCGGCCGTTGAGGCTTTTCAGGAGCTGAAACGCCGTTTTTCTTCGGCCCCTGTGTTGCGTCAGCCAGATGTTTCGCTCCCTTTTCAGGTCGAGGTTGATGCTTCTGAGATTGGAGCAGGGGCTGTTTTGTCTCAAAGAAGTTCTGATGGCTCTGTGATGAAGCCATGTGCCTTCTTTTCTAGAAAGTTTTCACCTGCTGAGCGTAATTATGATGTTGGCAATCAGGAGCTGCTGGCTATGAAGTGGGCATTTGAGGAGTGGCGACATTGGCTTGAGGGAGCCAAGCACCGCGTGGTGGTCTTGACAGATCACAAAAATCTGACTTATCTCGAGTCTGCCAAGCGGTTGAATCCTAGACAGGCTCGATGGTCGCTGTTTTTCTCCCGTTTCGATTTTGTGGTCTCATACCTTCCAGGTTCTAAGAATGTGAAGGCGGCTGCCCTTTCTAGGAGTTTTGTGCCTGATTCTCCGGGAGTCCCTGAGCCGTCTGGTATCCTCAAAGAGGGGGTATTTCTGTCTGCCATCTCCCCTGATTTGCGGCGGGTGCTGCAGGAGTTTCAGGCTGATAGACCTGACCGTTGTCCAGCGGAGAAACTGTTTGTCCCTGATAGATGGACTAGCAGAGTTATTTCTGAGGTTCATTGCTCAGTGTTGGCTGGTCATCCTGGGATTTTTGGGACCATAGATTTGGTGGCTAGGTCCTTTTGGTGGCCTTCCTTGTCACGGGATGTGCGTTCTTTTGTGCAGTCCTGTGGGACTTGTGCTCGGGCTAAGCCCTGCTGTTCTCGTGCCAGTGGGTTGCTTTTGCCCTTGCCAGTCCTGAAGAGGCCTTGGACGCATGTTTCCATGGATTTTATTTCAGATCTTCCTGTCTCTCAAAGGATGTCTGTCATCTGGGTGGTTTGTGATCGCTTTTCTAAGATGGTCCATTTGGTACCCTTGCCTAAATTACCTTCCTCCTCTGATTTGGTGCCATTGTTTTTTCAACATGTGGTTCGTTTGCATGGCATTCCGGAGAACATTGTGTCGGACAGAGGTTCCCAGTTTGTCTCTAGGTTTTGGCGGTCCTTTTGTGCTAAGATGGGCATTGATTTGTCTTTTTCTTCGGCTTTCCATCCCCAAACAAATGGCCAAACCGAACGAACCAACCAGACTTTGGAAACCTATCTGAGATGCTTTGTTTCTGCTGATCAGGATGATTTGGTGACCTTCTTGCCATTGGCTGAGTTCGCCCTTAATAATCGAGCTAGTTCGGCTACTTTGGTTTCGCCTTTTTTCTGCAATTCTAGTTTTCATCCTCGTTTTTCTTCGGGGCAGGTTGAGCCTTCT